>NC_029792.2:37131749-37153186 GCF_000816755.2 Arachis ipaensis
CTCATCTAGAGACCATAGAGATTCCATTGAACCTCCTTATGCCATTCATGAGCTCTGATGAGTATTCCTCTTTGAAGAGAATGAAGATATTACTGAAGAGCAAGTTGCCAAGTTCCTTGGTGCAATCATGAAGCTGAATGCCAATTTATTTGGTAATGAAACTTGGGAAGATGAACCTCCCCTGTTCACCAATAAACTAAATGCATTGGATCAACTGAGATTGCCTTAGAAGAAACAGGATCCTGGAAAGTTCCTAATACCTTGTACCATAGGCACCATAACCTTTGAGAAGGCTCTATGTGACCTTGGGTCAGGAATAAACCTCATGCCACTCTCTGTAATGGAGAAACTGGGAATCTTTGAGGTGCAAGCTGCTAAAATCTCATTAGAGATGGCAGACAATTCCAGAAAACAGCCTTATGGACAAGTAGAGGACATGTTAGTAAAGGTTGAAGGCCTTTACATCCCTGCTGATTTCATAATCCTGGATACTGGGAAGGATGAGGATGAATCCATCATTCTTGGATGACCCTTCCTAGCCACAGCAAGAGCTGTGATTGATGTTGACAGAGGTGAACTAGTTCTTCAATTGAATGAGGACTCCCTTGTGTTTAAAACTCAATGTCACCCTTCTGTAAACATGGAAAAGAGGCACAGTAAACTTCTCTCAAAATAGAGTCAACCAGAGCCCCCACAGTCAAACTCTAAGTTTGGTGTTGGGAAGTTTCAACAATGCTCTGAACATCTGTGAGGCTCCATGAGAGCCCACTGTCAAGCTATTGACATTAAAGAAGCGCTTGTTAGGAGGCAACCCAATTTTTATTTTTATTGTTCTTTCATGTTTTATTAGGTTCATGATCATGTGGAGTCACAAAATAAATAGAAAAATTAAAAACAGAATAAAAAACAGCAGAAAAAAAAATCACACCCTGGAGGAAGGACTTACTGGCGTTTAAACGCCAGTAAGGAGCATCTGACTGGCGTTCAACGCCAGAACAGAGCATGGATCTGGCGTTGAACGCCCAAAACAAGCAGCATCCTGGCGTTTAGACGCCAGGAATGCACACCGAAGAAAGCTGGCGCTGAACGCCAGAAACAAGCATGAAGCTGGCGTTCAACGCCAGAAATATGCTGCATATAGGCGTTGAACGCCCAGAGCAAGCATCACTTCGGCGTCTAAATGCCAAAAATGCATGCAAAGGTATTTTACATGCCTAATTGGTGCAGGGATGTAAATCCTTGACACCTCAGGATCTATGGACCCCACAGGATCCCCACATACCTCCACTCACCTTCCCTCCTCATAATCCTATATCACCCCAATCTCTCTTCCCCATCACCTCTTCACCACTCACATCTATTCTTTCGTCTTTTGCTCGAGGGCGAGCAACATTCTAAGTTTGGTGTGGTAAAAGCATAGCTTTTTTTGTTTTTCCATAACCATTGATGGCACCTAAGGCCAGAGAAACCTCTAGAAAGAGGAAAGAGAAGACAAAAACTTTCACCTCCGAGTCATAGGAGATGGAGAGATTCATCTCAAGGGTCTATAGCTCAGTGGTAGAACATTTGACTGCAAATCAAGAGATCCTGAGATACCTCAGGGGATACATTTTTCTCTACACAATTATTAGGAGAAACTAAGGGTGGAACATCAAGAGCACTCCATCATCCTTCATAAAATTAGAGAAGATCAAAGAGCAATGAGGGAGGAGCAACAAAGACAAGAAAGAGACATAGAAGAGTTCAAGGACATCATTGGTTCCTCAAGAAAGAAACGCCACCATCACTAAGGTGGACTCATTCCTTGTTCTTAAATTTTCTATTTTTCATTTTCTTATGTTAAATATTTATCTATGTTTGTGTCTTTATTACATGATCATTAGTGTCTAAGTGTCTATGCCTTAAAGTAGTGAATATGAATCCATCACCTCTCTTAAATAAAAAATGTTTTAATTACAAAAGAACAAGAAGTATATGGTTTCGAATTCATCCTTGAAACTAGTTTAATTATTTTGATGTGGTGACAATACTTTTTGTTTTCTGAATGTATGCTTGAACAGTGCATATGTCTTTTGAAGTTGTTGTTTAAGAATGTTAAATATGTTGGCTCTTGAAAGAATGATGATAAGGAGAAATATTATTTGATAATCTGAAAAATCATAAAAATGATTCTTGAAGCAAGAAAAAGCAGTGAATACAAAAAGCTTGCAGAAAAAAAAGAAGAAGAAAAATGGCGAAAAAAATAGAAAAAGAAAAAGCAAGCAGAAAAAGCCAAAAGCTCTTAAAACCAAAAGGCGAGAGCAAAAAGCCAATAACCCTTAAAACCAAAAGGCAAGGGTAAATAAAAAGGATCCCAAGGATTTGAGCATCAGTGGATAGGAGGGCCTAAAGGAATAAAATCCTGGCCTAAGCGGCTAAACCAAGATGTCCTTAACCATGTGCTTGTGGCGTGAAGGTGTCAAGTGAAAACTTGAGACTGAGCGGTTAAAGTCAAGGTCCAAAGCAAAAAAAGAGAGTGCTTAAGAACCCTGGACACCTCTAATTGGGGACTTTAGCAAAGCTGAGTCACAATCTGAAAAGGTTCACCCAATTAGGTGTCTGTGGCATTTATGTATCCGGTGGTAATACTGGAAAACAAAGTGCTTAGGGCCACGGCCAAGACTCATAAAGTAGCTGTGTTCAAGAATCAACATACTGAACTAGGAGAATCAATAACACTATCTGAACTCTGAGTTCCTATAGATGCCAATCATTCTGAACCTCAATGGATGAAATGGGATGCCAAAACTATTCAAGAGGCAAAAAGCTACAAGTCCCGCTCATCTGATTGGAGCTATGTTTCATTGATAGTTTGGAATTTATAGTATATTCTCTTCTTTTTATCCTATTTGATTTTCAGTTGCTTGGGGACAAGCAACAATTTAAGTTTGGTGTTGTGATGAGCGGATAATTTATACGCTTTTTGGCATTGTTTTTAGTATGTTTTTAGTATGATCTAGTTACTTTTAGGGATGTTTTTATTAGTTTTTATGTTAAATTCACATTTCTAGACTTTACTATTAGTTTTTGTGTTTTACTGTGATTTCAGATATTTTCTGGCTAAAATTGACGGACTTGAGCAAAAATCAGATTCAGAGGTTGAAGAAGGACTGCTAATGCTGTTGGATTCTGACCTCCCTGCACTCAAAGTATATTTTCTGGAGCTACACAACTCAAAATGGCGCGATTCCAATTGCGTTGGAAAGTAGACATCCAGAGCTTTCCATCAATATATAATAGTCCATACTTTGGCCGAGTTTAAACAACACAAAAGGGCGTTGAACGCCAGTTCTACACTGCAATCTGGAGTTAAACGCCAGAAACACGTCACGAACCAGAGTTGAACGCCAGAAACACGTTACAAACTGGCGTTCAACTCCAAGAATGACCTCTCCACGTGTAAACTTCAAGCTCAGCCCAAGCACACACCAAGTGGGCCCCAGAAGTGGATTTATGCATCAATTACTTACTTCTGTAAACCCTAGTAACTAGTTTAGTATAAATAGGACTTTTTACTATTGTCTTTAAATCTTCGGATCATCTTGGGACGTCTAGTTCTTAGATCATGGGGGCTGGCCATTCGGCCATGCCTGAACCTTTCACTTATGTATTTTTCAACGGTAGAGTTTCTGCACTCCATAGATTAAGGTGTGGAGCTCTGCTGTTCCTCATGATTTAATACAAAGTACTACTATTTTTCTATTCAATTCAACTTATTCCGCTTCTAAGATATCCATTCGCACTTCAACATGAATGTGGTGATCGTGACAGTCATCATCATTCCCTATAAACACGTGCCTGACAACCACTTCCGTTCTACCTTAGATTGAATGAGTATCTCTTGGATTCCTTAATCAGAATCTTCGTGGTATAAGTTAAAACCCATGGATGGCCATTCCTGAGATCCGGAAAGTCTAAACCTTGTCTGTGGTATTCCGAGTAGGATCTGGAAAGGGATGGCTGTGACGAACTTCAAACTCGCGAGTGCTGGGCGTAGTGACAAACGCAAAAGGATAGTAAATCCTATTCCAGTATGATCGAGAACCTCTAGATGATTAGTCATGCCGTGACAGAGCATTTGGACCATTTTCACAGAGAGGATGGGATGTAGCCATTGACAATGGTGATGCCCTTACAGAAAGCTTGCCATGGAAAGGAGTAAGACTGATTGGATGAAGACAGCGGGAAAGCAGAGATTCAGAGGAACAAAAGCATCTCTATACGCTTATCTGAAATTCTCACCAATGATAGACATAAGTATTTCTATCTTTATTTTCTGTTTATTTATTATTATTATTCGAAAACTCCATAACCATTTGATATCCGCCTGACTGAGATTTACAAGATGACCATAGCTTGCTTCATACCAACAATCTTCGTGGGATCGACCCTTACTAACGTAAGGTTCTATTACTTGGACGACCCAGTGTACTTGCTGGTTAGTTGTGCGAAGTTGTGAAGTTATGTTTGGACCATGGTATTATGCACCAGTTATTGGCGCCATTGCCAGGGAGAGAACGAGCAACAAATTTTACAACCTGAGTAACAATTTCGCATACCATGTATCCTTACAGACCAGCTTCTAAACTTACCAAGACACATCCGGAATGCCATGGGACACGTACAAATTGCGGGCAATTTACCTTTTTCCGCCTTGGTTTCAGATCTAGTCTCAGCAGCCGGAGTGTCCTACAGAGCTGGGGACACCAAGGCCATGATTTCATGGGATGATCAGTACGTCCCTAACGGGAAGTACATCAGACCTCCAGCAGCCACCACTAGCCGGCCTGCAGAACCGGACGAAGATATTCCTTCACCCTCTACATCACAAGCACCTTCAACAAACCAATTGCTCCATCAGATACTTTAGAGGTTGGATCGGCAAGAACAAAAAGCAAAGCTAAGGGAGCGTCGTAACAAGTGCGGATTCACATACCTCAAGGAGTTGCTTATGGGAAACCACAGACCTGAAGAAAACCCAGACACCCCGGGGGAGAGGAAGATAAGATATGTGGCAATTTTAGGTTGAGCTATGCGGCGCATGCGGCGTGGCCGCGTGGGGCACGCATTCGCGTGGGTGTGCATCAGGTAAGGGGACGCGATCGCGTCGGTCACGCGGTCGCGTGACCCATGTTACGCTGCTGGCGCGAGTGCAGCCTCGCTCTAGCACAACTCTCTGTTCAATTTAATTTAATTGCCAAATTGGGGTGACGCGATCGCGTGGGTCACGCGACCGCGTGAGGGTGCATCAGAAAATAGATGACGCGGCCGCGTCGGCGACGCGGTCGCGTGAAAAGGATTGTGCTTCTAGCACCAATCCAGCACTACTCTTGCACAATATTTCAGTGTGCACCCTTTTACGTCGAAAATTCAGGGCACGCGGCCACGTGGGGCACGCAGTCGCGTGGGAGGCCATGATTCCCATGCGACGCAAACGCGTCAGGGACGCAGTCGCGTGGGTCGATTTGTGCCATTGGCACGCCTCCAGCCACGCTCCAGCCGGACTCTCTGTTTATTTTTTTTGTTTTCTCCACCCCCTTTACGACGCGGATGCGTCGCTGATGCAATCGCGTCGCGTGGCAAAAAAATTTTTTTTTCTTTGATGAAATATAAAGACATGTAAATGAAAGAGCACGAAAGCACTAATAAAGAGAAGAGTTATGAAAGAAGAAAAACTAAAAGTGAAGAAAAGAACGATCATACCGCGGTGGGTTGTCTCCCACCAAGCACTTTGCTTTAATGCACAACAAAGGGGAATTGAGGCTAACCCCGATACGTCCAGAGCAATCCTAGAAATAAGGAGTCCGAATTTTTTAAAAGAAGTCCAACAGCTGAACGGCCGACTTGCAGCTTTGTCAAGATTTTTGGCAGGGTCAGCCTTAAGATCCTTGCCATTTTTTCCACTACTTAGAAAAGGATGCCAATTCCAGTGGACTTCTGAATGTGAAGAAGCCTTTTAAAAATTCAAGAAATTCTTAAGTCAACCACCCATCCTTACCTGGCCAGAAACAGGAGAAGAGCTCGTGTTGTACTTAGCTGTCGCTGAGAAGGTAGTGGCGTCAGCACTGATACGAGAAGATGAGGTTAGGCAACATCCTATTTATTTCACTAGCAAAGTCTTACAAGGACCAAAAATTAAGGTATCAAAAAATACAGAAATTTGCGTATGCCTTAATTGTGGCATCTAGGAGACTCCAACCTTACTTTCAGGCGCACACCATAAGAGTCCAGACGAATCAACCCATGAAACAGATCCTACAGAAGACAGATATAGCAAGACGGATGGTACAGTGGGCCATAGAACTATTCGAGTTCTACCTAAGGTATGAAACTTGGACAGTAATTAAAGCTCAATGTCTCACCGATTTCATAGCAGAGTACACAGGAGACAAAATGAAAACTCCACGACCTGGAATCTTTATGTAGATGGATTCTCCAATAAAGTCGGGAGTGGTGCAGGAATCATATTGGTTAATGAAGAGGGGACACAAATAGAGCTTTTCTTGAAGTTTGAATTCCCTGCTTCCAATAATCAAGCTAAGTGTGAAGCCCTGATTGCAGGACTGAAACTCGCCAAAGAAGTGAGAGCGACCAAAGTGGTAGTTTTCAGTGATTCTCAAATAGTAACCTCCCAAATAAATGGAGAGTACCAGGCAAAAGACTCCAATATGAAGAGGTCACTACAACGCTACCGGCAGATTACGGTGGTTCTGGGGCCATATTACGGCGGTTTTCAACTGTCGCCAAACATATTGCAGCGGTTAACAACTTATTGGAAAATAGGCCACGGATAAACGGTTAGCGGCGGTTTAAACGTCGCGAAATAAAAATGGTTTTGTAGCGGTTTGCACCAACTGTCATAGGGGGTTCGAAAAAGGTATATTAATTTTGTGGTGGTTACAAACCGCCGCTAAATGGCAGAGAATTGAAAACGATAGCCGTTTAACCGCCGCAAATGCCGGGGAAACGAACAATATGCCTATTTTACAGCAGTTAGAAACGGCCACCAAATTCAGTTTCCATTAAAATTTTACCTTTTTTATTATTTTCCTCTTTTAAAATAGTATGTTTATTCAACTTTAATTTTTTAGTTATCGATTAATTCAAAGAACTTCCAACCAAATAAAATCACTAAATAACATAGCAAACAGAATTATATATATGCAAACATAACATATATAATGAGATTGTCATAAGTGCATCATTCAATATAAAATAAAATTTGATAATTTAAAGAAAATAAACATAAAGCACTAAACCAACTTAAATTCAATAGAATCTAATAACATTGATTGAAAGTCATTATTTTTGTTGCAGTTCATGATTGCTAGATGAAGATGGTCTTGCGCGCGACGAGGTTGGTGTACTGCCCAAATAATCTAGCGCTGCAGCAACGTCAGCTGGCAAGTTACCTCCTTGCTGTTGGATTATATATCCCAACACCTCTATCGACTGTCTCTTCGCCTGCTCTTCTTCTATCTTAGTTGTTAATTCTGCAATCCTCCTCTCATACTCTTCATTTGGCTCATCAAAACCCGACGGTTGTCCAGCAGTGTTAGCAAATACTTGGGTGGAACATGGTCCAGCACCTAAGACACAAAATCGTCCTGGTTCCTCCTTTGCAAGAACTTATGCTAGCGAATCATTTTGTGAAAGGTGCTTAGAGGATTCATCCTGCCTCTCAACATTCACAATTACTTCCTACAAATATACAAGAATTGGAAAGGCATGATTTAAAATTAGCATGATATATATAGTAAGCTAAGTTTAAAATTTCCGGGCATTACTTAGACTAACAACAGGCGCATCGGGATGGACATACGTGCCATTTTTTTCCTTATGAGTGATGATAAACAACTCTCTTCTACCAACGGGCCTTTTTTGGTCTTTTTCCTATAACATTGATGTCGACACAATTATGTAAATAATAACACCATATTCAGGAAGATTAATCAAAATCTCAATGCAATTAATTACTTATTACCACTTCGTCTTTTTTTCTTACCAATATTTTGGAGCCCCCAGTATGTGTGTAAAGTTGCTTGCTCCGATTTAAAGTGTTTTTTTTTACACTTTTTTTATGAACAAATAACAGAACAAATATAAATGAGAATGGGATGTTGAATATAAAATATAAGTAGTATAATATATATACACATGTATATTTTTATGGAAATAATGAAAAATACCAAGGCTTACTTTTATTTCTTCCTTTTGGCGATATTCAAGGAACCATTTCTAGTGATTTTCTTCTATTCCTGACGGGTGATGCTTAAGATTTTTCTCAAAAGTCCTTGTTTCTTTGTAATACTTATAATAAAAGTTGTGTCTTATATCCTTCCAGTTCTTTCATATCCTTTGCATAATTTCGCGCTTTATTTTTCCTATGGCATCGTCCTCATAGTGAAAGACCCGCTGCAATTAGTTGCCATTGTCATTAACCAAAACCAACTAACAAGCATAATACTGGTAATTTGAAGAATATCCACAACCAAAATAGGCTACTTTAAATTGAAAAAGTATAACACTCAAATCTAGTACAAGAAGTCGCAGTTACGTATGATATAGAAATGCTGACATAAACATGGAAAAATGAAATATGGAAACTTAACCAGCAATATAATTTACCCATGCAAAAGTTCTTACCTAAAAAAAATTGAATACTAAATTTGCTTAATATGTTGAAACTAAAAGATGTACCTTAATCATGTCGTATGCATGTTCCTTCATAGCTTTTTTTACGTGCTTCCAACTCTCTTCACATATGGGAAAGTGTGAATAGTTGGTGCGAAATTTATAACCCACAAACTAACTGGCAAGTGCACCGGGTCGTCCCAAGTAGTACCTCAAGTGAATGAGGGTCGATCCCATGAGGATTGATGGATTAAGCAATAATGTTAAGTGATTGGCTTAGTTAGACTAACAGAAAAGAGTGTTGAGAGTTCAATTGCATCAAACAGTAAATTCAGAAGATCAGAAAGCAAGTAGTAAATTGATGTGAATAATATATGGAGAAAACAGTTAAAGTTTCAGAGATATCTATCTTCCGAATTGAATTTTCTTACTAACTATTTTAATCATGCAAAATTCAATTAATGACAAACTATATGTGACTAAACCCTAATTCCTTAGACCTTTTTAGTCTCTTCTAACCTTCATCAACCGCCAATTCCTTGGTCACTTGATTCTAATTAGGGGCTTAAGTTCAAAACTAGTTTATGTGCCACAGAAATCCTAATTACCCAAATATAATAGGATTATAGGTCACATATCCCATTAAGTCTAGATAATTAGAGATTTAGGAGAAATTATTTTCAAGCTGTTGTTCAAGCAAAGAGCTTTTCCAAGTTTTACAAGAACTCAATTAGAACAAGGGTCATACTTCCGTTCCACCCAGATTCATAAGATAAAGAACGAAAACAATTCTTAAAGTTAAAATCAATACATGAATTAAAATAGAAAAGTAATAGTATTAATCCATAGAATAAATAGAGCTCCTAACCTTAATAGTGGAGGTTTAGTTGCTCATGGTTCAGAGAGAAAACTAGGGTTCTGTAAAACTGTAAAGTGCAGAATGAGGTAGAAGAGAAGAGAAGAGAAGAGCCTGAAAGGCTGATTCTTTTCCCTTTTATATCTAATCCTAATTAATGTAAAATATATTTTCTAAAACTAAATAATATATTTTCCTTTTTATAAATAAAATAAAAGTTAAATCAAAATCAATTAATATCTCGTGCAGGTCTTGATGGATGAATGGAGACCACTTTGATTCCTATAGCTGGCGCCTAACTTCAGGAGGTGGCGCCTAACTTGAGGTTGGCCAAATTGCTTTAGCGTTGCTGCTTGTACTGGTGCCTAACTTGAGAAACTCCAAGTCAGGCGCCACCTTGGTAGTGTTCCTTTGAGGCTTTTCCTTTGTCCTGGTGCCTAACTTGGTGAAACCCAAGTTAGGCGCCACCTATGCAGCATGCACTTGATGTGTGGAGTTTGTCTTGGCGCCTAACTTGGAGAATCCCAAGTTAGGCGCCACCCTTGCCAGATTGCTGGAGAAGAAGTATAGACTATTATACATTTTTGGAAAGCTCTAGAAGTTAGCTTTCCAATGCCACTAAAATCACGTCAATTGGACCTCTGTAGCTTGAGTTATACATATTAGAGTATAGGGAGGTCAGGGTTGACAGCATCAATCGCTTTCTTCTCTTTTTCTACGGAAACTCCATCAAATCCATCCGAATGCTACCTGAAATAAACAGAATTGCACACAACTCAAAGTAGCATCCATAGTGGCTAAAAGATATTTAAATCTTGATTAAACTCAACAATTTGAATGAAAATTCACGAGAAAAAGATATGAAAGATGCTCACGCATCACAACACCAAACTTGAATTGTTGCTTGTCTTCAAGCAACCAAAACTAATATAGGTTTAGGATGTGAATTTGCATGAGAAGTGAGTGTTCGACTAAGATCATGTCTCTTCTTAAAGTGGGGTTTACACACTGTAATCCTGAATAGTTTTGGCATCTCACTCTCCTTTGAATCAGAGGAATGTCACTATCATTCGGAATTAGAATTCGGATAATATTATGAATTCTCTAATCTGTTACACTTCAGTTTAATCCTTGAATACAGCAAATTTCCTTTAATTCTCTTTTCTTTGGTGCTTTGCACCCTGATCCTAGTCGTGACTTTAAATGCTTTGTCTCAAGCTTCACTTGACAAAAAAACACCACAAGCACTTAACTGGAAAACTCTCTTTAAGTTCTGATTTTTCTTTTAGTTACTCCCAGACAGTGGTGCTCAAAACCTTTGGCACACTCTGATAAATGCACTTGATCTTGACTCTTAATGCTCTGTCTCAAGGATTACTTGACATATTTACACCACAAGCATATGACTAAGGAAACAACTCCTTGAACTTTTAATCATGTCTGACCTGCCTAGTCATTGATGCTTAGAACCTTGGACCTTGCTTTTATTTTTCTTTTTGCTGTATCTTTTGCTTTAAGGATTAAGCTTTTGTTTACTTCATAGAATTCATAATAGTTCTCTAAATTCCTGTTCTTTATACATCAACATCCTTTGATTCAAATTCAAATATGCACAGTTCATGTCATGCATTCAGAATCACAAAGAATACCACCACATTAAGTAAATAAGACTACTCTTTGATATAAATTCTATTTCTCATGCAATACATCTTTTTCTTTTTCTTTTGAATTCAAGCTCAGTGAGTGATATGAGACACCTTTCAGAATTAAAAGCAAATAATAGAATTAAAATAGCAAATCAAACTAGAACTTAGGAATTGAAATAACAAAGGATCATGCAGAAACTATGACAAAACAGCAGAAAATAGGAATATAACATAGTAATGGAAAAATAAAATAGGAAGTGAAAGGAACTAAGCCACTTCAGTCTCCAAGATGAGGATCTTTCTCCTTTGGCTATGATCCATATGGTCCTCTGAGGCGGCTATAATCTTGTCTCAGCTGGGTAATCTCCTAGCACTGAGAGTCCTGAGCAGCTCCCATCTGATCAAGGGTGGTGGTGAGATGCTCCCAACGGTTGTCTTATGTCACCCTCATCTGCTCAATAGATGCAGTGTACTGCTGCCAGCGGTTATCCTGCGTGATCTTTATCTGCTCAATAGAGGAAGTGAGCTACTGCCAGTATTCTTGAGGTGGGAAGTAGTGTCTCTGAGGCAATGGTGGCTGGTCTTATTGAGCTTCCTCCTCAACTTGCTCTTCTCTGGGGACCCTGTGCTGTTCCCTATGAGTCTCCATGGTCTTCTTGGTAATTGGTCTTTCAACAGGAATGAGAAAGTCATTCTCCACATTTACCCCTGCTACTTCACGCAGGCGGTAAATCAGATGTGAAAAACCAAGCCTAGCCTTCTTAAGAGGATTAGAGGCAATGTTGTAAATCTGTTTTGGAATAATTTTCTCTACCTCCACCACTTCTCCCTTCATGATACAGTAAATCATGACAGCCCGGTCCACAGTGCATTCGGACCGGTTGCTAGTTGGCATGATAGACCTTTAGATGAAGTCTAACCATCCCCTAACTAAAGGAAGAAGATCAATGCTCTTTAGTTGGTTCGGCTTCCCCTCTACACCTATTCTCCACTAAGAACTGGAAATGCATATTTCTTCAATGACTTGGTCTAGTTCCTGGTCTCTATGCATCCTCTCACTGTAACAGGCAGACATATGATCTGGACCTGACAGATGGAGAGCCCGGCGGACGTTTCTTGGACTAAAATCAATGAATTTTCCTCTTACATAGCTCTGATAATTCTTTTCATTGACCCCCTCAACGTCCTTGTACGTGACCTAGAGATTTTCATAGAATTCTTGGACCATCAGTTGCCCAACCTCAGTGTGCGGGGTGCACAGAAAATGCCACCCTCTTTTCTCAATTTGAAATTGAGTTTCTGGATATTCATTCAGTTGCAGTGCAAATCTCACTTCTAGAGTCACATCCTTCTTGTAGGTCTGATCTAAAAGTATTCCTCATGGAGCTTGGATCGAACCTGTGGGTATCATGAGAACTGGTGGCTGGCTCTTTGCCTTTCCTCTTCTTTGAGGATGCAATAGTTTTGGGTGCCATTACAGAAAACAGAGAAAACAAACAAGCAAAGCGACAACACCAAACTTAAAACTTTTGCTCGTCTCCGAGCAAATTAGAAAATTACCAAGAGGAAGATAGAGAAGAAAGGAAGAAGGAAAATTGAAAATAATGAAATAAAAATCAAATTTAAAAATTTCTTTTCTATTTTTTGGAGAGGAGAGGGGAGCACAGTCGAATATAAGAAGGGGCTTGTATGGTGGGGTGGGGGTTTAAAGGGATGGATATGGTTGGGGTTTGAGGTGAGGGGTTATGGTTGTTGTTGGTTGAGAAAAGAGGGAGTTTCAGAGAGTGTGTTGTGATGTGTTGAGTGTATAGAGAGGGGGGAGTGAAGAGTGTTGCTATGTGGTTAAAAGGGTGAATGCGGGGCTTTATATAGAGGGTTGGGCTGAGGTTTTGTTGGGGAAAAGAGGGTTGGGCACGGGTATGTATTGGGAAGGGGATGGTGTCACAGGTTGGAGTTGGGAAGGGGAGGGATCTTTGGGGAAAGGGCTAGTTCATGGATGTGTATGGGGAAGGGCTTGGGTCACGGGATGAATTGGGAATGAATGAAAGGGACAAGGGATATCTGGGTAAGAGGGGGTATCTTGGAATTGATTGGAAGGGGTGGGGACCGAATCAAAAGAGATTTGCTTCAGGAGTAGTGTGATTCGGTCTTGGAAGAAGTCAAGTGGGGAGTGTGGCACCTAACTCCAAGTACATGGCGCCTTCATGTTGGTGCCAGACCTGGTGCCTAACTTCATAAATACGGTGCCTAACTTCAGCTCTTGCATCTCACTCAGTGCCTAACTTGGGGTTTAGTGGCGCCTTACTCCTTGTGGGTGCACTCCTTCATGGCGCCTAACTTGAGGTGTAATGGCGCCTAACTTCATGCCTCCCGAATGTGTTGTAAATCTAAGGCTTGGTGTGGCGCCTAACTTGAGATGATGGAGTTAGGCACGGACCAGGCAGGGAGTAATTCCAATTTGCATGCCTCATGTGGCGCCTAACTTGATGGAGCCAAGTTAGGCGCCACCCCTCCAAAGAATAATACCCAATTGTACGCATCATTGGCGCCTAACTTCAAGGGGTGAAGTTAGGCGCCACCCCTCCAGTAAGCATCTTCAAAATTAGCTTGAATGTGGTGCCTAACTTGAGGTTTTGAAGTTAGGCGCCACCCAATCCGAACCAAGCTTCTCCAGGGTGTCCGAAACTCTGTCTTCATGGACCTATTTCTGTTCTAAACACTCTGAATGATCCAAATACACGTAAAAGAAAGGAAAAAAATAGAAACTCAAATAAAATAAAAAAAACTAAGAAAAAATAAAGCAAAAGAAATCGAACTGAAGGATACGAAAACATCGGGTTGCCTCCCGACAAGAGCTTCTTTAATGTCACTAGCTTGACGGTCAGTTTTGCTAGTTTAGCAGATGAGTGGACCTTTGGTGATCAATCTCTCCTCCAAGATGTGCTTCAACCTCTGGCCATTAACTGTAAAACTTCTATCAAAATTCTCTTCCTAAATTTCCACATGACCATACAGTGATGCTCTAGTTACCACAAACGATCCTGACCTCTGGGATTTCAGCTTCCCAAGAAAGAGTTTGAGCCTTGAATTGAACAGAAGCACTCTCTGAATTGGCTCAAAGACTCTGATGGCAATCTTCTTGTCATGCCATATCTTAGTTCTCTCCTTATAAAGCTTGGCATTCTCATAGGCCAAATATCTGAATTCATCAAGCTCATTCAACTGAAGCATCTTCTTTATTCCTGCAGCTTGAGCATCAAAGTTCAGAAACTTAATTGCCCAGTATACTCTATGCTCCAACTCAACTGGCAAGTGACAGGCTTTACCATAGACTAACTGATAAGGGGACATTCCAATAGGAGTCTTGTATGATGTCCGGTATGCCCAGAGAGCATCATCAAGCTTCCTAGGCCAATCCTTCCTTAAGATATTGACAGTCTTCTCTAGAATCCTCTTGAGTTCTCTGTTAGAAACCTCAACTTGTCCACTTGTCTGAGGGTGATAGGGGGTTGCCACTTTATGTCAGACTCCATACCTCTGTAGAAGGAAGTCCAGCTGTCTGTTACAGAAGTGACTTCCACCATCACTAATGAGTGTCCTTGGGACACCAAACTGGCTAAAAATATATCTCTAAAGAAAGCTCATCACCACTTTGGCATCATTAGTGGGTAGAGACACAGCTTCCACCCACTTGGACATATAATCAACTACCACCAAGATATAATTATTGGAGTATGAGGGTGGAAAAGGCCCAAGAAGTTGATACCCCACACATCAAATAGCTCAATCTCAAGAATCCCCTGCTGTGGCATCTCATGGTTGGCAGGGAGATTCTTAGCTCTCTCACATCTATCACAGTTTTTCACAAATGTTCTTGAGTCTTGGAAGAGAGTCAGCGAGTAAAAACCACTCTGAAGGACCTTTGTAGCTATCTTTTCACCACTAAAGTGGCCTCAATAATCAGAGCCATGACAGTGCCAAAGAATCTGCTGTGTTTCCTCATCTGAGACACACCTACAGATTATACCATCTGAGCATCTTCTAAAAAGATATGGTTCCTCCAAAAATTAGTACTTTGCATCAGTCAGTAGTTTCTTCACTTATTGTTTACTACACTCTTTTAGGATGAACTTCATGGCTTTGTAATTTGCAATGTCTGCAAACCATGGAGCCTACTGAATGACAAAAAGTTGCTCATCTGAGAATGTCTCAGTCACATCTGTAGATGGTTGTACTCCTTCTTCAGGTTCAATTCTGGAAAGGTGGTCAGCCATTTGATTTTTTGACCCTCTCCTATCTTTGATCTCAATATCAAACTCCTGAAGGAGCAGCACCCATCTGATTAATCTTAGTTTAGAATCCTGTTTGGTTAGAATTTACTTCAAAGTAGTATGATCAGTATAAACAATAATCTTAGAACCAATTAAACAGAACCTAAACTTATCAACAACATATACAACAGCTAATAATTCTTTTTCTGTAGTTGTGTAATTCTTTTGAGCACCATTTAATACACGACTAGCATAGTAAATGACATGCATAATCTTGCCTTGCCTCTGCCCTAAAACAGCTCCTATAGCATAATCACTAGCATCACACATTAATTCAAATGGCAAATCCCAGTCAGGAGGAGCTATGATGGGGGCAGAGGTAAGGTTTGCTTTTAGAGTTTCAAAGGCATGCAGACAGTCAAAATCAAATATGAAAGGAACATCAGCAACCAATAGGTTGCTCAATGGTTTAGCAATTTTAGAAAAATTCTTTATAAATCTTCTGTAAAATCCTGCATGACCTAAGAAACTCCTGACTGCCTTAATAGTAGTTGGTGGTGGTAATTTTTCAATTACCTCTACCTTGGCTCTATCAACCTCAATTCCCTTGCTTGAAATCTGGTGTCCAAGAACGATACCTTCTGTAACCATAAAATGACATTTCTCCCAATTTAAAACAAGGTTTGATTCTTGGCACCATTTCAAGACCAGAGATAAATGCTTAAGGCAGGATTCAAAAGAATTACCAAAAATAGAAAAATCATCCATAAATACCTCAATAAACTTTTCAACCATATCAGAAAAAATTAAAAGCATACACCTCTGAAAAGTTGATGGGGCATTACAGAGTCCAAACGACATTTTTCAGTAAGCAAATACTCCAAAAGGACATGTAAATGCCGTCTTTTCTTGATCTTGAGGGTCCACTGTAATTTGGTTATATCCCGAATATCCATCTAGAAAATAATAAAAAGCATGACTAGCTAACCTCTCAAGCATCTAATCAATGAAAGGCAGGGGGAAGTGATCCTTCCTTGTAGCAGTGTTGAGCCTCTTGTAATCTATGCACATTCTCCATCCTGTGACGGTCCTTGTAGGAATTAGCTCATTCTTGTCATTTTTTATCACTATTATCCCTCCTTTCTTGGGAATTACCTATACAGGACTCACCCAAGGGCTATCAGAAATAGGGTATATAATGTCGGCTTCCCATAGTTTCATTACGTCTTTTTGGACCACTTCTTTCATGGTTGGATTTAGCCTCCTTTGTGGTTGCACAACCGGTTTAGCATCATTTTCAAGAAGGATCTTGTGCATACACTTAGTTGGACTAATCCCCTTTAAATCACCAATGGTCTACCCAAGAGCTATTTTACGACTCTTGAGCACTGTAATCAATGCCTCTTCCTCATCAGGCTTCAAGGAAGAGCTAATAATCACTGGATATGAATCATTTTCATCTAGGAACACATATTTCAAAGAAGGAGGCAAGGGCTTTAGCTCAAGCTTGGGAACTTCTCCCTCCACCTTAGGCATGCTTACCGTGTCCTTCTGAGGTGGTGAATCATCAATCTCAAGTAAATCATCCTCAGAAAGAGGATCCAGAATATCATCAAGTACCTCAGCTTCTAGTACCTCTTGAACAAGTGGTTCAACAACATCAACTCTCATACACCCCTCAGAATCATTAGGGTGTTTAATAGCTTTAAACACATTAAGGACCACCTATTCTTCATTGACCCTTAAGGTTAATTCACCCTTTTACACATCAATCAGAGCTCTACCTGTAGATAAAAAGGGTCTTCCAAGAATAATAGAGGACTTTTATCCTCTTCTATATCCAATATGACAAAATCAACAGGAAAAATAAATGGTCCCACTTTTACAAGTAAATCCTCAACAACCCCCACAAGAATTTTAATAGAAAGATCAGCAAGTTAAAGAGAAATACGAGTGAATTTTACCTCCTCAATTTGGAGCATTTTCATCACTGAAAGTGGCATGAGGTCGATGCTAGCTCCAAGATCACACAAATCTCTCTGAATAATGACATCTCCAATGGTGCAAGGAATTACAAAGCTTCCTAGATCTTGCATCTTCTCAGGAAGGTTATGTTGAATAATAGCACTGCATTCCTTGGTCAACACCACTGTCTCATTTTCCTTCCAATTCCTCTTGTTAGTCAACAGTTCTTTCATGAATTTAGCATAGAGAGGCATTTGCTCAAGAGCCTCAGCAAAAAAGAATGTTGATTTGAAGCTTCTTGAAGACTTCTAAAAATCTAAAAAATTTCTTGTCTTTGGAAGCCTTCTGAAGTCTCTAGGCTTGTACTCAGGAGATTTAGGAAATGTAGGATGAGTGTCAAGAGAGACTGGGACTAATAGATTATCTGCACGCCTAGGAGGGATGTGCTCCACCTCCTCTTTCTTCTCCTCTGGAGCTTCTTTTTCAACTAGCTCCTCATTGACTTTAGTCTCAGAACCAGCTACTTTACCACTTCTCAACTGAATAGCCTTGCAATCTTATCTTAGGTATACCACTGTATCGCCAGGAAGTGTATTTGGAGGCCTCTCAAGTACTTGCTTTCTCAACTGGCCTACTTACACCTCCAAGTTTCTGAGTGAAGCTCTAGTCTCCTGCATAAAACTAGCCAGTAGTGCTTCCAAATCAGTGTTCTTCTGGGGTTGAGAATTCGACTGCTGAGGTGGTTATTGTTGATGAGACTGAAACTGGTGGTTATTATAATTATTCTGCTAAAAACCACCCTGAGAATTATTGTTAAAATTCTGTGACCTCTGAGGTTGCTCTCTCCATCCCAAATTTAGATGATTTCTCCATTTCTGATTATAGGTCTTGGCCTAAGGATCATTATTGGGGTTTCTAGGAGCATTCCCCATGTAGTTGACCTGTTCAGAGGAAAATTGAGCATAATCATAATTCTCACCTTGCATAAAGCTACCAGTCATGTCATAAGGAGCCTCTTGAGGGGTATTTTGAGCATTAACAGCTGAAACATGCATGCCACTCAAGTGTTGAGTAATCATGTTAATCTACTGAGACATAACTTTGTTCTGAGCAAGAAGAGCATCCAAAGCCTCTACTTCCAAAACGCCTTTCTTCTGAGGAGTCCGAGAGTTCATAGGATTCCTATTAGATGAGTTCATAGAGGGTCTCACCATCTCTCTGCCTGAAGGTCTGAACCTCCACCCTTAACTTAGTCAGCTTCTGTGGTGGGAAGAATTTAGACAAAAATCCAGTGACTACCTTATCTCAAGTATCCAGGCTCTCTTTGGGTTGAGAATCTAGCCACAACTTTGCTCTATCCCTCACAGCAAATGGAAAGAGCATGAGTTTGTAAACCTCAGGGTTTACTCTATTTGTTTTTACAGTATCACAAATCTGCAGGAAATTAGAAATAAATTGATTTGGATCTTCCTGCGGGAGTTTGTGATACTGGTAATTTTGCTGCATAAGAGTGACTAATTGAGGCTTCAATTCAAAATTTTTTGCAGCTATAGGAGGCACCACAACACTCTTCCCATAGAGATCTAGATTGGGACCAATGTATGAGTCAAGCACTCTTCTTTGTTCATTCTCATTCAGATTTGCCACATTGGCATTGACAGCACGATTGTGATCCATGGCGAACTCTGCAGCTTCTTTTTCAAAAGTCTCACTCAGATTTTCACTAGCCTTGTAAAGTCTAGCTTGTTGCAAGTGCCGCCTCAAAGTCCTTTCAGGTTCAGGATCAAAATCTATAAGAGATTTTTTGTCTTTGTTCCTGCTCATAAACAGACAGAAAATAAGAAAAGTGGGATTCTCTACATCAGAGTGTAGAGAATTCCCAGTGAGGTAACCTGTGTAAAGAAATAAAATAAAATACTAAACAATCAAGGTAAGATATTTTCGAAAATTAAACTAAAAATAATGCTAGAAATTTTGAAATATATAAAAAGAGATGAATAAGAAAATTAAAATAAAATTAACTAGGTAACACCAAACTTAATTTCAGAAATTAAGAAAAAATAGTATCTAAAAGTTTCGAAAATTAAAGGGAAAATTAAATAAAATTAAAGCTAAAATGCCTAATCTAAGCAATCAAACAACTAATAGTTGTCAGTCACAGTCAATCCCCGGCAATGGCACCAAAAACTTGGTGCAAAATTTATAACCCACAAACTAATCGGCAAGTGCACTGGGTCGTACCAAGTAGTACCTCAAATGAATGAGGGTCAATCCCATGAGGATTGATGGATTAAGCAAAAATGGTTAAGGGATTGACTTAGTTAGACTAACAGAAAAGAGTGTTGAGAGTTCAATTGCTACAAACAGTAAATTCAGAAGATCAGAAAGCAAGCAGTAGATTGATGTGAATAATATATGGAGAAAACAGTTAAGGTTTCAGAGATATCTATCTTCCAGATTGACTTTTCTTACCAACTATTTTAATCATGCAAGATTCAATTTATGACAAACTATATGTGACTAAACCCTAATTCCTTAGACCTTTTTAGTCTTTGCTAACCTTCATCAACCCCCAATTCCTTGGTCACTTGATTCCAATTAGTGGGTTAAGTTCAAAACTAGTTTATGTGCCACAGAAATCCTAATTACCCAAATATAAGAGGATTATATATCACGTATCCCATTAAGTCCAGATAATTAGAGATTTAGGAGAAATTGTTTTCAAGCTGTTGTTCAAGCAAAGAGCTTTTCCATATTTTTTAAGAACTTAATTAGAATAAGGGTAATACTTCCGTTCCACCCAGATTCATAAGATAAAGAACGAAAACAATTCTTGAAGTTGAAATCAATACATGAATTAAAATAGAAAAGTAATAGTATTAATCCATAGAATAAACAGAGCTCCTAATCTTAACAGTGGAGGTTTAGTTGCTCATGGTTCTGAGAGAAAACTAGGGTTTTGTAAAACTGTAAAGTGCAGAATGAGGTAGAAGAGAAGAGAAGAGTTCGAAGGGCTGATTCTTTTTCCTTTTATATCTAATCTTAATTAATGTAAAATATATTTTCTAAAACTAAATAATATCTTTTTTTATTTATAAAGAAAATAAAAGTTAAATCAAAATCAATTAACATCTCATGTAGGTCTTGATGGATGAATGAGGACCACTTTGATTCCTATAGCTGGTGCCTAACTTCATGGAGGTGGCGCCTAACTTGAGGTTGGCCGAATTGCTTTGGCATTGCTGCTTGTCTTAGCACCTAACTTGAGAAACTCCAAGTTAGGTGATGTGCGGAAAACGATCCGACACAAAACTCACCGGCAAGTGCATCGGGTCGCATCAAGTAATAAAACTCACGGGAGTGAGGTCGATCCCACAAGGATTGAAGGATTGAGCAACTTTAGTTTAGTGGTTGAATTAGTCAAGCAAACAAGCGTTGATTGTGTGAAATTGTGTGGACAGGAATTAAATTTCATAGAATGTAAAGGGGAGTGGGTGATTTACAGGAAATTAAAGGGAACAAAGAGAAAAAGAGCTGAATCTTAAAGAACAAGAAATTAAATGGCAGAAACTTAGAACGCAAGAAATGTAAATTGCAGAATCTTAAAGTGCAAGAAATGTAAATTGCTTGAATTATAAAGGGAATTGGGAAGTGGATTTGCAGAAATTAAACAAAACAAACAGAAATGTAAAAGATGGATTCAATTAAACCGGATCTCAAATGAAAATGAAAATAAGCTTGGTGTTTGGTGTAGCAAAGGAAATTGAAATTGAAAAAGGTAGATCTCAGGACCCAAGAGACTAGATAACCAAGTCTAGATCTCAATGCCTTCCTAGTTCCTAGATCAGAATTCAATTGCAAGAAAAGTAAAGATCCAGCAGTAGAAGAAAGGAATTCAAATATTGATTTCTCAAAAAGTGCAGTAAAGAAAACAGAGAGATCTCAAGGTGAGATTGAGACAGAATTTCCTCAATTCTTCAACACCCAAGACTCAAAATCTCCAAATAGCTCAAAACCCAAAAGCTC
>NC_029792.2:37153906-37156590 GCF_000816755.2 Arachis ipaensis
CGGAGTGAGGTCGATCCCACAGGGATTGAAGGATTGAGCAATTTTAGTTTAGTGGTTGATTTAGTCAAGCGAATCAAGATTTGGTTGAGTGATTTGTAATTTGCAGAATTTAGATTGCATGGAAAGCAAAGGGAATGGGTAAATTGCATTGAATTTAAAGAGAACTGAAATTAAAAGAGCTGAATCTTAAAGAACAAGAAATTAAATGGCAGAAACTTAGAACGCAAGAAATGTAAATTGCAGAATCTTAAAGTGCAAGAAATGTAAATTGCTTGAATTATAAAGGGAATTGGGAAGTGGATTTGCAGAAATTAAACAAGGAAAAGTAAAATTCAACAAACAGAAATGTAAAAGATGGATTCAATTAAACCGGATCTCAAATGAAAATGAAAATAAGCTTGGTGTAGCAACGAAACAAGGAAATTGAAATTGAAAAAGGTAGATCTCAGGACCCAAGAGACTAGATAACCAAGTCTAGATCTCAATGCCTTCCTAGATCCAAATTGAGAATTCAATTGCAAGAAAAGTAAAGATCCAGCAGTAGAAGAAAGGAATGCAAATATAAATTTCTCAGAAAGTGCAGTAAATGAAACAGAGGGATCTTAGGGTGAGATTGAAACAGAATTCCTTCAATTCTCTAACACCCAAGATTCAAACAAAGAGTAAATGAAAATTAAAACAAGAAACTAAGAGAAAGAGAATTCAATTCTCCTTCCCAAGACTCAGAATCTCCAAATAGCCCAAAACTCAAAAGCTCTCTACTGTGAATACTATGAAAATTCTTAAAGAAAACTCTCAAAAGAAAAACTCCTCGAAAAACTTAAATTCTAATCTATTTATACACTCTCTTCTAATAATCTTCAAGCCTTGAATGTGGGCCTTGGCCTTGATGGAATTGGGTTGGTAGTAGCCTCCGTTGATTGCTCTTGGTGTTGGGAAGAAGTCCACTTGTGAACCGGGCCATGAACCATTCACGTTTGAGCCAACGTTTGAGGCAAACGTTGACTCAAACGTCTTCGTGTGTGATATTATGCAGCTCGGCCAAATGCTGTCATCCACGTTTGAGCCAGTGTTTGAGGTTGGTGCACGAAATTGTGATGTCCAGGCTCAAACAATCCCTGGTAATGGCTCCAAAGCTTGGTGCTTTGATCTTAATTCATAATTGTCACAACTTCGATACAACTAACCAGCAAGTGCACTGGGTCGTCCAAGTAATACCTTACGCAGAGCTCCACACCTTAATCTATGGAGTGTAGAAACTCTACCGTTAAAAATACATAAGTGAAAGGTCCAGGCATGGCCGAGATGGCCAGCCCCTAAACGAGATCAATAGTCTCCTAAGATGAAAAACTGAGACCAAAGATGGTCAAAAAGACGTCTAATACAATAGTAAGAGGTCCTATTTATAATAAACTAGTCACTAGGGTTTACATGAGTAAGTAATTGATGAATAAATCCACTTCCGGGGCCCACTTGGTGTGTGTTTGGGCTGAGCCTAAGTGTTGCACGTGCAGAGGCCATTTGTGGAGCTGAACGCCAGTATTTGTGCCAGTTTGGGCGTTCAACTCTGGTTTTGGATCCTTTTCTGGCGCTGGACGCCAGATTTGGGCAAAAGGCTGGCGTTGAACGCCAGTTTACGTCGTCAATTCTTGGCCAAAGTATAAACTATTATATATTTCTGGAAAGCCCTGGATGTCTACTTTCCAACGCAATTGAAAGCGCGCCATTTGGAGTTCTGTAGCTCTTTGTCTTCCCTTTCCCTCTTCTAGAGGATTCTCCGGTCTTAGGTGCCATCAATGGTAATGGGAAAAACAAAAAAAGCTATGCTTTTACCACACCAAACTTAGAATATTGCTCGCCCTCGAGCAATAAACAAAAGAATAGAAGAAGAAGAAGAAATATGGAGAGGGAGAGGGAGATGAGGTTTCGGCCAAGAGGAGTGTAAAGGGGTGTGTTGTGTGAAATTGATGAAGAATGGAGGTCTTTATATAGGGAAGGGAGGGGGGGTTAAGGTTCGGCCATATGGGTGGGTTTGGGTGGGAAATTGGTTTTGAATTTTGATGGTAGGTGGAGTTTATGAGGTAGGTTTATGGGGAAGAGGAGATGGATGTGAGTGGTGAAGGTTTAGTGGGGAAGAGAGATTGAGGTGATTGGTGAGGGGTTTTTAGGGAAGAGTGTTTGTGGGCTTGTGTGAAAGAGAGTGGTGAGAAGAAGTGAGTGGAGGTAGGTGGGGATCCTATGGGGTCCACAGATCCTGAGTGGATCCTGTGGGGTCCACAGATCCTGAGGTGTTCAAGGAATTACATCCCTGCACCCATTAGGCATGTAAAAATGCCTTTGTACCCAACTCTGTGCGTTCAGCGCCAGGTTGGTGGCCATTTTGGGCGTTCAACGCCCATCTGTGTGCCATTTCTGGCGTTGAACGCCAGAACCATGCCTGTTCTGGCGTTCAGCGCCCAGAAGCTGCCCATTTTGGGCGTTCAGCGCCAGAACCATGCTCTGTTCTGGCGCTGAACGCCAGACAGATGCTCCTCCAGGGTGTAATTTTTCTTCTGCTGTTTTTGATTCCGTTTTCAATTTTTATATTTATTTTGTGACTCCACATGATCATGAACCTAAGAAAACATGAAAAAAAATAAAAATAAGAATTAGATAAATATTGGGTTGCCTCCCAACAAGCGCTT
>NC_029792.2:37160511-37170206 GCF_000816755.2 Arachis ipaensis
CTTAAAAATTCTGAATAAAATTTTTATTTTTGAAAACATTTTTATTTTGAAAACATTTTTACTTTTTTTTCGAAAACAGATGAGAAAATTTTAGAAATATTTTTGATTTTTTTTGGAAATAAAATAAAAAGAAAATTACCTAATCTGAGCAACTAGATGAACCGTCAGTTGTCCAAACTCGAACAATCCCCGGCAACGGCGCCAAAAACTTGGTGCTGTTGCCGGATCAAAAGGGAATCTGGCACTGATATTACCGGACCAAAAGCTTGCCGAAAACTCAAACAATCCCCAGCAACGGCGCCAAAAACTTGGTGCACGAAATTGTGATGTCCAGGCTCGAACAATCCCTGGTAATGGCTCCAAAGCTTGGTGCTTTGATCTTAATTCATAATTGTCACAACTTCGATACAACTAACCAGCAAGTGCACTGGGTCGTCCAAGTAATACCTTACGTGAGTAAGGGTCGAATCCCACGGAGATTGTTGGTATGAAGCAAGCTATGGTCACCTTGTAAATCTCAGTCAGGCGGATATAAAATAATCATGGAGTTTCACGTTCTTGGGTGCGAATGGATATCTTAGAAGAGAAATAAGATGAATTGAATAGAAAACAGTAGTACTTGCATTGATCTTTGAGGAACAACAGAGCTCCACACCTTAATCTATGGAGTGTAGAAACTCTACCGTTAAAAATACATAAGTGAAAGGTCCAGGCATGGCTGAGATGGCCAGCCCCCTAAACGAGATCAATAGTCTCCTAAGATGAAAAACTGAGACCAAAGATGGTCAAAAAGACGTCTAATACAATAGTAAGAGGTCCTATTTATAATAAACTAGTCACTAGGGTTTACATGAGTAAGTAATTGATGAATAAATCCACTTCCGGGGCCCACTTGGTGTGTGTTTGGGATGAGCCTGAGTGTTGCACGTGCAGAGGCCATTTGTGGAGCTGAACGCCAGTATTTGTGCCAGTTTGGGCGTTCAACTCTGGTTTTGGATCCTTTTCTGGCGCTGGACGCCAGATTTGGGCAGAAGGCTGGCGTTGAACGCCAGTTTACGTCGTCAATTCTTGGCCAAAGTATAGACTATTATATATTGCTGGAAAGCCCTGGATGTCTACTTTCCAACGCAATTGGAAGCGCGCCATTTGGAGTTCTGTAGCTCCAGAAAATTCACTTTGAGTGCAGGGAGGTCAGAATCCAACAACATCAGCAGTCCTTTTTCAACCTCTGAATCTGATTTCTGCTCAAGTCCCTCAATTTCAGCCAGAAAATACCTGAAATCACAGAAAAACACACAAACTCATAGTAAAGTCCAGAAATGTGAATTTAACATAAAAACTAATGAAAACGTCCCTAAAAATAACTAGATCCTACTAAAAACATACTAAAAACAATGCCAAAAAGCGTATAAATTATCCGCTCATCACATCAAACGTGAGCTCAAACGTGGCTTCTCCCATGCTACTCCTTTGGCCAACGTTTGGCCTAACGTTTGAGGCAAACGTTGGCGCAAACATGGCTCATCCAATGCATCAAACAGAGGTGCTCTTCTTTGCTTCTATGGCGCCAACGTTTGACCTCACGTTTGAGGCAAACGTTGGCGCAAACGTTGGCCTCCCCTGGTGTAGTAATTGTGCCAATGTTTGACTTCAAGTTTGAGGCAAACGTTGGCGCAAACGTTGGCCTCACCTCCAGGGCATTAGTAATGAAATGCATGCTTTTATTAATGCATTAACGTAAAGCATGAATTGCCAATTGCATTAGAAATGCATGGCTTTAATTAGTAATGCTAATGCTTTAACTTTAAATCATTCATTCATTTAACGCCTTTATTCATTAGCATTAGTAATTAATTGTTCCATGCATGCTTTCATTTCATTCATTCGGTCACTTAATAATTGTATGCATGCATAAGCATCAATGCATGACCGTTCATGATGCTAATGCCAAGATTCAATGGTCATGGGCCACGCTTTTTCCTTCCATAGGCCACGCTTCCCTTGTTTCTTTCTTTTCTTCACCTACAAGTAATCAAAACAACCAATCAAAGTATCAAAAAATTCACAAAGCTTATAATTCATTTAAAAACCAATTAATTTTTGCTTAAACCTCATGATTTTGTGTCAATTAAAGGGTGGTTGATTGAATCTAAGGGAAACATGAAATTCTACCCAAATGGCTTACTTATGGCTCAAGAAAGTGCATAAAACCCAATAAAAATAAAGGAAAAAGGCTAGTGAAACTAGGCTAAGATGACCTGTCATCATTAGGCGCTACCTTGGCAGTGTTCCTTTGAGGCTTTTCCTTTGTGCTGGCGCCTAACTTGCCGCGTCAAAAGCTTGTGAATCGAGCTACTATTTCAGATCTCCTTCGAGCTGGCATTGGTATTCTTCTTCTTCTTCTTCTCCATATTATTTGATTCAGTAATGACTCACGTAGTATATTCTATTAGTAATTTTTCTTCTTATATAATTTGCTTATAACATATTCTTAGGTTTGTGTAATCTACTGGTTCCATTCATGAGATCTTGAATGGATGTTTAATCTGCATGTTTGTTATATGCTGAGAACAGAGAAAACTGTTTTACCGAATTAAATATAACCATAGGACCATTATGTTATAACCATTCCAATTTTCTAACTTAGGTTCTTGAGTTTGAAAAAATTTTGAAATTTCTATTTGTTCTTTTTTGCATCAAATTCTAATATACCAGGAACTCTAAGAAGTGCAGTGGTTCATATTACCACTGCTGTGATTGGTGCTAGTGTTCTATCCCTAGCATGGAGCACTTCTCAATTAGGATGGATTGCAGACCCAGTTTCATTGCTTCTATTTGCAACTGTCACTTATATCTCTTCATTCCTCCTTTCAGATTGTTACAAAACTTCAGATCCGGTTTCAACTGAACAATGCCATCATCATAATCATAGTTATAGCTTCTAACTAAGTTTAGTGTTAGTTTAGGTAGTAAAAGGACATGGTTGGCTGGCTTCCTTCAATATTTGACCTTGTATGGGACTTGCATAGCTTATGTTATTACCATAACAAGTTTTATAAGGTACTTACTTTAGTGTTAGATTAATTATTAGTATCTATTCTTAGATTAATTATCTATGTTTCTCTAATCATGGTAATTTAAATGTGCAGTGTTATTATAAATAGAAGTGGCTTTAATAGTCAAGGAATTGTTGCTGTTGCAAAGTGCCTGGGCGCTCAGCATGGTAAGAGGAAGTTAGATGATACTTCATCTAGTTCACATACATCCAATAATGATGTCAAACATGGTGGAAAAGTTGGTCCTGGTATTCTTTGTGTCAATCTTGAAAGAACAAGACAAGTGAAGATGCTGCAGCAATATATGTTCAATGGGTTCATACACTGTCCCAGTATGCTGATTACTTGGTAAGCATTCTTTTTCTTATATTCCTAAAGAAAGGAAAGATGTAAAACTTAAATGACACAATCCCATCTCCATACAATTGAGTGCTAATTATATGTATACATACACTTCTTTAATTCCTAACATATATACTTGGTAACTTAGTTTGGGCAATTTGATAAGTGAAGTCTATGTAATTAGAAGTTTAGTTAGTATCTATTCTTGTTTGTTGGGTTGACATGAATCTGTACAATTTTATTTTATTTTTTATCTTATTTATAAAAATAAAATTATTGTAATCTTGAACTTTGCATATTGTGATCATGTCTGAAGTGTGGGCACACACCTACTAACTATAGGACATGACAAATGATTCATCCTACCAGCAACACCAGAGATATGAGGGCATGACATGGAAGTTTCTTGTAGCACATTGAACCAGAACCCACGGCGTGTTTCTGATGGCAAGTTAGATGCACTTGCTGCTAAGGAATATGAAGCTAGTATGTTCACCCCTGCTGCAGTTATATCAGGATGAAACACAAAGCAGGGAATGTGGTTAGAACATAAAATAAAATTTTGAATAATATGTCATAAGGAGCATCAATGACTATATATAAACCTTGAGTATTGATGGTTGAATTGGATTTGGACCTCTAGATGAGAATGCGGCTATAACTGGAGCTGGCTTTGTTCCAAGCAATGTTCTTGCTGCAGACATGTTAATAGTAGGGCTCCTGAAACATTTTTATGTAACTATAAGTTGAAGTATCGAACAAAAATTTACTTGCAACTATAGTGTTTCAAAATGTTACTTAGAATTTGTTAAGTTATTATATATATGCGTAATTATTACTTATGTGGTACTGTTGTAATAATCATGAACATTTTTGTTCTGATTATTTTTGGGCACATTTGTAGTGGACAAAACATGAGGCTCAGCTAGAACTGTGTTTCCACTTTAAGCGTCATTTTCCATGACCACTCCAACTGCACCTACAGATAAAGCTTCTTGGCCCTCAGCAACCGATCTTATTTTCCCACCTCGAAGGCACATGACTATTTTGCCCCTTGCTTTTGCTGGATCAAGTGTTCCAGGCATACAAAGTTGACTACAATAACGTATAATAAGTACATATACATGATTAAATTTGCGTGACTTTGTATCTATCTATTATGTTATTTTTCAATTAATCAAAGTTTTATAGGATTTGTACTTACGCATTTTGAATTGTGGCATTAGCAAATCTAGCATAAGATGCAAGGATCAGAGGAAAGGATTGATTGGATGGTAAATTTACGAAAAGACTGGCTCCCTGGTAATTCAAGTTTACATGAGCATGACCAAATTAATTCAACACATTAAATTATAACCGAGATAAATGATTCAATGAGCAGATGTGCTGCATCTGCTGGGCCAGCTACTTCTATAACTCAAAAGTTGACTAGGCATAGAGATATTCTTCATGAGTTTACACAGTATGTTTATAGTGCATTTATGTTTATGTATAATGTAGTTGTGAGCAGCTTGAAAAGAATGAATATGTGGCGGTGCAAATTGTTAAAGTATATATATTTTGTTGTGCATGACGCATTATGAATTTGTATATTCTTTGTTAAGTAGATGGATAAGCTTAGAATTGGGTTTGACATGACTGAATTTATAGATTCTTATTTTTGAGAATTTATTCATTTTTGCTATCTTCGTACTTAGAATTCATGGGTTGGGCATAATGTTAGATGTGAGTGTTATCTCTACTTTGGTGACATCTTTTTTCCATTCTTGATTCAAAATGATATCTTCCTTTGATTTTGGTCATCTTATGCCAAAAGATAAACAAGTGTACATATATAATTTCCTCTTCATTAGTTCAGGGCTGCGACTGAATGGAGCTTTCACTGATTGAATATTTTCTCTGAATGAAAAATAGAAAATTACTAATAACATCTTATTTTTACATATAGGCTAATAATGTTGAAAGCGAGCCTACTACTCCCTTTGATGCTAGGAGATCAGCTGGTGATAGTAATGGATATCTGAGGACAACTATTTGAGACTTTTATGTAATTAGATGATATTGAAATATTGAAGCTGTTGTTTTATTTTACTTTTTAAAGAAAAACAGTAATAGTTATGTAGAACAATACCATATGCAATTATGTTTGGAACCATTGATATTGAGAATTTTTTTATATAGAGTTATGTCTTATATTGAAGAATTGTGTTATAAAAGATTTAGTTTTTAAATTTTGATATAAAAAATAAATTCTAATTTGAGAGTATGTAAATGAGAAAATATTAATGAATGATTTGAAATTAAAAATAAATAAATAATTACAGGATTTGTGGAGGTTTGAAAATCTCACAAAATAGTTAATTTTTGTTAAATTAAAAAAATTAATTTGTGGGGGTTTTGAACTGCCACAAAAGTGATTTAAAACCGTCACAAAAGTCCAATATAAAACCCCCCACTAAACACACACAAAACCTCCACTAAATAGATTGTGGGGGTTTTTCAAAACTCCTACAAAAGACCTCGTGGCATCTAAAATTTTGGAAGTTTTAGAAACCCCCACAAACCATTTAGTGGGGTTATAAACCTCCACAAATAAGGAAAAAAAACCACCACAAATAAACAAAAACCTTGTAGTGAGAGGATAAAGATGGCTATGGTAAAGATACAGATTAAGATGAGAAACTTGAAACTTTACAAAGAGAACAAAGCTTATTAAATGAGAATGAAGGGTTGAGAAACCAAGCGATGCTTCTGTACAAAGAGATTCAAGACCTCTTAGCTAAGCTCCAAAAGAAGCTTTCACAACAAAGTAACAATAATAATTGATTAATTACTAGGTTTTGCCTAATACAAGTTCATATTCAAAGGGTATTTGTTGTTTATTGCTCTATTTCTTCTATTTGGAACCCAAAATCTGATCTCTCATATTTTTCCTTTATTTATTTCTTTATTCGAGGTTAACTTAATTTTTCTTGCAATAAGTTTTGATAATATAATTGTAAACCATTACATGGTAGTGAGCAATGCTACAATTAGTTTTAATTTGGCAATTCTTTTTATTGAATATAGTTAATACATCATTGTTGAAAAAAAGCTAGTAAAATTGTGAGACTTCTTCTACCATAAAGAACAAAATGGGACAATTCATTTATACAGATAGGACATTGTAATATTATAACTTTTACAATAAAATAAACAATAAATAAATAGTACTCAGTGCTAGTTTCTTTAAGAAAGGTTTTTATTTTTATTTTTGTTTTCTTTAATTTAATATATTTTATGTATGCATCGATTTTGTGTCACAGTAAAATTGGAAAACATGATCCCTCTCTTCGAATTCTAGCATTGAAAATCATTTCTCAGTGTTGGGGCAAGATTTAGCATGTTAATCTATTTGTTTTATTCACTTCAATGCTTCATTACACTGATGGCCCAACTACTCCTATCTTTGTTTGATGCTCTAAATATGCACGTATATCATTTTGGTTTTGTCTACTGTAAGTCTATAAAAAAAGTTCATGTTCCAAAAAAAATCCAAAAAAAAATGTTCATTTTATCATACAAGTAGCATGAACCAGTTAACACTCAACAGCTACAAATAGATACTGAAAAAAAAAACCAACATGTACTATTCTTGGTTTATCTTAATTGACTCTGTTGTACATTAAGTTGTTTAACACTTTGTCAAAATCTGGAAAAAGATACCTAACTCAACTAAGATCAACTGAAAGTGCAAACCACAAAAAAGTAAGGTAACACAATAAACTAATATCGACCAACTAAGATAAAATCATCATCATATCTGTTTTCTATCACCTCTTCCTCCAAACTTAAGCGAGTTTTAGAACTAGCATTATTTATCTTTTCCATGATATTTTTCAGTTCGAATTAACTCTCACTGAAATTGAATTCAAATTAAAAATTTGTCACTAATCAATAGTTATTTACATACACAACGCAAAATTCAAACCACGACATTCATTTAAATAAGCATTACACTAACCATTCGAGGAAGTAAAATTGGTTTAAGTAGTTTAACCATTTATCAGATATACCAAAAAGGATATCAATTTATAATATAACAGAAAGTAATTTAAATTTAGTATTAGATTTTTTTGAAAAAAATATCTTATTAATATAGGTATATTTTCAATGAATGCACAACCGTATATTAATGATTTTTCTCTTTAGCTAGTTTTCATAACCAAAGTATAATAAAATTATGAAATTAAAACTTAAATAACTATACAAAAAACAGAAACATTTGGTGAATTATATTAATTAAAAATTACAACTTAAACTATTATTTCCATAAAAAATTTTATATTCAAATCTAAATACAACCCATGAGTCAAATTTCTACAAACAAAGATAATAGGTCAAAATTTATGTACGAGTAAAACTTAAAAAATTATCTAAAATTTAGTTTAGTCACACAAAGCAATCTCAGTTTCATTAAATTAGCCGATAGCTAATTATCCCGACAACCGAGTTAACTCAAAAAATGTATTTTTTCATGAAAAATAAAGATGACAAATTTATTCCTTCGAGAAGAGACTGATCACAGTGACCAAATATCAACTCTAGAAAACTTTTCCAATAACATATTTCAAGTTAATTTTACTCAAGATTAATAACGTTTTGCATCTGACCACAAGTTCATCAAAATTATAGGACAGTTATCGACAAAGAGTAACAATCTTCTAGCAAAAGAGGGAACCCCAAAAAAATTCTTTAGTTTAGCGTAAAAAAATATATATCGTAAACAACACCAATAATACACACCAAACTTACCTTGATACCACCAACAAGATGAATAACCAGATTCAGTTGCTACTCCTCATGGCTCTCCAATTCACCACTACAAAGACACAAACAAGTATAAACATAAAGTATTCAACACAAATAAGATATAATAAGATCCACTAACTCAAGTTCAGCAAGTGTAATAAGCAGTTGAAGTAATTTTCGCAGAATTTCGCATTTGACCGCTGCAAAACCCAACTGTATTCGAGAAAATTAACCCAGAGAAACAGTATAATAGTTAGATGGTGAGAAAGGGGGATTAACAAAGCGCTACCAGTAGAGAGATATTAATGAGCAAGATTATTGCAGAGGATGGATGGAGGTTTATGGTTGGTTTGATGGTAGGAGCTGCAGAGTGGTTCTGCGTTGAGAAGGTTGGGGCTTAGATTAACAAACAGTTTGAATGAGAGATGAGATTGACATTTTCTTTAGGAAATGATTTCAGACTTACGCTAATATTGGGGGGTCTGGTGAGCACGCAAACTGTTGAGATTTGGGAAGAAAAATGCTAATCTAAAATTGACCTATTCATTTAATGGAACCATTTGAATTAAATAATTTTTTATTTTTCATAAATTTAAATCAACAACTAGAAGCACATGTGTTCCTTTAATTTTGATTTTTAATTATCTTAATTTTTTTATGACTTAATTTGAAAATATTATTTAAAACTTTCAGCAATATTATAGGATACAAAAATTAAGATTTTTCAGCCTAAATGTGCTTAAAAATAGAAGATAAAGGATTCGATAGTTTGAATTCCTTTTTTAACTCATCAGTTATAATAACCTTTGCTGCTAAATGCTCTATACATACGTTACTTCAAAGTAATAAACCTGGTAATAACTATTAAGCTGCATGATTACACATTATCATCAGTATATTATTTCTCAAGCATTACAGACCTATCTGATGCTGAATCTGTTGTGTCCTTCTTCAAAGAGTATTTATAATTAAATTTAATTTTCTTTTTATTTAATTCTATATCCTTACCTTTAAGGTTAATTTTTTAATTCAGTCATAGGCACCTCCAATGTACCTCGGTGCTGTATTCTTTTGTTGTGGTTCATGAGTTAATTTTTCAAAAGAATTTTTTTAGTTTCACACCTTGATATTTTTTGTTTTGTTATCAAGTACTTGAAGGCCTCATTTTCCACATCAAACACTTCATAACAAGACTATCTAGAAGGTGTCGACCACAATAGGTTGAATGGATCTTCAACCAGGTTAGCCTAAATTTTATCTCACACTCATATATTTTTGATAGTCCATTTTATAGTTGTTTCCTTTATTATTTGATCTTTTTATATATTTTGTTAATTTATTAATTTATGGAACATTAATCAATTTTTAAATACCAACACAAAAAATATACATACGTAGATAGTTTTTAAAAACACATTTAAATTACAGACCATATATGCACATAAAACCTAATGAATAAAAAAAATAAATTTATATAATTTTAAATTTTTTTAACCCCTTAACTCC
>NC_029792.2:37170969-37204989 GCF_000816755.2 Arachis ipaensis
GTTTATTTTATACTTTTTTCCAATAACATTCAAACCAAATTAAATATTGCGTACCAAAAGTTAGAAAAAAAAAGGCCTAAGTATAAAAAAAATTATAAAACAACTTATATATAAGTATAAAAAAATATATACATATTCTGATATAACTTATAAAAAATGCAACTTAAAAGTATAATTCCAATTGAGATTTTATAATAAACTATAAATACAATGCATCAATCAAATTTAAAAAGACAAATATCAGAGGCCAAAATTTGATTACAAGTAAAATTTATAAAATTATCCGAATTATAAGATTATTTCACTTAACATTCTCAGATTCATTAAATAAACCAACAACCACTTATCCGGACAACTAAGCTTTTTTAATTCATGTATTCTTTCTTTAAAATTAAAGATGCATAATTTATTTCTTCTGTAAACAATCTTTTGGCAAAAATTAATCCCAAAAAGAATCAGGAGTACACTGAAAATAAACTAACCTTAACCAGCACCAAGAATTCCCCATTAATTTTTGGAAGGGGAAAGGGTAAGTTGGTTAAATCAAAACTAACAACCAGAGACACCTTCAATCTTACCAGAATCAAGCATTAATTAGGATTTTATAATATTTCAACTAATATAATACCTTCAGGAACCAATTTCAGAACACAACCTGAGCTCATAATTTATAAAATTCACTAGAAAATAAACATGCAACTAAAGAAGAACTGGCTTATCGGAGAGATTTCGAGAGTCAATGCGGTGACAGAGTGAGCTCGACGAGAGTGTTATCGCGGAGAACGCAGTTTATAGTGACCTCGTAGGGATAGAGCGAGAGTTTCAGGAGAGAGACGCCAGGACCAGAGCTTGTTGCGGGGAGAAGATCTCAATCAGAGATTCCTTGGCGAGAAGAAGAGTGTGCGTGGTAGAGAAGACCGGCGACGGCACCCTATGTCAGTAAAAATACCGGTGAGGACGGTGAGCTCTGCCCAAGGAGAGTAAATCGCCCAGTGCTGGAACAAATTCATGTGTGGGTGGCTGATGAATGTTGAGGATGAGTTGTTGAATCCCGAGAATAGGGAGGACTTTAGGATTAACGATTAAATGATGGTGAGTGATTGAGTGGAGGCTATGGTTGCCGTGTCAGCCTCTGGAGTTTGGAGGCTAGGGTTTCTTTAGGTTTCAGGAAGCGAGCTACAAGGAAGACTCAGGGAGTAATGTTGACGATGCAAATACCTTTTGAACAAAACGATGTCGTTTGGGAAAGTTTTTTACCCAAACCGGTCAAATCCTGGTTCGGTTCAATAGTCCATTTCTTAATTGGTTTGATGGTTAAGAATTTTTAATAATATCTTCTTAAAATCTTAAAAAGATTATTATTTCCATATTGTGCAATTTAATTATATTTATGTACTAGTAGTCACACTTTTTCTAATTTAAAAAGTATCAAATGAGGTGATATCTACCATATCATTCTAGTTCTAAAGGGTACCTTATGTCTTATTACATGTCAAAAATATTTTTTGATACATTGAAGTGGTTTCTTATGGTTGAGTATAACTCTTTATTCAAAAATGTAATTATCAGTTAATTTTCCTATTTTTTCCATAACGTTATTTTTTTTACACATAACTTCTACTTATGTTGTCATCATTTTCTCTTATTCTACGGAGTACATATAGTACTTTTCCTTTCTTTATTCCGCATAATAAAAATTATAATGATTAATATGTGTTTGGAGAATGGTAAAAAAATGATGAAAATAAAAATAAAAATTCTGAAAGAATAATGAAACTAAAGATGATTTAAGATATTGATTATAAATTTAAAAGAAAAAATTTTTAACAAGTAAAATGATGCGAGAATAAGATTTCTTTATATTTTAATTTTTATATATGCATTGAATTATTAATTTGATTAAAAAATAAATAAATTTACAAATATATATAAATTTTTATCTTGATTGTTACGTATAATAACAATGTAATGATTTTATAATCTTTTTTTTATCAACTCGTGTATCTAGTAATCATTTTCAATCAGAATAGATACCGTGAAAATGATTAAAAGGTCGAAAATTGAAATGAAATTCACGAAAGGTAGGGGTATTGGGGAAAGTTGTAATTATTTTTTCAATTAGTAGCTATACTTTTTGTTTTGTGGGCCAGAGTTTTATTACAATGCCATTTGTTTAAGCTGTAATATTTTTTGTTATATAGTAGAATTAAATCTTTACCTATTAAATTAATTGAAATACATGTTATATATAATGATAGAGATGAATCACCTTTTTTTATGTTATTTATCATATGTTAAATTATATTTAAAAATGGTATAGAATAAGATAATATATACTTTCTGATAATGAAGTGGCTGATTGTAAAATAATATTTATTGATTTGAAATTATTATTTTATTTAAAATAAAAATGGAAACATTATATTTTAAATTTGATTACTATAATTTAAAATTTGAATAGAATGGTTCTAATAATACATTAATTTTAAAAGATGTATGTATTAATTTTAACAATCTACTTGCACATGGAGAGCATGAGTTATATCCCAGATGCTCAAAGTACTCCAAATTACTGTTCTTAGTGAAACTTTATCATATTAAGTGTATGTGCAGTGTGAGTGACAAGGCAATGTCCATGATTCTTGATTTACTGCAGAACACATTCGAATAAGAAAAACTTCTAAAGACGGTATATGAAGCTAGGAAGACAATAAGAAAGTTGGAAATTGAATACAATAAGATAGATGCTTGTCCAAATGATTACATGATGTATCAAGGAGATGATGAAAACTTGACCAGACACAAGCGATGTGGGTGTTTAAGATGGAAGCAGAAGACCAAAAAGGGCTCTATTGTTAGGCTCAAGGTACCTGTAAAGAGAAATGGAAAACCTATAACAGCCAAGACTGTTCGTTACTTTCCTCTCATACCACGACTGCAACGGTTATTCATGTGCAGCAAGACATCAACTAACATGTTATGGCATAAAGAGGCGCGTAATAACGATGGTTTGCTGAGGCATCCAAGGGACGCTGAATCATGAAAAATGTTTGATGCAAAGTATACTAATTTTTCAAAAAATCCGTGCAATGTTCACCTAGCCTTGGTGACGATGGATTTAATCCTTTTGGGAATATGAGCACAAAGTATTCCATCTGGCCTGTGATTCTTATTCCGTATAATCTTCCACTTTGGCTTTGCATGAAACAGACATCTTTCATTCTATCCACGCTTATTCTTGGGCCGAAAAAGCCAAGTAACGACATAGATGTTTACTTGTAGCCTTTGGTAGATGAGTTGAAGCAATTATGGGACGGCTTGAAAGGTATGATGCCAAAGAGGGAAACACTTTCAAGATGTGTATGGCACTAATGTGGACTATCAGCGACTTTCCAGGATTGGAAAACCTATCTGGTTGGAATAAGCACAGTGGATTAGCGTGTCCTATGTGTAACTTGGATGCTAAGCCTCATCGGCTGAAAGACAGTCAAAATTTATGTTTCATGGGCCATCGCCGCTTTTTGAATCAGAGAGACAAATACAGACTAGACTGGAATAGATATGATGGGCAAGTTGAAGGTAGAGATCCACCCAATAAGTTATCCAGAATAGATGTATTGAGGCAACAGTCAAATGTGCATGTTTCGTTTGGTAAGATTTCAATTGTGACAGCCAAAAAAAGATGCAACGGTCAGGATGCGGATGAATATGACTCGCATTGGAAAAAGAAGAGTGTTTTCTTTGACCTCCTATACTGGAAGGATCAGATGTTGTGTCATAACCTTGATGTGATGCATATAAAGAGAAATGTCTATGTCACTGTTGTATTCACTGTCTTAAATGATAGCGACAAATCAAAAGACAATCTTAAAGCTCGCAAAGATTTACAATGCATGGGTATAAGGTTTGAATTATGGCTGGACGAAGGTGGTAAATATCCTTCTGTAATATTTACGATGTCAAATTCATAAAGGGAAGTATTCCTGAAGACTCTACAGAATATGGTCTTTCCAGATGGTTACTCTAGCAATATTGCTCGTTGTGTTGATTTGTGACAGCGCAAGTTCTCTGGGTTGAAAAGTCATGACTGCCATATTCTGATGGAACAATTACTTCCGATTTTGGTGAAGAATGGACTTCCGAGCTGGTGTCCAATGTGATTTCAAATTTATCATCATTTTTTCGAAAACTTTGTGGGAAAGCCATAAATCTTATGCAGCTTGCTGACCTTCAGAATCATATTGTGCAAACCATGTGTTATATGGAAATAATTTTCCCTCCATCTTTCTTCACCGTCATAGTTCACCTCACGGTGCATCTTGTTGATGAAGTAAATCTTGGTGGACCAGTACATTATCGGTGGATGTATCCAATAGAAAGGTTTGCTTGTTAATAAATCCCTTTAATACAATTAGTTGAATTAATTGTGTAAATACTGAGCATTATGTTGTATTTATATAAGAGGTATCTAGGTCGTTTGAAGCAATATGTTCTTAATAGGGCACAATGACGAACTGATTCTTGCTAGTATAGAATTATATAAAAAATGTTATCGCGTTGTAATATAATTTCTAAACCAACAGAGAATCCTTTCGTACAAAAGTTTGGTTGTCACAAGTAATAAAACCAATAAAATTGATAACAGAAGTATTGAAATCTCAGGTCGTCTTCTCAAGGAATTGCAGGGAGGTATGATTTATTATTGGTTATGTGAAAAGATATTTTTTTGGGTTTTTGAAATAAGGAACAAGTAATTTAAATAACAAGAAAAATAAATTAATAATTAATAAAATATCTTGGCAAGGTATGAGAGATTAAAGTCCTATCCTAGTTATCCTTATCAGGTGTGATGAGAATTAGATTCTGCTCCCACTTTAATTAACCCTTGCTAAACAAAGGAGAGTCAAGTGGACTAATTAATTTGATCCTCAAGTCCTAGTCAACTCCTATGGAAAGACTAGAGTTATTGGAGTACAAATTAACCAGCAAAGAATTCCAATTTTAATCAACAGCTGAGTTTGATAACTCAAGTGTTACTAATTACTTAACCAAAGCCAAAAGGGAAGAAAATCTACTCGAATAAAAATGCCTTCAGATTGGAAGTAACAGTAATATAAATAAAAGAAAGCAATCATAAGTCTGAAATACCTCAAATTATATTAAATAGAACATTCAAATCTTAACACGGGAATTCATAAATTAAATTAGGAAAATAAATAAAAAGAAACATTGAACCTGTAATTGAAGGGAAGTAGCCTAAACATAATGGAAATCCTAATCCTAAATCCTAAGAGAGAGGAGAGAACCTCTCTCTCTAAAACTACATCTAAAACCTAAAAATTATGAATTATGAGCCGTCTTCATGAATGGATGGGTTTCCCCACTTTATAGCCTCTAATCTGTATTTTCTGAGCCAAAAACTGGGTTAAAAATAGCCTAGAAATCGCTGACCTGCGAATTCAAAAACGCTGATTTTTGTCACTGTGATGCGTCCACGTGAAGCACGCATTCGCATCACTTATCCTCAAGGAAACTATGGCAAATTATATATTATTTCGAAGCCCCGAACGTTAGCTTTCCAACGCAACTGGAACCGCATCATTTGAACCTCTATAGCTCAAGTTATGGTCGTTTGAGTGCGAAGAGGTCAGGCTGGACAGCTTAGCAGTTCCTTCAATTTCTTGTATTCCATCCACTTTTGCTTGCTTCCTTTCCATCATCTGAGCCATTCCTGCCCTGTAATCTCTAAAAACACTTAACACACATATCAAGGTATCGAATGGTAATAAGAGAGGATTAAAACTAATAATTTAAAGGCCCAAGAAATATGTTTTCAATCATAGCACAAGATTAGGAAGAAAAACGTAAAACCATGCAATTAGTATGAATAAGTGTGCAAAGACTTGATAAAAACCACTCAATTAAGCACAATATAAACCATAAAATAGTGGTTTATCAACCTCCCCACACTTAAACATTAGCATGTCCTCATGCTAAGCTCAAGAGAAGCTATAAATAATGAAGAGGAATGGTAGAATGTATGAAATGCAACCTATCTATATGAATGCAACTACATGCTAAGATGTTTTTACCTACTTGGTGAAAAGTCAATACAACAAATATGGTCTTTAGCAACGCCAAATTTTACAACGCCTTAAAACCGTTTTCTTAGATAGGTTTAGACAACGGTTTTTTAAAGTGTTACTGTTGAATTTAATTTTTCATCAATTTCTAGCAACAAATTAAAACCGTTCTGTTTGACTACTTTAAAGAACGGTTTTATAACCGTTACCATGATTTGGCTTTAAGAAACGGTTTTTTATTCTTGTTTAAAGAATTGCACAAAGGAAACGCATTAAAACCGTTGCCGAAATGCTACACTTTAAAACCGTTCCATTAGATGGTCTTAGACAACGGTTTTTACAGTGTTGCTGTTGAAGTTCATTTTTTCATTATGCTATAGTAACAAAATAAAACCGTTCTCTTTGACTATTTTAAAGAACGGTTTTACAATCATTACAACAATTATTTATGAAACAACCATTTTCTAATATTATTTAAATAATTATACAAATTAAACAATACTAATAAAAATAATTTCAGATAATTATATAAATTGAAACTATTTTTTCTATAAATATTGAATTTATAAAATACTCAAAAACTATTGTTATAAATAAATAACAAATATTCAAATCGCCACTCACCATCGTCGCACCATCATCGTCGCTGCATTCTTCCCGGCGTCGCTGCCTCCTTCTTCCCGGCGTCGCTGAGTCTCTCCGCGGCGTCGCTGCTTCTCCCCTCTCCGAGGCTTCCCCACTTCTCCACGGTGTCCTTGCTTCTCTCCTGTTCTGTTTCTACCTCGCTGCTTCTGCTTCACTGTCTTGGCTGATTGTGGATTGTGCTTCGCTGCAGCCGCTTTGCTGCTGCTGCTTCGCTGCATTGGCCGTTTGTAGGTTGTCATCTGTGGTAAGTGGTCTTCTACTCTGATTTCTGTTGCTTAGTTAGGGCTTGATTGGCTTTTGGGTATTTTTGTTGGATGTGGAAAGTGGTGATGTTTGTGAACATGAGCAAGATGAGTGTTGAATGTTGACTGAGTTTCTGTTCTGGTTTGAATTTGGACTGCGCACTTGTGAAATGAACCTGGGGCTTAGGTTAGTTTGTTATTTAAGGTAGCAAAACTTTTATTTTGGTCATGGGTTCTGTTCTAAAACTTCATCAGAACTAAATTTTATATAAAAAACCTTCAATTGACAGACTTAAATATACTTTATTAAAAGTCCTTTAGTTTAAAAGTGGGCCAAATTATATTAACAAAATAATTTTTTGGACCTCAATTATAGAAGGCAGTTGAGAAGAGTTTCAATTGAAATACTTTTTGGTACAGTGCTATTCTAATTTTGATTTGGCAATTTGTTATCTCAAAATGCTGTTCTCATTTAAAGAAAAGTTATCCATTATTTGGTCTTTGTCAGTTTACACTTAGTTAGAACAGTTTATTTAAACTTTTAAAAAATGCATTTATATATCATTCATTGCAACTCTGAGTGATTTATTTATATACTTTGTTCACTTTGAATGGTTTGTTGCTTATTTTGAGAAATCAATTTATTTAAGGCCTGAAAGTGATAGTAACATTAGTATTACAGTTATGGTTATGAATTGCTTATATTTTTATTCTTTGTTGCTGTTGTAGTTTCTCTTTAAAATCAAAAAAAGGGTTGTCATCTGTGGGTTGTCTCTTTGCTGCTGCTGCTTCACTGCATCGGCCGTTTGTGGGTTGTCATCTGTGATAAGTGTTCTTCTCTGAGTTTCTGTTGCTTAGTTAGGGCTTTGGTTGTTGGGTATTTTTGTTGGATTTAAGAAGAAGAAAGGAAAGTGGTGATGTTTGTGCATTGTTCAAAAACTATTTTGAGGCTTTATTTGGCTAATTAGATAGAAAGGGAAATTTGTATTTGACCGTTTGTGCATTGTTCAAATTTGTATTGTTCAAAAACTGTTGGTGCATTGTTCATTAATTTGAGTTCTAGTTAGCAAAACTCATCATTGTACTAATTGTTTTTGATTTTTTCTTAGGGATATGAAGTTAGCAAAACTCATCATGAATTCCTAATCTTCTGCCACATTTAGCTTTCCCTGTAGCAAATTTATTTCCATCTAAAACTATAATATATCACTATCTGTATATGAAGATTATAAGATTAGATAGAAATATAGCAGGGGCTAATTCCACTTTATTTTTATTTAGACCACAAGAAGAAATAAAATTAATTATATGTATGTGCTGCCTAAATTATCCAACATATGCTAAAGAGTAACTAAATGTTTCAATGAATCCTCTAGAAGAATGGTTATCTAAATAACAATAATAATAACAACAAGAAGCACAATTTTAAAACAGTGTTTAGTTCTACAATAACAATTATGATAGATTAGGCAACAAGTCTAAAGTGTTAACATAAAGAAAATAATATCAATGACGTGGCATGCATTCAATCAAAAGATCAACAATTTAATTCAAAACACAGCAAAGAATTTTGTCAACCATGTCATTAGTGAGAATTAATAATCCCTTTTACTTTGCATTTAATAAAAAAGCTTATCAGTGCTGGCACCAGCAAGCACAAGCACTTTCTTGATTACTATGTTGTTTAACACTAATCCTGACTAATGGATTCAGCTAAAAAATGTTCTAAAATTATTGAATAAAAGAGTTAAGATATTCTTTTTAATTATTTCATTGCATTGAATATTTTGTGCATTGTTCAAAAACTGTTTTGAGGCTTTATTTGGCTAATTAGATAGAAAGGGAAATTTGTATTTGGCCGTTTGTGCATTGTTCAAATTTGTATTGTTCAAAAACTGTTTGTGCATTGTTCATTAATTTGAGTTCTAGTTAGCAAAACTCATCATTGTACTAATTGTTTTAGATTTTTTCTTGGGGATAGAGTGTAGTAAAAAAAACATATGATGATGCTGTCTATTTGAAGATGAACACGTTTTGTTAGTGCATTGTGTTCTGAATTTCTGTGTTGCTAAACTTGATTGATTTCCTTACATTATATTTCTGTGTGGTTTCAATAGTATTATTCTACCTAGAAAAAGAAAATAGGGATTTAAAAGGATGTGGCAATATGCATGATAACATGTAGTAAAGGACTAAAGGGATTTTTCTTTCTGTTTTTTTTAGTGCTCAAAAGGGGGATTTAGTAATAGTTTCCTTCTTTCTATTGTGCTTAACTGCTTATCCATTTTTCTAAAAACTGGTTTTAAAAGTGAATTTTTTGTTAAAAAATCTGGTTATGAATTACTTATATTTTTATTCTTTATTGCTATTTTAGTTTGTCTTTTTAAAACCAGAAAAAGAGATAATAGTGAAGAAAATTTACTGATTAATTGATTGCCTAAGCTTCTTTGCATAGTTTGTTAGATACAAATTGTTAGTCTTATGATTAGTTGAGATGTTCTCTTTTGAATATGTGTGCAGTGGTTGACTTCTAGAAATTCTTTAGATGCAATAAGCTCTTGATTGAAAAAAATCATTTATAGTTAGTCTAAAACATATGTCCATGTCTTTTATTTTAGTTGACATAGTGCTGTTTTATCCTTGTTAATGGCTGATTTCATGCCTTATTTTGATTGAGCAATGATGATGATGGCCTTATTATGCTAATTTTTATATTGCTGCTGATTACCATTTTCGCTTGCTGCCGTTTGATTTTAGTGCTGATTAGTGCTGATTTGATTCTAGTGAGTTCATATGGGTTGATTTTTCTGTTTGTTTAAATTCAGAAATGTCCTCTTTACTGCCAGAATGCTGCCGAAATTTCTAAAAATTTGTGTTAATTGAATTCCAATTTGTGAATTGAATTTGGTAATTTGTTACTTTAGTTTTGTTTCGTGACCAAATTCAACTCAATAGGTTACTTTAATTTGTTTTTTTTTCAATTAAATATCTTATAAATTAAATCAATAAGAGTGATGGTATATAATTAGTATCTTTGTATAGAGACAATAGTGAAGAAAACACCTCCTTTTTTCCCTTTCTCCTCTTTTCTTCTTCTTCCATTTTTGCACTCCCCTGTCTTCGGAAACAGAACAAAAACGCAACTGTTCCCCTGTTTCTGTGCTCATCCTCCACCGTGCGCCACCAGTAGCCGCCTCTGGGTCGACACTGCTCTGCCTCTATTCTCCCTCCTCTTGCCATTTTCTGTTTCTGCTTCTTCTGCAGGTTCTCAATTTATTTCCCTATTTACATTTTCTTAGTTTAATTAGTTTGTTCAGTTTTGTTAAATTAGTCAATTTAGTTATGCATGCTTAGTGGATTATAGGTGGTTAGGAAGTTATATCTTATTTATAATGGATTTAGGTTGAACTTTTTGGTTGCTGCTGATGCTTGGAATGAACGGTTTCAAATTGTAGAGTGCTGTTTTATTCCTTGTTAATGGCTGATTTCATGTCTTGTTTTGGTTGAGCAATGATGATGATGGCATTATTATGCTAATTTTAGTAGACATTATTAGTAGTTTTATATTTGATTTTTTTTTCTTTTTTTACAGGAAAACTATGTTGAAGGGGAAATCGAACTTTATTAAGGTCAAACTTTTAAGAGAAAATGTTACAGAGTAAAAGTCATGAACTTGTGGATCGGACATGATGATAAATCTATTTGCTACATAGCTAGTTCAACTCTTCTTTGTTATATTTTTTGCAACATTAGATGATATAGTTCGAGGTTGTCATGATAGTATATATATTGTGGTATTTTGAATGTGATTGTGGATCTTACAACAATTTTTATAAGTCAAATTTGATGGAAAATGTTCAATTATTTTTCTTTAGTGACTTTATTCAAATAGTTTAGATTATTTATTGACTCTAAATAATTAAAAAAATGAAATTAATTTGATTCACGAGAAAACTACTATTACAAATAAAAAATTATATATTACAAAAAACGTTGTCAAAAGTTATAAAGGACAACGGTGTTAAAATCGTTGCCAAAAAATGACACCAATGGTAACGCTTTTAAATCGTTGTCTTAGACAACTATAAAATGGCAACGGTTCAAAAACCGCTACCAAAAAAGGGTACCAACGGTAATGCTTTAAAATCGTTGCTGTTGTGGATAACAAAACTACCACAGTTTAAAACCGTTGCCTATCCATGTACGGTTTTAAACCGTTGTATCATGAAAAAGAACGGTTTAAAATCGTTGCATTTCAAGTAACGGTTTGAAACCGTTGTTTAAAACTTTTTTTCAAAACCGTTGCCTATACCAATAACTTTGGCAACGGTTTTTTGGTTACCGTTGCCTTAGGTAAAAAACCGTTGCCTTTGAGCATTGGCAACGGCCGCATATACCACAGGTCAAAAACCGTTGCCAAAGCGTTGCCTAAAGTTTAGGGAACGGTTTTTCAATCTATGGCAACGGTTTTTGACCGTTGCGAAAAGCCTTGTTTGTTGTAGTGAGTAAATAAATCTTTCAAGAACAAACATGAACTGGATTTCACTAATTCAAATTATACAATAAAAGACAAGTAAACTTGTAAGAAGATAGCTCATAAAAGCAGGGAACATAGAATCAAGCATTGAACCCTCACTAGTAGTGTATATCACTCTAACTCTCAAGTGTCTAGGGTCAATCACTCTACTCTTCTCTAATTATGCTTTCTAAACTTTGTTCTTCATCTAACCAATCAACAAATATTTAGTATACCAATGCAAATATCATGAAGTCTTTTCAGGGTTGTAATGGGGCTAAGGTAAGGGTGAGGATATATGTATGACCAAGTGAGCTATAATATGAATCTTTAATTAACCCAAGCTATTCACCTATACACACACTCTATGTACTTCTAAAATCATGCCTAGCTACCCAAAATTCCCATTTTTGCATATCATACTCATGTATCAACTTTTCTTTAATTTTATCACATATGCATTGATTTTTCATTAACTTAACATTGGGGTAATTTTGTCCCCTTATTTATTTACTTATTTATTGAATATTTTTTTTATATTTTTTTTCTTTTTTTTCTCTTTTTTTTCTTTTTTTTCTTTTTTTTATCTGAAAAAGTAAACATAAATTATCAATGCACATGGATTTTTATTTTTTATTTTTTTGGTCTTACATGAGTAGGTATCCAAATTTCTAATATTTTATCAAGGTAAAAACATAACACATTCTCTTATTAACCCATGTTCCCACAGATTCTCCACACTTAGTTAACACACTATCTTAAACTAACCAAAGATTCAATTAGGGTATTTAATTTATTTTTTTGCTTAAGGCTAGTGATGTGATAAAATATAGAACAAATGGGGATTAAAAAGGCTCAAAGTGGCTAACAAAGGTAAATGGAAGGGTAGGCTATATGGAATAAGTGAGCAAAAACAAATGATGGCCTCAATCATATGCAAGCATGTAAATACACTAAATAATGGACATACAGAATGGAAAAAAGCAAAGATTGCAATCATAGGGAAGAAAACACACAAGAATAAAATATTTATGGTTAAATAGTGTAACCATGTAATTAGGATCAAAATCTTACGGGTTGTGTGTTCTTAGCTTTTTAAACTATGTTCCAAATACAACTTCAAACAAGTTTAACAAAAATTTTTCAATTTAAATTAGTGAAATATTATAAAAATTTCTTGAAAAAGAAAATATTACTTCAACCAAGCAGTGGTAGAATATGCACAAAAATCAAGAAAACATGCAATCAAATATGCAGATGTAACAATGAACTAATAAAGAAAATAAGACATTGGTGTTGAGAAGAAAATAACTAACTCATGGAGATCGGTATCGACCTCCCCACACTTAAAGATTGCACCGTCCTCGGTACATGCTCAGATGTGCAAGTGGACGGGCTGCTACAACTGATGTTTTTCTCTAGAGATTGTGCATATGGACTTGTCTGTTGTCCCATGTAAAGGTTTTCCGTTTCCCTTCCTCGGTGGCCATCCTGAAAGAAGAGGAAAAAGAAGAAAAGTAACCCAAAAACAAAGATAGGAAACAATTTAAAATATGGTTGGGTTAATGCTAAATAATAAGGGTCTCAATTACATGGTAGCTACAACATGCAAGTGAGAAAACAGTAGAAGCAAATGGCATATCAATAGTGCAAAAATTGCAACATTTGAAAAATAGTATAAGTTCATGGGGGAGAGAGTGTGGGTAATGAAAGACAGTATAAGCTCATATCAATGCAAAAGAAATACCAGTATTATAAAAATTAGCATTGACTTATGAATAATAATACCCAATTAGAATAAAACAAGTCACTAAGCACCAAACAATACCAGAAAAGATATAATAGTTGAATAAGAAAATTTAACACCAATGAAAAAATAATAAATTTAGAAAAGAAAATAAAAATATGCACAAAATTCAAATGTAATGAATGCAAATAAATTAAGTAAAATAGGATGAAAGCGAAGAAGGATGAGAAGTTAAAGAAAATAAGAAAGGAAGAAGAAAGAAATAAGAAGGGAAAGAAAAGATTTGGATTTGGGGAAGAAAAGATAAGATAGTTGGCGCTTATATGGATAAGTTGTGCGTCGCATGTGACGCGGACGCGTGAGTGACGCGGTCGCATGGTGTGCAGTCTTTTCAAGTGATGCGGACGGGTGTGGGTCACGCGGTCGCATGAGTTGATTTGTGCTATTGGCGCGAGAACAACCTCGCGTTCGCGCAACTCTCTGTTTGAAACTTATTTTGCCAAAATTTAAGGTGACGCGATCGCGTGGGTGACGCGATCGCGTGAATGGCCTTATTTTTAAGACGATGCAGACGCGTGGGGCACGCGATCGCGTGATGGGGCTTGTGCTTCTAGCATCACTCTAGCCCAGCTCCATCATAACTTTCTTCCATACACCTCGTTACGTCGATTTTACAGAGCCACGCGTTCGCGTGGGTGACGCGGACGCGTCGGGAGGCTATTTTGCAAACGACGCAAACGCGTCAGCGACGCGGTCGCGTGGGCATATTGGTGCCTAAGGCACGCCTCCAGCCACGCTTTCGCGTGACTTTCTGTTCAATTCTCTTTTCTTTAGAACGCACCTATGACGCGGACGCGTCAGCGACGCTTACGCGTCGCGTGCGTGTTTTTTTTTTTTATTATACAAAATGCAATGCTAATGTGGATGTTATGAATAATTCCAGGTTCAATGAGATAAAATAAAATAAAACTTAAAAATAAACAAAACGAAATAAAATTAAAATTGAAAAAGGAACGATCATACCATGGTGGGTTGTCTCCCACCTAGCACTTTTAATTAAAGTCCTTAAGTTGGACATTTGGGGAGTCCTTTGTTATGGTGACTTGTGCTTGAACTCATCCAGGAATCTCCACCAATGTTTGTAATTCCAATGTCCTCCTGGATCCCACACTAGTTGCATAAAGCCTCCAAGCACGTTAAAGCAAGTGACAAGGCCCCAAGAGTGTTGATTGCCAGAATGAATTCTGGGGTCCCAAACTTTGCTTTTGCACCCATCTTTGTATTGATCATCATTGTTCCAACCGGGTAGCAAGCAATCTGAATTCTCACTAAAGCGGCCAAACAACTTCCTAGACCCATTCAGTTGAGCTTTACACCAACCTTTGCATTTAAACTTTGAGCTTTCCACTATATTGAATCTTGCATGACGACTCCTATTACTAACCATCTCCTTCTTACTCTTAAAGCCACAAAGAGCTCTGAGTTGCCCATCTGTCTCAAGCAAAGCATATTCAAGTGAGCTAATTAAGCTTAGAGATGAGAGATTTACCCACTTGAATGAAGGAATGGATGGTGATGGTTTTGGGGGAGGTGTTTCCAACAGCTTTGGCAAGGTGATTTCTAGCTCCATTCCCTTAGTCTCTTCTTTGACAACTTCCACCTCCTTGCAAGTTTCTTCAATTTCAACCTCTTCCTCTTGATAGCTTTCTTCCAATTCGATCTCTTCTTCATTGTTCACCAAGGGTATGGGAGGTTGTGCTTCTTCTTCTTTAATCTCTATGTCAAGTCCAATGGGAGAGGATTCACTTGCAGATAAGAATTCATCAATGATTGAATCCATCTCTTGATCAACCTCTTCAAAGTCTTCAACCATGATATGCCTTGGAGATTGTACACCCTTCTCAACATCAATTTCAAGCTTCTTGGAGGGAGGTTCTATGACTGGAGGTTCCCATGGAGGTTTCGCATCTCCTAAGTCTTCGACCACTTCTTCCTCTTCAATGATTACGGCTTCCTCCACTAGTTCCAATACAAAGCCATGTTCCTCATTGTCCACCGGAGTTTCTAGTGTCTCCTTCATGCTACGCTCTTCTTTTGATTCTCCACATGTAGCCGTGGGAGTACTTTGAGTGTTCAAATATTGGGAAGCTAATCGGTTTACTACCTCGGTAAAGGCAGTCACAAATTCTAGTACTCCCCATTTCATCTCTCTTTGCCCTTGAAGAAGAACACCAATAGTATCATGCATTGAAGGTTGAGGTGGATGTGAGGGCTCATTACTTGGGAGGAAAGGTTCATGATAAGAGGGTGGTTCATCACTCTCTATCTTTTCCACTTGTTGTACAACACACTTCAATTCCTTGTTCTCAAGTTGAGATTCTTTAGCCATGAAAGCTTCGGGTGCCATTCGGTTTACCGCTCGGTCCAATTGACGCATGGTTGCTTGAAATTAATCCATTGTTTCCTTGAGACGATCCCTTGACTCTTGTTCTGCTTAGATATCATAAGTAGGATTATAAGGCTCTTGGATTGATGGATATGGATGTGGTGTATATGGAGGTGGTGGTCCTTGGGAGTAACTGAGTTGGAATTGGGGTGAATCTATGTATGGCTCATATGGCTCATAGGGTGGTGATATGGTGGATAAGGGTTAGAATCATGTGATGGTGTTTGGTAATAGGGGGCTTGTGAGTATGGTGGTCCAGAGTTGTAATGAGGAGGTGGTTCATAAGCATATAGTGGGATTTGTTGGTAAGGGGGTCCACTATATTCATCATCTTGGTACGCTCCCTGGAATGGCTCTTGACCACAGTAATTTGGTGGAGGTTGGTTGTCACGAAAGGGTCCACCATAACTATTGTCTTGGCATGCATTGTAGGATGGTCATTGCCCATAGTACTTTGGAGGGTGTTGCTACCGAAAGGGTTGATCAGATCCTCGTGGCTCCTTCCATCTGTGATTGTTTCGACCTTGATGCATGTTCCTGTTATAATTTTCATTCCTTATAGCAGCATTGGAACCAAACTCAAAGCGAGAGGGGTGAGAATTCATAGTAGCTAATAAAAATTAAAAACACAAACAAATAAACAAGCAAAATAAAATAAAATAAAATAAAGTAGATAAGAGAAAAGATTTGAAAAAGATTTGACTTTAAGATTAGAAAAGGTAAGATAAGTTAGGTAAGAGAAGATAAGTTTTTAAATTAAAAGGTTTTTGAAATTTAAATTTTTGAATTTGAAAATTAAATTTTGAATTTTAAATTTTGAAATTTGGATTTTGAAATTTGAAATTTGAAATTTGAAATTTGAAATTTGAATTTTAAATTTTTAAATTTGAATTTTGAAAAAATCAACAATATAAGATAAAGATTTGAAAAAGGTTTAAATTTTTGAAAAGGTTTAATTTTTTTTTTTAATTTTAAATTTAAATTTTGAAATTTTGATTTTGGAACTTAAATATTTAAATATGAAATTTGATTTTGAAATAAGATAAGATAAGATTTTGAAAAAGATATAATTTTTGAAAAAGATTTGAATTTTAAAATTTAAAACTAAGATAAGATAAGATAAAAATTTTAAAATAAAAATCTGAATTTTTTTTTAAAAATAAAAACAAATAAACAAGCAAAAAGAAAATATTTACAATGACCACTAATAAGGCACACATTTCCAATTCCCCGACAACGGCGCTATTTTTGACGAACTGATTCTTGCTAGTATAGAATTATATAAAAAATGTTATCGCGTTGTAATATAGTTTCTAAACCAACAGAAAATCCTTTCGTACAAAAGTTTGGTTGTCACAAGTAACAAAACCTAATAAAATTGATAATCGAAGTATTGAAACCTCGGGTCGTCTTCTCAAGGAATTGCAGGGAGGTATGATTTATTATTAGTTATGTGAAAAGATATTTTTTGGGTTTTTGAAATAGGGAACAAGTAATTTAAATAACAAAAAAAATAAATTAATAATTAATAAAATCTCTTGGCAAGGTATGAGAGATTGAAGTCCTATCCTAGTTATCCTTATCAGGTGTGATGAGAATTGGATTCTACTCCCACTTTAATTAACCCTTGCTAAACAAAGGAGAGTCAAGTGGACTAATTAATTTGATCCTCAAGTCCTAGTCAACTCCTATGGAAAGACTAGAGTTATTGGAGTACAAATTAACCAGCAAAGAATTCCAATTTCAATCAACAGCTGAGTTTGATAACTCAAGTGTTACTAATTACTTAACCAAAGCCAAAAGGGAAGAAAATCTACTCGAATAAAAATGCCTTCAGATTGGAAGCAACAGTAATATAAATAAAAGAAAGCAATCATAAGTCTGAAATACTTCAAATTATATTAAATAGAACATTCAAATCTTAACACGAGAATTCATAAATTAAATTGGGAAAATAAATAAAAAGAAACATTGAACCTGTAATTGAAGGGAAGTAGCCTAAACATAATGGAAATCCTAATCCTAAATCCTAAGAGAGAGGAGAGAACCTCTCTCTCTAAAACTACATCTAAAACCTAAAAATTATGAATTATGAGTCGTCTTTCATGAATGGATGGGTTCCTCCACTTTATAGCCTCTAATCTGTGTTTTTTGGGGCAAAAACTGGGTCAAAAATAGCCTAAAAATTGCTGACCTGCGAATTCAAAAACGCTGATATTCGTCACTGTGATGCGTCCGCGTGAAGCACACATTCGCGTCATCTATCCTCAGGGAAACTATGACAAATTATATATTATTTTGAAGCCCTAGATGTTAGCTTTTCAACGCAACTGGAACCGCATTATTTGGACCTGTGTAGCTCAGGTTATGACCGTTTGAGTGCGAAGAGGTCAGGCTGGACAACTTAGCAGTTCCTTCAATTTCTTGTATTCCTTCCACTTTTGCATGCTTCCTTTCCATCCTCTGAGCCATTCCTGCCCTGTAATCTCTGAAAACACCTAACACACATATTAAGGCATCGAATGGTAATAAGAGAGGATTAAAATTAGTAATTTAAAGGCCCAGGAAACATGTTTTCAATCATAGCACAAGATTAGGAAGAAAAAGTAAAACCATGCAATTAGTATGAATAAGTGTGCAAAGACTTAATAAAAACCACTCAATTAAGCATAATATAAACCATAAAATAGTGGTTTATCACACAACCAGAAGGGTCAATTGCGGAAGACTATTTATCTGAGGAATTTCTGACTTTCTGTTCCAGATATTTGGATAATATTGAGACTAGAATCAACCGACCAGGGCGAGTTGATGATCAACTTGTTGATGTTACACATAATTTAGAGGAAACTTTGTTCCCGGCTATTGGAATGGCATTAGGGGATGTTTCGCATTTCAAACTCACTCCAATGGAAAAACATCAAGCACATCGTCATGTTCTAGTCAACTGTGAAGCAGTGGTTCTGTTTGTTGAGTAAGTATACACATGTATTTTTAAAACAAGAACATAACTCTTTTCACCAAGTGATTAGTTAGACTAATTTTCTTTTCTCTCATAAAGTACATTTAGGGAAAAAACAAAGCAAAAATTACGGGCTCAAACAAGGTCGCAATCTAAGATAGACAGTATTATACATGCGGAATTTTCTCAGTGGTTCAAGCATGAGGTTGATATAATATTAACATGACCAATTTGTTTTTAGGCTAGAATTCGTACTTCATGAAATCTGATTTTAATATAAAGCATGAATATTATGTGGTTCCAGGTTCCAATGGAAAGTACACTTCATTCAAAAGAAATAAAGTTGCTTGCATGTGATCCCATGATTCAGACAAGACATTTTGGGACATACAACGTTAACGGGTACAAGTTTAGAACTATCACAAAGGAAGATGGGCTGAAAACCCAAAATAGTAGAGTATATGTATCATCTAATACAAGAAGTTATGTGATGAAGGGATTTTTGCTAGTAAAGAATTTCACAATAAATTCTCGTTGCAAGTATAGTTTCTAAACCAACAAGAATCCTTTCATACAAAAAATTGTTTGTCACTTAAGCAAACCTAATAAAAATAATAACCGAAGTATTCAAACCTCGGGTCGTCTCTCAAGGAATTGCAGGGAGGTGTAGTTATTATTAGTTATGGAAAAATGTCCTTTTGGGTTTTTGAAATAAGGAACAAATAATTTAAATGACAAGAAAATAAATTAATAATTAAGAAAAGCTCTTGGCAAGGTATGAGAACTGGACGTCCTATCCTAGTTATCCTTATCAATTATGATGAGAATTGTTCATTGCTCCCACTTAGTTAACCCTTACCGAATAAAGAAAAGTCAAGTGGACCAATCAATTTGATTCCTCAAGTCCTAGTCAACTCCTAAGGAAAGACTAGCTTTAGAGGGATCCAAATCAACCAGCAAATTCCAATTATCAATCAACAAAGGAGTTTGATAACTCAAGAGTCTCCAATAACTCAACCAAAGCCAAAAAGAGAGAAATCTAAATTAAATTGAAAGTATCAATAACATAAATAGAAGAAAGCAATCATAAATCTGAAATACCTCAAATTGCATTAAATAGAAAATCAAATTAAACATGAGAATTTATAAACCAAATTGGGAAAATAAATAAACTAGAATCCTAGAATAAATAAAAGTAGAAGAGAAACTAAATTAAAAGAACATTGAACCTGGAATTGAGAAGAAATAAACCTAAAACTAAGAGGAATCCTAAAACCTAGGAGAGAGGAGAGAGCCTCTCTCTCTAGAAACTACATCTAAAACCTAAAATTGTGAATAATTAGAAGTGTCTGAATGTGTAAATGGATTCTCCCATTCTGTAGCCTCGAATCTGTGTTTTCTGGGCCGAAAAATGGGTCAAAAACAGCCCAGAAATTGCCCCCAGCGATTTCTGATACGTCTAGCACGTCGCTCTGTACACGTACGCATGATCCACGTGTGTGCATCACCTAACAGCATGCCAACTATGGCAAGTTATATAACATTCGAAGCCCCGAATATTAGCTTTCCAATGCAACTAGAACCGCCTCATTTGGACATCTGTAGCTCAAGTTATGATCAATTGAGTGCGAAGAGGTCAGGCTGGACAGCTCAACAATTCCTTCAGTTTCTTGTATTCCTTCCACTTTTGCATGCTTCCTTTCTATCCTCTAAACCTTTTCTGCCCTATAAACCCTGAAATCACTTAACACACATATCAAGGCATCGAGTGGTAATAAGAGAGGATTAAAATTAGTAATTTAAGGCCAAAGAAGCATGTTTTCAATCATAGCATTGAATTAGGAAGGAAAATGTAAAACATGTGATTTCTATGAATAAGTGTGAGAATAGTGGATAAAATCCACTCAATGAAGTACAAAATGTACCACAAAATAGTGGTGCATCAAATCTCCCCACACTTAAACATTAGCATGTCCTCATGCTAAGCTCAAGAGAAGCTATAAGAGTGAAGAGGAATGGTAGAAAGTATGAGATACAACCTATAAATGCAACTATATGCCAAGATATTTCTGTCTACTTGGTTAAAAATAAATAAGCTTTTCAAGACAAACATAAATCAGATTTCAATAATTTAAACTATACAATACAATAAAAGACAAGTAAACTTGTAAGAAGATAGCTCATGAAAGCAGGGAACATAGAATCAAGCATTGAACCCTCACAGGAAGTGTATATGCACTTTAATCTCTCAAGTGTCTAGTGTTAATCACTCTACTCTTCTCAAATCATGCTTTCTAAAACTTTGTTCTTCATCTAACTAATCAACAGGTATTTAGTATACCAATGCAAACATCATGAGGTCTTTTCAAGGTTGTAATGGGGCTAAGGTAAGGGTGAGGATATATGTATGGCCAAGTGAGCTAAAATATGAATCTTTGATTAACCTAAGCTCTCACCTAACACACATACACACTCTATGTAACTCTAAAATCATGCCTAACATTTCAATGCATATGGTTTTTCTGGTTTCACATGAGTAGGTACCCAAATTCTCAATATTTAAATAAAAACATAACACATTCCCTATTAACCTAGGTTTCCCACAATTCCCCACACTTAGTTAACACATTATCTTAAGCTAACCAAAGATTCAAATAAGGTAATTCATTTTGTTTTTCTGCTTAAGGCTAGTGATGTGGTAATATAAAGAACAAATGGGGATTAAAAGGCTCAAAGTGGCAAACAAAGGTAATTGAAATGGTAGGCTATTTGGGATAAGTGAGCTAATAACAAATGATGGCCTCAATCATATGCATACATGCAAATACACTAAAAAATGGACATATAGAAATGGAACAAAGCAAAGATTACAATCATAGAGAAGAAAACACACAAGAATAAAATATTATGGTTAAATAATATAACCATGTAATTAAGCTCAAATCTCACAGGTTGTGTGTTCTTTAGCTATAACCTATATTCCAATTTACAATCTTCAAACAAGTTTAACACAAAAGTTTTAATTTAAATTAGTGAAATATTGTAAAAAAGGTCTTGAAAATAAACTCATTACTTTAACCAAGTAGTGGTAAAATATGCACAAAATCAAACAACATGCAATCCAACATGCAAAAGCAACAATGAACTACAAAGAAAATTAAACAATGGTATTGAAAAGAAGGTAACTAACCCACGGAAGTCGGTATCGACCTCCCCACAGTTAAAGATTGCACCGTCCTCAGTGCATGCTGAGATGTGCAAGTGGACGGGTTGCTCCAACTGACGCTTGTAGATGGAGGCGCCTTTGCTGGAGGTCTCTTGGTTCCTCTTCTTGCTGGGATCTTGTCAGTGGCTTCTCTTTTCCTTTTTTGGTACCCATGCTTAAGGAAGAAAGAAAGATGAAGACTATTAAACATATATAACTTAAAACTGGAGGGAGAAAATTCCAAGTGAAATGAATGCCAAAGAAGAGATAATAGCTTAAATACACGGTAGCTACAACATATAGGTAAGACAGCAATTAAGATCTAAAAGTCAATTCATAATAATGACTAGATGCAAAAGGATAAAAGCATGCAAGTACTAGGCATGAGAAGCATAACTCAAGCATCAAGTAATAAGTGTGCCAAATTAAAGAGCATGTGTAATGATGACAATTGTGAATGATAATCTCAAATTTAGGTGGAGCACAAGTGTTGTGAAAAAAAGGCATAAAAGTAAAAAGAGTAAAAGAAAATAGGATTCAAAGTACCATAAAAGCTTTTTCACAAACACGTAGTGTGCAAATAAAAGTGGGAATGAAAATAATATAATCCAAATGTATATAAGAGCCAAAGTAAGATATCAATTGTCAAATCACTCCTTATAATATCCACAAGCTTCATTATAGTAAGGTAATACCCAAATAAAATTCCAACACCAACATAAAAATGCATGAAAAAGGAATGAAAAAGAAACCAAAAGGAATTAAGCTAAGATGAAATTGAGAAGAAAGAAAAATAATTAAATGCAATAATTAAATGAAGAATGAGAAAGTAAAGGAGAGAGAAGAAAAGAAACATGAGGAGGAAGATGGAAAAAGGAAGAAGAAGAAAGTAGGAAGTAAGAAGAAAGAGAGAAGGGAGAATTGAAAAACGGGGCGCAACGCGTGCGCGGGCATCACACGTACGCGTGAAAACTGAGTTGGACGTTCGATGCGTAAGCGTCGCCCATGCGTATGCGTGGGTGGTCTGGAAGCAAAAGGACGCGCACGCGTCAGGGACGCGTACACGTGGGTGATGTTGTGCCTCTAGCTCAGTACCAGCCCCGGACCATCACAACTCTCTGTTCAACACGCTTTTACGCCGATTTTTCATGCCCACGCGTACGCGTCGCTGACGGTTACGCGTGGGTTGAATTTTTTTGCAGGGGACGCGTACGCGTGGGGTAGCTTGTGTGCCACGCACCCCTCCCGCGCGTCTCTCGCGCAACTCTCTGTTCATTGGCGCATACACATACGACGCGCGCGCGTCGTGGACGCTTGCGTGTCGATCCACCTTTTTTTTTGTAGAATGCGAAATACAAAATGCAGAATGTAGATGTAGATGAATATGCAGAAATTATGAATGAACACTAATAAAAATAAAATGAAATAAAATAACACTAAGAATAAAATTGAAAGTTCATACCATGGTGGGTTGTCTCCAACCTAGCACTTTTAGTTAAAGTACTTAAGTTGGACATTTGGTGAGCTCCTTGTTAGGGCGGCTTATGCTTGAACTCATCCAGGAATCTCCACTAATGTTTGCCATTCCAATAGTCTCCGGGATCCCAAACTAGGCGCATTAAGCCTTCAAGCAAGTTGAAGCAAGTGACAAGGCCGCAAGAGTGTTGATTGCTAGACTGAATTTCGGGGTCCCAAACCTTGATTTTGCACCCGTCTTTGTGTTAATCATCATTGTTCCAACCGGGTGGCAAGCAATCTGAATTCTGAATGAAGCATCCAAACAACTCCCTAGACCCATGCAATCGAGCTCTGCACCAATCCTTGCACTTCAACTTGGAGCGTGCAACCATATTGAACCTTGCAGGACAACTCCTACCACTAACCATCTTCCTCTTACTCTGAAAGCTACAAAGAGCTCTAAGTTGCCCATCCGTCTCAAGCAAAGCATACTTAAGTGGGCTAATTAAGCTTAGAGATGAAAGATTTACCCACTTAAATGAAGGAATGGATGGTGATGGCTTTGGTGGAGAGGTCTCCAATAACAACTTTGGCAAGGTGATTTCCAGCTCCATTCCCTTGAGCTCTTCCCTGACAACTTCCACCTCTTTGCAAGCCTTTTCAACTTCAACCGCTTCCTCTTGGTAGCTTTCTTCCAATTCAATCTCTTCTTCATTGCCTACCAAGGGCATGGGAGACTGTGCTTCTTCTTCTTTAATCTCCATCTCTTGATCAACCTCTGCAAAGTCTTCAACCATGATATGTCTTGGAGGTTGCACACCCTCCTCAACATCAACATCAAACACCTTGGAAGGAGGCTTTATGACTGGACTTTCCCATAGAGGTTCCGCATCACCTAAGTCTTCAACCACTTCCTCTTCTGTGATAATTTCGACTTTCTCCACTTGCTCTAATACAAAATCAGACTCCTCCTTTATGTCATCCTTTACTAATTCTTCAACTACTCTTTCATCTTCAAAGGTCTCTACTACCTCCACCTTTAGGGCCTCCTCTAGCTTCTTATGAAGTATGAATTCGCGAAAACGATCCCTTCTCTCTTGTTCCATATCAATAGCATAATTGGGATCGTGTTGCTCTTGTATTGATGGATGTGGGTGCTCTTCCATGGAGGGCGGTAATGGGATGGAGGGATCATTATGTGGTTGAAAAGGAGGTACACTAGAGCTGGAGGGTTGATTGTTGGGGGTGTTCAATGATCCAATCTTTGAGGCGAGAGCTTGTAAAGCAGATATCAGACCGTTTAAGGTAGAGTTAAGTGTGTTCTCCATGGTCTTTTGTCTTTGGTGAATGACACTAAGAGTGTTGTTATCTAATGAAGGTTGGGGTGGATAGGAGGGTTCATTTGTTGGGAGAAAGGGCTCATAATACGGAGGTAGTTCTTCTTGATAAGGATATGGAGATGGTGTATATTGAGGTGGTGGTTCTAAGTATGGCTCATAAGGCTTTTGGTATGGTGGGTAAGGATTAGGGTCATATGGGGCTATTTGGTAGTAAGTGACTTGTGAGTATGGTGGTTCAAAATTATGTTGAGGAGGGGGTTCATAAGCATATAGTGGGGCTTGTTGGTAACTACAAGGGGTCCACCATATCCATCATCTTGGTATGCACCTTGGAATGGCTCTTGACCATAGTAATTTGGTGGAGGTTGGATGTCACAAAAAGGTCCACCATAACTATTGTCTTGGTATGCATCATAGAATGGTTGTTGGTTATAGCGCATTGGAGGGGCTTGTTGCCAAGAGGGTTGATTAAATCCTTGTGGCTACTCCCATCTTTGATTGTCCCAACCTTGATGCATGTTCTCATTATAGCTTACATTCCTTACAACATAATTGGACCAAACTCATAGCGACAGGGGTGGGAATTCATAGTAGCTAATAAAAATTAAAAACAAAAACAAACAAATGAGCAAGAAGCAAATATTTACAATAACCAATAATAAGGCACACGTTTGCAAATCTCCAACAACGGCGCCATTTTGATGAACGGATTTTTGTATGGTCTAAAATTTCACATTAAATTCTCGTTGCAAGTATAGTTTCTAAACCAACAAGAATCCTTTCATACAAAAAATTGTTTGTCACTTAAGTAATCCCAATAAAAATAATAACCGAAGTATTCAAACCTCGGGTCGTCTCTCAAGGAATTGCAGGGAGGTGTAGTTATTATTGGTTATGGAAAAATGTCTTTTTGGGTTTTTGAAATAAGAAACAAGTAATTTACATGACAAGAAAATAAATTAATAATTAAGAAAAGCTCTTGGCAAGGTATGAGAAATAGACGTCCTATCCTAGTTATCCTTATCAATTGTGATGAGAATTGTTCATTGCTCCCACTTAGTTAACCCTTACCGAATAAAGAAAAGTCAAGTGGACCAATCAATTTGATTCTTCAAGTCCTAGTTAACTTTTAAGGAAAGACTAGCTTTAGAGGGTGATGAGCGGATAATTTATACGCTTTTTGGCATTGTTTTTAGTATGTTTTTAGTATATTTTAGTTAGTTTTTATTATATTTTATTTGTTTTTAAATAAAAATCACATTTCTGGACTTTACTATGAGTTTGTGTATTTTTCTGTAATTTCAGGTATTTTCTGGCTGAAATTGAGGGACCTGAAAAAAAATCTGATTCAGAGGCTGAAAAAGGACTGCAGATGCTGTTGGATTCTAACCCCCTTTACTCGAAGTAAATTTTCTGGAGCTACAAAAGCCCAATTGGTGCACTCTCAATTGCGTTGGAAAGTAGACATCCTGGGCTTTCCGGAAATATATAATAGTCTATACTTTATCCGAGATTTGATGGCCCAAACTGGCGTTCCAAGTCAGCATAAAAATTCTGGCGTCAAAATGCCAGAACTGGCATAAAAGCTGGAGTTAAATGCCCAAACTGGCACAAAAGCTGGCGTTTAACTCCAAGAAAAGTCTCTACATGTGAAAGCTTCAATGCTCAGCCCAAGCACACACCAAGTGGGCCCGGAAGAAGATTTCTGCATTAATTACCTATTTCTGTAAATCCTAGGCTACTAGTTTTCTATAAATAGGACCTTTTGCTATTGTATTTTCACACTTTTTGATCTTGAAATACTTTTCATCTTTGGGAGGCTGGCCATTCGGCCATGCCTAGACCCTCTTGTTCTTATATATTTTCAACGGTGGAGTTTCTACACCCCATAGATTAAGGTGTGGAGCTCTGCTGTTCCTCATGAATTAATGCAAAGTACTACTGTTTTCTATTCAATTCACGCCTACTTCTTCTCTAAGATATACACTCGTTCTTCAACTTGATGAATGTGATGATCCGTGACATTCATCATCCTTCTCACCTATGAACACGTGCCTGACAACCACTTTTGTTCTACATGCAAACAAGCTTGAATGTGTATCTCTTGGGTTTCTAATCTAAGATTAGAACCTTCGTGGTATAGGCTAGAATTATTGGCGGCCATTCCTGAGATCCGAAAAGTCTAAATTTTGTCTGTGGTATTTCGAGTAGGATCTGGGAAGGGATGACTGTGACGAGCTTCAAACTCGTGAGTGTTGGGCGTAGTGACAGATGCAAAAGGATCAATGGATCCTATTCCAACATGATCGAGAATCGACAGATGATTAGCCATGCGGTGACAGTGCATTTGGACCATTTTCATTGAGAGGATAGGAAGTAGCCATTGACAACGGTGATGCCCAACATAAAGCTTGCCATGGAAAGGAGTATGAATGATTGGATGAAGGCAATAGGAAAGCAGAGGTTTAGAAGGAACAAAGCATCTTTATACGCTTATCTGAAATTCTCACCAATGAATTGCATAAGTATCTCTATCCTATTTTATGTTTTATTCATATTTTAATTATCTTAAACTCCATAACCATTTGAATTCGCCTGACTGAGATTTACAAGATGACCATAGCTTGCTTCAAGCCGACAATCTCCGTGGGATCGACCCTTACTCACGTAAGGTTTATTACTTGGACGACCCAGTGCACTTGCTGGTTAGTTGTGCGGAGTTGTGACAAAGAGTTGAGATTACAATTGTGCGTACCAAGCTGTTGGCGCCATTGATGATCACAATTTTGGGCACCAAGTTTTTGGCGCTGTTGCCAGGGATTGTTCGGACAACTGACGGTTCATCTTGTTGCTTAGATTAGGTAATGTTATTTTATGTTTAAGCTTTTTACTTTTTATTTTCGAAAAAAAATTTTCAAAAATACAAAAAAAAAAATTTCTATTCTGTTCTTCAGAGTTTTTAAGAATGAATTCTAGAGTTTCATGATGATTTATTGAAGTCTGGCTGGCTGTGAAGCCATGTCTAATCTTTTGGACCGAGGTTTCAACTTATCATCACAAGAGCTTGTTGATTTCTATCAATTTTGCTGTTGAAAGTAATGATCTACTAAATCTTGGCTGGCCATTGGCCATGTCTAGTGTTTTGGACCGAAGCTTTCACTGAAAGCTTGGCTGGCTAGTAAGCCATGTCTAATTCCTGGACCGGAGTTTTAGACTAACATTGCATGATTCCTGGAATTCTTATTAAAAATTTTTTTGAATCTCTTTATTTTCTTTTCCAAATAATTTTCGAAAAATCACAAAAAAATTTATAAAATCTTAGAATCAAAAATATTTTATGTTTCTTGTTTGAGTCTAGTGTCTAATTTTAAGTTTGGTGTCAATTGCATGTCTTTATTCTTCTTGCATTTTTCGAATATATGCATTATGTTCTTCATTAATCTTCAAGTTTTCTTTATGATTTCCTTGCTCTGATCTTTAAATTCGCTTGTTTTGTGTGTTTTGTTGTTTTTCATATGTATTCTAAAATTGTTAGTGTCTCTAATATGAAAATTTCTAAGTTTGATGTCTTGCATGCATTGTTTATTTGATCTTAGTTTTACATGATTAGTTTCATTTTGTTGTTTCTCATCATTAAAAATTCAAAAAAATTTTAAAATTATGTCTTTTCAAGTCAATAATATAGAGAATTGAAGATTCAGAACAGTCAGCATAGCAATTACACAGAAAAAAGCTGGGCTTTCAAAACGTGCAGTGAGGAAGGAAAACTGGCATTTAAACGCCAACCAGGGCACCTGGCTGGGCGTTAAACGCCCAAAAGGGTAGTATTTTGGGCGTTAAACGCCAGAATGGATACCATTCTGGGTGTTTAACGCCAGATGGCACAAGAGGGAAGATTTTATTTTTAAATCAAATCTTTTTCAAACTTTTATAATTTTTCAAAATCAATTTTTTTTTCAAATCATATCTTTTCAATCATATCTTTTCAAAATCAATTTCTTTCCATTTTTTATTTTCGAAAATCCTTGCTACAATTAATGATTTAATTCAAAATTTTCAAGTTGTTACTTGCCTATTAAGAAAGGATCAAATTTTAAATTCTAGAATCATATCTTCTAATTTCTTGTTAGTCAAGTAATCAACTTTAATTTTAAAAATTTTTTTTATTTGTTTTTCAATCATATCTTCTCAATCACATCTTTTTTAAAATAATTTTTAATCATATCTTTTTGATTGCCAATTTTAAAATCTTTTTCAAAATCACTTAATTACTTTCTCAATTTTAATTTTCGAAAATCATCAATCAATTTTTTTCAAAATTTCTTTTAATTATTTCAAAATCTTTTTAAAATTAATTTCAAAAATTTCCCCCCTTCTCACATTTTTCTATTTAAGGGACTAACAATCCTCCTCAATGTGCAATTCGGATTCCCTCTCTCTATAACTTCGAATTCTCTCCTTTCTACCTCCTCCTTTTACTCTTCTTTTCCTCTGACATCTCAAGGAATCTCTATACTGTGACATAGAGGATTCCATACTTTCTTCTCCTCTCTTTCATATGAGCAGGAGCAAGGACAAAGGTATTCTTGTTGAAGCTGATCCTGAACCTAAAAGGACCTTGAAGAGAAAGCTAAGAGAAGTTAAAGCACAATTCTCTGGAGAGGACCTAACAGAAATTTTCAAACAAGAAGAAGCCATGGCAGCCGAAAATAACAACAATGCCAATAATGCAAGGAAGGTGCTTGGTGACTTTACTACACCTACTCCCGACTTCTATGGGAGAAGCATCTCTATCCCTGCCATTGGAGCAAAGAACTTTGAGCTGAAGCCTCAATTAGTTTCTCTAATGCAACAGAATTGCAAGTTTCATGAACTTCCATTGGAAGATCCTCATTAGTTCTTAGCTGAATTCTTGCAAATCTGTGACACTGTCAAGACCAATGGGGTTGACCCTGAGGTCTATAGACTTATGCTCTTCCCTTTTGCTGTAAGAGACAGAGCTAGGACATGGTTGGACTCACAACCTAAAGAATGCCTGAACTCTTGGGAAAAGCTAGTCAATGTCTTCTTGGCAAAGTTCTTTCAACCTCAAAAATTAAGTAAGCTTAGAGTGAAAGTCCAAACCTTCAGACAGAAGGAAGGTGAATCCCTCTATGAAGCTTAGGAAAGATACAAGCAATTGATCAGAAGGTGTCCTTCGAACATGCTTTCAGAATGGAGCATCATAGGTATCTTCTAAGATGGTCTGTCCGAACTGTCCAAGATGTCATTGGATAGCTCTGCTGAAGGATCTCTTCATCCGAAGAAGACGCCTGCAGAAGCTCAGGAACTCATTGAAATGGTTGCAAATAACCAATTCATGTACACTTCTGAAAGGAATCCTGTGAATAATGGGACAAATCAGAAGAAAGGGGTTCTTGAGGTTGATACTCTGAATGCCATATTGGCTCAGAACAAAATATTGACTTAGCAAATCAATATGATTTCTCAGAGTCTGTCTGGCATGCAAGCAGCAATAGGCAGTCCAAAGAAGCTTCATCTGAAGAAGAAGCTTATGATCCTGAGAACCCAGCAATGGAAGAGGTAAATTACATGGGAGAACCCTATGGAAATACCTATAATCCTTCATGAAGAAATCATCCAAATCTCTCATGGAAGGACCAACAGAGGCCCCAACAAGGCATCAACAACAGTAATGGTGGAAGAAATAGGTTTAGCAATAGCAAACCTTTTCCAACATCTTCTCAGCAACAGACAGAGAATTCTAAGCAGAGCTACTCTGACTTAGCAACCATAGTCTCTGATCTAATTAGAACCACTCAAAGTTTCATGACTGAAACAAGGTCCTCCATTAGAAATTTGGAGGCACAAGTGGGTCAGCTGAGTAAGAAAGTTACTGAACTCCCTCCTAGTACTCTCCCAAGCAATACAGAAGAGAACCCAAAGAGAGAATGCAAGGCCATAAACATGTCCCACATGGCCGAATGCATAGAGGAGGGAAAGGCAGTGATTTTCACTAAGGAAGACCTCAATGGGCATCCACTGGCCTCCAAGGAGTTCCCTAATGAGGAACCATGAGAATCTGAGGCTCATACAGAGGCCATAGAGATTCCATTGAATCTACTTCTGCCATTCATGAGCTCTGATGAGTATTGTTCCTCTAAAGAGGATGAAGATGTTACTGAAGAGCAAGTTGCTAAGTACCTTGGAGCAATCATGAAGTTAAATGCTAAGTTATTTGGTAATGAGACTTGGGAGGATGAACCCCCTTGCTCACCAAAGAACTGGATGACTTGACTAGGCAGAGATTACCTCAGAAGAGACAGGATCCTAGAAAGTTCTCAATACCTTGTACCATAGGCACCATGACCTTTGAGAAGGCTCTGTGTGACCTAGGGTCAAGCATAAACCTCATGCCTCTCTCTGTAATGGAGAAGCTAGGGATCCTTGAGGTACAAGCTGCAAGAATCTCACTAGAGATGGCAGACAATTCAAGGAAACAGGCTTATAGACTTGTAGAGGATGTCTTGGTAAAGGTTGAAGACCACTACATCCCTGCTGATTTCATAATCCTAGACACTGGGAAGTGTATGGATGAATCCATCATCCTTGACAGACCCTTCCTAGCCACAGCAAAAGCTGTGATTGATGTTGACAAAGGAGAATTGGTCCTTCAAGTGAATGACGACTCCCTTGTGTTTAAGGCTCAAGGATCTCCCTTTGTACATGGAGAGGAAGCATGAAAAGCTTCTCTCAATGCAGAGTCAAATAGAGCCCCCACATTCAAACTCTAAGTTTGGTGTTGGGAGGCCATCATCATGCTCTGAGTATCTGTGAGGCTCCATTAGAGCCCACTGTCAAGCTATTGACATTAAAGAAGCGCTTGTTGGGATGCAACCCAATTTTATTATATCTATTTATTTTCCATTGTTATTTTATGTTTTTGTAGGTTGATGATCATGTGAAGCCACAAAAACAACTGAAAAAGCAAAAACAGAATGAAAAACAGTATTAAAAATAGCACACCCTGGAGGAAAAGCTTACTGGCATTTAAACGCCAGTAAGGGTAGCAGAATGGGCGTTAAACGCCCAGTTTGGCACCATTCTGGGCATTTAACGCCAGAAAGGGGCACAGAGCTGGCGTTTAACGCCAGAAATAGACACAGAGCTGGCATTTAAACGCCAGAAAGGGGAGAAAAACTGGCGTTAAACGCCAGAAATGGGCAAGAACCTGGCGTTTAACACCAGGATTGGCAATCAAGGGGGCGTTTACACGCCAACATGGTGCAGGGATGAGAAATCCTTGACACCTCAGGATCTGTGGACCCCACAAGATCTCCACCTACCCCACCTCTCTCTCTCTCTCTCTCCCACCTTTTCATAACGTTCTTTCCCAAATAACCTCCACCAATCACCTCCATTACTCCTCTAAAACCATCATACAACCTACCCACTCAAATTCAAACCATCACTCCTTCATTTTCACACATCACACCCCCTTAGCCGAATTCACATATCTCCCTCCATCTCCTCTATTTTCTTCTTTTTCTAATACTTTTTATCTTCTTTTGCTCGAGGACGAGCAAACCTTTTAAGTTTGGTGTGGTAAAAGCATTGCTTTTTATTTTTCCATAACCATTTGTAGCACCTAAGGCCGGAGAAACCTCAAGAAAGAGGAAAGAGAAGGCAATTGCTTCCACCTCTGAGTCATGGGAGATGGAGAGATTCATCTCAAAGGTCCATCAAGATCACTTCTATGAAGTTGTGGCCAAGAAAAAGGTGATCATCACCCTTTCACTAGAAGGGTCAACTTTGATCAAAGGTTGGACCAAGTCCTTAGGGACATTTGTGTGTAAGACACCCTCATTGAAGAGGACAAGCCCATCACTAAAAAGAGAATGCAGCAAACAAGAGAGCCGACTCATGGACCTCAACAAGAGCATGAGAAAATTCCTCATCATGAAATCCCTAAGATGCCTCAAGGGATGCACTTTCCTCCACAAAACTATTGGGAGCAAATTAACACCTCCCTAAGAGAATTGAGTTCCAATATGGGACAACTAAGGGTGGAGCACCAAGAGCATTCCATCCTCCTCCATGAAATTAGAGAAGACCAAAGAGTCATGAGGGAGGAGCAACAAAGGCAAGGAAGAGACATTGAGGAGCTCAAGCACTCCATAAGATCTTCAAGAGGAAGAACAAGCCGCCATCACTAAGGTGGACCCGTTCTTTAATTTCCTTGTTCTTTATTTTATGTTTTTCGAAAATTATGCTTTATGTTCTATCTATGTTTGTGTCTTTATTACATGATCATAGTGTCTTAGTGTCTATACCTTGAAGCTATGAATGTCCTATGAATCCATCACCTTTCTTAAATGGAAAAATGTTTTTAATTGAAAAAGAAAAAGAAGTGCATGAATTTTGAATTTTAAAATAGTTTAATTATTTTGATGTGGTGGCAATACTTTTTGTTTTCTGAATGAATGCCTGAACAGTGCATATTTTTTGAATTTGTTGTTTAAGAATGTTAGAATTGTTAGCTCTTGAAAGAATAATGGAAAAGGAGAAATGTTATTGATAATCTGAAAAATCATAAAAATGATTCTTGAAGCAAGAAAAAGCAGTGAAAAGCTTGCAAAAAAATATATATATGCGAAAAAAAGAAGAAAAAAAAAAGAAAGAAAAGGAAAAAGCAAGCAGAAAAAGCCAATAGCCCTTTAAACCAAAAGGCAAGGGTAAAATAAAAAGGATCCAAGGCTTTGAGCATCAGTGAATAGGAGGGCCTACAGGAATAAAATCCTGGCCTAAGCGGCTAAACCAAGCTGTCTCTAACCATGTGCTTGTGGCGTAAAGGTCTCAAGTGAAAACTTGAGACTGAGCGGTTAAAGTCATGGTCCAAAGCAAAAAGAGTGTGCTTAAGAGCTCTGGACACCTCTAATTGGGGACTCTAGCAAAGCTGAGTCACAATCTGAAAAGGTTCACCCAGTTATGTGTCTGTGGCATTTATGTATCCGGTGGTAATACTGGAAAAAAAATGCTTAGGGTCACGGCCAAGACTCATAAAGTAACTATATTCAGAATCAACATACTGAAATAGGAAAATCAATAACACTATCTGAATTCTGAGTTCCTATAGATGCCAATCATTCTAAACTTCAAAGGATAAAGTGAGATGCCAAAACTGTTCAGAAGCAAAAAGCTAATAGCCCCGCTCATCTAATTAAGACTAATCTTCATAGATGTTTTTGGAAATCATTGTATATTCTATTCTTTTTATCCTACTTTGTTTTTAGTGGCTTGGGAACAAGCAACAATTTAAGTTTGGTGTTGTGATGAGCGGATAATTTATACACTTTTTGGCATTGTTTTTAGTATG
>NC_029792.2:37205122-37219698 GCF_000816755.2 Arachis ipaensis
CCCCTTTAATCAAAGTGGATTTTCTGGAGCTACAGAAGCCTAATTGGCGCGCTCTCAATTTCTTTGAAAATTAGACATCCTGGGCTTTCCAGCAATATATAATAGTCCATACTTTGCTCGAGATTTGATGGCTCAAACCGGCATTCCAAGTCAGCATAAAAATTCAGGCGTCAAAACGCCAAAACTGGCATAAAAGCTGGAGTTAAACGCCCAAACTGGCACAAAAGCTGGCATTTAACTCCAAAAAAAGTCTCTACATGTGAAAGCTTCAATGCTCAGCCCAAGCACACACCAAGTGGGCCCGGAAGAAGATTTCTGCATTAATTACCTATTTCTGTAAACCCTAGGCTACTAGTTTTCTATAAATAGGACCTTTTGCTATTGTATTTTCACACTTTTTGATCTTGAAATACTTTTCATCTTTGGGAGGCTGGCCATTTGGCCATGCCTAGACCCTCTTGTTCTTATGTATTTTCAACGGTGGAGTTTCTACACCCCATAGATTAAGGTGTGGAGCTCTGCTGTTCCTCATGAATTAATGCAAAGTACTACTGTTTTCTATTCAATTCACGCCTACTTCTTCTCTAAGATATACACTCGTTCTTCAACTTGATGAATGTGATGATCCGTGACATTCATCATCATTCTCACCTATGAACACGTGCCTGACAACCACTTTTGTTCTACATGCAAACAAGCTTGAATGTGTATCTCTTGGGTTTCTAATCTAAGATTAGAACCTTCGTGGTATAGGCTAGAATTATTGGCGGCCATTCCTGAGATCCGGAAAGTCTAAACCTTGTTTGTGGTATTCTGAGTAGGATCTGGGAAGGGATGACTGTGACGAGCTTCAAACTCGTGAGTGTTGGGCGTAGTGACAGACGCAAAAGGATCAATGGATCCTATTCCAATATGATCAAGAACCGACAGATGATTAGCCGTGCAGTGACAACGCATTTGGACCATTTTCACAGATAGGACGGGGAGTAGCCATTGACAACGGTGATGCCCAACATAGAGCTTGCCATGAAAAGGAGTATGAATGATTGGATGAAGGCAATAGGAAAGCAGAGGTTTAGAAGGAACAAAGCATCTTCATATGCTTATTTGAAATTCTCACCAATGAATTACATAAGTATCTCTATCCTATTTTATGTTTTATTCATATTTTAATTATCTTAAACTCCATAACCATTTGAATCTGCCTGACTGAGATTTATAAGATGACCACAGCTTGCTTCAAGCCGGCAATCTCCGTGGGATCGACCCTTACTAACGTAAGGTTTATTACTTGGACGACCCAGTGCACTTGCTGGTTAGTTGTGCGGAGTTGTGACAAAGAGTTGAGATTATAATTGTGCGTACTAAGCTGTTGGCACCATTGATGATCACAATTTCGTGCACCAGAGGGATCCAAATCAACTAGCAAATTCTAATTATCAATCAACAAAGGAGTTTGATAACTCAAGAGTCTCCAATAACTCAACCAAAGCCAAAATGAGAGAAATCTAAATTAAATTGAAAGCATCAATAACATAAATAGAAGAAAGCAATCATAAATCTGAAATATCTCAAATTGCATTAAATAGAAAATTAAATTAAGCATGAGAATTTATAAACCAAATTGGGAAAATAAATAAACTAGAATCCTAGAACAAATAAAAGTAGAAGAGAAACTAAATTAAAGGAACATTGAACCTGGAATTGAGAAGAAATAAACCTAAAACTAAGAGGAATCCTAAAACTAAGAGGAGAGAGGCTCTCTCTCTAGAAACTACATCTAAAACCTAAAATTGTGAATAATTAGAAGTGTCTGAATGTGTGAATGGATTCTCCTACTCCGTAGCCTCTAATCTGTGTTTTCTGGACCGAAAACTGGGTCAAAAATAGCCCAGAAATTGCCCCCAGCGATTTCTGATACGTCCAGCACATCGCTCTGTCACGCGTACTTGTCGTCCACGCGTACGCATATGCGTGATTCACGCGTGTGCATCGCCTAACAGCATGGAAACTATAGCAAATTATATATTATTTCGAAGCCCCGGATGTTAAGTGGTGCACGAATTATAAATCACACTTTTTACAACTCGTACCACTAACCAGCAAGTGCACTGGGTCGTCCAAGTAATACCTTACGTGAGTAAGGGTCGATCCCACGGAGATTGTTGGCTTGAAGCAATCTATGGTTATCTTGTAACTCTTAGTCAGGAAAACAATAAAATAATTCACTTATCAAATTTGATTGGAAGGAATAAAAGGGCAGAACACAAATTATACTTGTATGCAATACTGGAGAATATGTTGGACTTTTGGAGATGCTTTGTCTTCCGTAAGATGGATAGTGCAGAAATCCACTTCTGGGGCCCACTTGGTTTGTGCTGGGGCTGAAACTTAAGCTAATCACGTGCATAGGGCTGTTTTGGGCGTTCAACGCCAGCTTTGGATCCTTTTCTGGCGTTGAACTCCAACTTGTAACTTGTTTCTGGCGCTGGACGCCAGACTGCAACATGGAAATGGCGTTGAACGCCAGTTTACGTCATTTATCCTTGAGCAAAGTGTGGACTATTATATATTGCTGGAAAGCCCTGGATGTCTACTTTCCAACGCAATTTGAAGCGGGCCATTTGGAGTTCTGTAGCTCCAGAAAATCCATTCCGAGTGCAAGGAGGTCAAAATCCAACAGCATCAGTAGTCCTTTTTCAGTCTGAATCAGATTTCTGCTCAGCTCCCTCAATTTCAGCCAGAAAATACCTGAAATTACAGAAAAACACACAAACTCATAGTACAGTCCAGAAATATGAATTTTGCCTAGAAACTACTGAAAATAAACTAAAAACTAACTAAAACACACTAAAAACTATATGAAATTAACCCCAAAAAGCGTATAAAATATCCGCTCATCACAACACCAAACTTAAACTGTTGCTTGTCCTCAAGCAACTAGATAAATAAAATAGAATACAAATAATTTAAGAAGCAATAATATCTCAGAGTTTTTGAGTGATGCTCAGATTCTAATTAGATGAATGGGACTAGTAGCTTTTTGCTTCTGAACAGTTTTGGCATCTCACTTTATCCATTGAAGCTCAGAGTGATTGGCATCTATAGGAACTCAGAATTCAGATAGTGATATTGATTCTCCTAGTTCAGTATGTTGATTCTTGAGCACAGCTACTTTATACTTTATGGCCGTGGCCCTAAGCACTTTGTTTTCGTCCTTGCAGAGCATAGAAATCAAGCTTGGATAAGCCAACCTGACATCTTTGGAATTTTTGTTTGCAATTTTGTAAAATTCAGTTGAAATCAGTTGATGAACTTCCACTTCTTTTCCCATCATGATGCAATGGATCATCACTGCTCTTCTAATAGTGACTTCAGAACGGTTGCTCGTGGGCAGCAGAGAATGCCCAATGAAGTCCAGCCATCCTCTGGCGACTAGTTTGAGATCTTCTCTTTTGAGTTGATTTGGGACACCCTTCGTGCTGGTGGTCCACCTGGCTCCAGGGATACATATATCCTCTAGAATCTTATCCAGGCCCTTGTCTGTTCTCATCATTTTCCTATTGAAGGAGTCTGGATCATCTTTCAACTGAGGTAGCTTTAAGATCTCCCTGATCTTGTCAGGGTGGGTATGAACAATCTTTCCTCTGACCAAGGTCCGATAGTCATAGAGAGCAGATCCAGATAGTCTTTGCTTGTCTGTTTGCCACATATTAGCATAGAACTCCTGGACCATATTCCTTCCCACTTTCATTTCAGGATTAGCTAGGATCTCCCAGTTCCTGATTCGAATTTGCTCCTGGATCTCCAGATATTCATCTTCTTTCAGATCGAATCTAACTTCCGGGATCACTGATCTTAGACCCATTATTTTGTAATAATGGTCTGAATGTTCTTTAGTTAAGAACTTCCCTTGATTCCAAAGTGGTTTTGGAACACTCTCTTTCTTGCCTCTTGGAGTGGGTTGTTTTTCTTTAGGAGCCATGATCTTAGTGGGTATGGTTTAGTGATCACGGATAAACACACAAAACTTAGAGGTTTGCTTGTCCTCAAGCAAAAGAAAAGAAAGGATAGGGATAGAAGGAGAGCTAGTGTAGGATGGTGGATGAGAGGAAGGAGGCCGAATGGGTTTTTAAAAGGGAGGGGGGTTTTCGAAAATAAGGAGAAAGATAAGATAGAAGATATGATTTTAAAAAAAATAAGTATGATAAGAAAAGATATAATTTAAAATTGAAAAGATATGAAAGATATTTGAAAAAGATAAAATTGGATTTTTGAAAAAGATAATATGGAGATTTGAAAAAGATATTGATTAGTTGAAAAGATTTTTGAATGAAAAGAGATAGATTTGTTTTGAAAATTTTGAAAGAGTTGAATTGGATTGAAAAAAAGGATTTGTACTTATGGATTAAGATACATTTAATATTTTTAAAGAAGGATTTTTAGAAATTAGGGATTTTAGAAATCAGGGTTTGTAACATGTTTATGCAAGAAATCATGAATTGAAACATGAAAATTAAGATTAAAATGAAAAATATGAAGAAAAAATGAATTTACCTCCTCCCCACCATCCTGGCGTTTGAACGCCCAAACGCTGCATGTTTTGGGCGTTCAACGCCCAACTGCTGCTTCTCCTGGGCGTTCAACACCCAGCTGTTGCTTCTTTCTGGCGTTGAACGCCAGGAACTCCTTTGTCACTGGGCGTTTTTCTGAACGCCCAGGATGCTGTAAATCTGGCGTTAAACGCCCAGAAGGAGCTTCTTTCTGGCGTTCAATGCCCAGAAGATGCTTTTTTCTGGCGTTTAACGCCCAGATGGCTATCCTTACTGGCGTTCAACGCCCAGTGGATGCTTCTTTTGGGCGTTGAACACCCAAAACAGACTATTACTGGCATTTTCTTGCCAGTGAGCTCTTTTTCTCTGTTTTGTGTGCAGAATCCTTCTGTAACCCTGTGAACTTATACAATTGTCTCTTTACCTTAGTATCAGTGAACTTTATATAAACAAATAAAATCAAGAATAGGGCAAAATGCTTAGAGAAAGTGATGCCCCATGGCTGGGTTGTCTCCCAGCAAGCGCTTCTTTATTGTCTTTAGCTGGACCTTGCTGAGTTTTTAATCTAGCCTCAACCTTGAGCACTCTTGCTCAACATTGCCTTCAAGATAGTGCTTGATTCTCTGTCCATTAACAATGAACTTCTTATCAGAATCAATATCTTGAAGCTCCACATAACCATATGGTGATACATTTGTAATCACATATGGTCCCCTCCACCGGGACTTCAGTTTCTTGGGGAATAGCCTGAGCCTAGAGTTAAACAACAGAACCTTTTGTCCTGGTTCAAAGATTCTAGATGACAGCTTTCTGTCATGCCACTTTTTTTATTTCTCTTTATAAAGCTTGGCATTTTCGAAAGCAGTGAATCTGAATTCCTCTAGCTCACTTAGCTGGAGCAATCTTTTTTCTCCAGCTAATTTGGCATCAAAGTTTAGGAATCTGGTTGCCCAGTAGGCTTTATGTTCCAGTTCCACGGGCAGGTGGCATGCCTTACCATACACAAGTTGGTATGGAGACAGTAGAGGGGTTAGCATATGACCCCAAAGTCCTCCTGGATTGTTCATGTCCGCTTAGGTCCATGATGGAGAAAGGGAGATGATGTAAAATAGAAGAAAAATATTTTTATTTATTTAATTATTTATTTATTTCGAAAAAAATGAGGAGAGAGAGAGTTGTTAGGAAATTTTGAAAAGGATATGATGATTTTTGAAAAAGGTTTTAAATTTTGAAATAAAAATCTGAATTTTAAAGGTAAATTTCAAAAATTTGCTTTAAAATAGAGAGAGAAGATATTTTTGAATTTAAAGAAGAGAGAGAAAAACAATAAGATAGCACAAGATTTAAAATTTTTTTGATCTAATGCTCCTTGTTTTCGAAAATTTTGGAGGGAAAACACCAAGGAACACCAAACTTAAAAATTTTAAGATCAAGATACAAGAAAAACTCAAGAACACTTTGAAGACTCACAAGAGCACAAGAACATGAAGAAAGAACACCAAACTTAAAATTTTTAGAAAACCAAACTAAAATTTTCGAAAAACAAAGAAAAATCAACAAGAAAACACCAAACTTAAAGTTTGGCACAAGATTTATTCAAAAAAAATTATTTTTGAAAAAGATTTTAAAAATAGGATAGCCAATTACTAAGAACATAAGCACCACGCTCTAGCTAATTGAGCTATAAATTGAAAGTGTTTTAACAAGGTATAAATAATAAAAGACTCTAAACCAAAAAGAAAAATTTTTCCTAATCTAAGCAACAAAATAAACCGTCAGTTGTCCAAACTCAAACAATCCCCGGCAACGGCGCCAAAAACTTGCTGCACGAATTGTAAATCACACATTTTACAACTCGTACCACTAACCAGCAAGTGCACTGGGTCGTCCAAGTAATACCTTACGTGAGTAAGGGTCGATCCCACGGAGATTGTTGGCTTGAAGCAATCTATGGTTATCTTGTAACTCTTAGTCAGGAAAATAATAAAATAATTCACTTATCAAATTTGATTGGAAGGAATAAAAGGGCATAACACAAATTATACTTGTATGCAATGATGGAGAATATGTTGGAGTTTTGGAGATGCTTTGTCTTCTGAAATTCTGCTTTCCTCTGTTTTCTGATTCACGCACGCACGTCCTCCTATGGCAAGCTGTGTGTTGGTGGATCACCGTTGTCAATGGCTACCATCCATCCTTCCAGTGAAAAGGGTCCAGATGCGCTGTCACCGCACGGCTAATCATCTGCAGGTTCTCAATCGTACCGGAATAGGATTTACTATCCTTTTGCGTCTGTCACTACGCCCAGCACTCGCGAGTTTGAAGCTCGTCACAGTCATTCAATCCCTGAATCCTACTCGGAATACCACTGACAAGGTTTAGACTTTCCGAATTCTCTTGAATGCTGCCATCAATCTAGCTTATACCACGAAGATTTTGATTAAGAGATCTAAGAGATATTCATTCATTCTACGGTGGAACGTAAGTGGTTGTCAGGCACGTATTTGTGGAGGAATGATGATGATTGTCACCTTCATCACATTCATATTGAAGTGCGAATGGATATCTTAGATAGGAACACGCATGTTTGAATGGAAAACAGAAATACTTGCATTAATTCATAGAGACACAGCAGAGCTCCTCACCCCCAAAAAGGGAGTTTAGAGACTCATGCCATTGCAACATGGAACTGGCGTTGAACGCCAGTTTACATCATCTATCCTTGATCAAAGTATGGACTATTATATATTTCTGGAAAGCCCTGGATGTCTACTTTCCAACGAAATTGGAAGCGCGCCATTTGGAGTTCTGTAGCTCCAGAAAATCCATTCCGAGTGCAGGGAGGTCAGAATCCAACAGCATCAGCAGTCCTTTTTCAGTCTGAATTAGATTTCTGCTCAGCTCCCTCAATTTCAGCCAGAAAATACCTAAAATTACAGAAAAATACACAAACTCATAGTACAGTCCAGAAATATGAATTTTGCCTAGAAACTACTGAAAATAAACTAAAAACTAACTAAAACACACTAAAAACTATATGAAATTAACCCCAAAAAGCGTATAAAATATCCGCTCATCATTAAGTACAAATTATATAATTATATATCACTCAATGAAGTACAAAATGTACCATGAAATATTGGTGCATTATTATGCAAGCATGCGTGATAATAGAGTGGCTGTTGGTTGTGTTCCGTATTACGAAAAAATTGTGGACATAATTGAATTGAATTGTAGTTGTCATTTCCCAGTGGTATTGTTCAAATATGTTTGGGCTGATATCACTACCAGTAGAGGCATCAAACAAGACCATTTGGGGCTAACCAGTGTTAATTTCTCTCGTCCGATACACACTGGTGATTGAGAAGACGATGAACCATACATATTGGCATCAGAAGCTGAGCTTGTATACTATGTGGATGATGAAGTAGCTAAGGAATGGAGTGTTGTGGTTCATGTGAAACCATAAGATTTATATGACATGGGAGAAGAGAATGAAAAAGTTGAAGTTGATTTTTCTCCATAGTCAGGGTTGAACATGTCAGCGAAAGGTGACATTGGAGATTTACAGTTGACAAGGGAGGATGATATAGAAGACCCCATAGAAAATGCTTCAGAGAATATCGATGATGTTGCGTAATGCTTATATGAAGAATTTTAACGTAATTTAAAAAGGATCTTTGTGTCATGAACTAAGTTAAATAAACTTAACGATGTACGTTGTTTTCTTTTGTTACAAAAATCTTGTGTATTTTCAATTTGCAATTAAGTATTTATTGTATTTTGGATTTTCATGAGTAAAAGCAGATTTTTTTTTCTTCAACGGTTTTTTTCGTCAAAAGTTAGTTTACGTTAAATCTTTAATATTGTTTCAGTTGTTGTTGTTGTTCTTAATGTTGCAGTTTTGATAATCTTGATATCTAATATTCAATATCAATTCTAATAATGTTATGTTTTTTAAACATTAGTGAACATAACATGACGGTGGAACAGGACAAATAAAAATTGAGGACTTTTCATCATCCTCTGCAAGCACAACATTTGCTACAGAGCTTCTGTGTAAAAAAGTTGCCCAAACTATCGACAATGGAGATGGTAATTGTCGATAATTTGCATTTAGTTTTAAAATTGTCTTAGTATATTGTCGTCCGTTTTTTTTTTTCCTAAGTTAGTATTAGTATCTAATGACTTGTTAGTTTTCAGTTTCTTCTAGGTATATTTATTTTGTTGTATGCATATTAATATTTTCAGTATTACCTGAATATTCTGGAGAAATAGTTCCTCACAGTCTAGATGGGGAAGAGTCTGATTTAGAAGACAATTTAGATGATATCTCATCTGTTGGAATTGACAGATCCATGCAGTTTGATCTCAATAAGGTTTCAGAAGAAGACAATGAAACTTTAGAAGACCAACAAATAGAAGATGATACACATTTTGAGAAAAGGTGCTTTAATCTGAACAAAAAACCATGGTATGGAGATAAAATATCAGATCTTGTAAAATGTGAAGCCCATAGATTCTTGACAGAGTATTTTTCGCCAGGTAAATATGATGTTGAAGAGAAATTTTGACCTTTTATTATAAAAGTTACGTTGATTCCCTTAATTTAATGATTTGGGTCGCAATTTTACATGTTTATCTACTTTAGAGTTTCTTGATTTAGGTTTAGTAAGGCATAACTTCAAAGAAGAGTAACTTTAATTTATGCTCGTTAGAACTTTATTTTCTTTTTTTACATTTATGTTTGAATGAAAATTTAAATGACAATAAAGTAAACGAGGAAATCTTATTGGTAAATTTGTTCACAAGAGTTAACATATATAGCTTATTTAACTTGTGAACTTTTTTACGTAAAACAAATATAGAAAAGTGATACAAGTTTAAGTAATAATGATTTAAACATATGTAGTTTAAAAAAATAGTGTTAACTTAACTAGATTATACCCAGATGGTTATTACTAAAGAAAATATTGAAATGTAATGGTTATACACATTTTGCGGCGGTTAGAAGAAAACTGCCGCAAAATGTAAAATGGTAATTCATTCGACGTTACATATAGCGGCGGTTCTAGGAAAACCACCGCTAAATACAAGGCTAATTGCAACCCCACTCCTAAACACCGCGATATGTGCCTCAATTATTTATTTTGCGGCAATTTTATAAAACCGTCACAAAATTTTCGCCGCTATCTTCCAGAATTGTTGTGGTGGGTACTTGAAGAAAATCCTTGAGCATCTTCAGTAATTCCTTGACACCGAAGTCTGACATATAACTCGGGAACTTAATAGCATAGCAGATGTCCTTTCTAAATTAGCAAGTACCAAACCTGGGGGAAACAATAAAAGTCTGATACAAGAAACCCTCAAGGAACCCTCCATTATCAAGTCGGATAACAAATTGGATATTCTACCTGTTTCTGACTTAAACCTCAGATGGATGACTCCTTTTATCAAATATCTGAAATTCGACATTCTTCTCAAGGAGCAGAAGGAGGCAAAGAAAATTCGGAGAGAAGCACAAAACTACACCTTGGTACAAAATGTCCTTTACAGAAGTGGAGTATCTACACCTTTGTTGAAATGTGTCCCGACTTATAGAACTGAAGAAGTCTTGGAGGAAGTACATAATGGCATCTGCAGAAACCATCTCGGAGCAGGATCTCTAGCTAGGAAGGTGGTCCGAGCTGGATTCTTCTGGCCGACCTTGCCAAAAGAACGCGACCAACTTTTTCAGAAAGTGTCCACCTTGCCAGATGCATGCCAACTTCCACATCGCTCCCCCAAAAGAACGCATTAGCATAACCTCTCCATGGCCATTTGCAAAATGGGGGCTGGACCTACTCGAACTTTTTTCCCCAAGCTCTTGGATAGTTTAAGTACCTCATTGTGGGAGTGGATTATTTCACCAAGAAGATAAAAGCAGAACCACTAGCTACTATCACAGCTCAAAGAAGTCGAAAATTCTTATACAAGAATATCATTACTTAGTTCAGAGTTCCTCACTCTATTACCACAGATAATAGTACACAGTTCACCGACTCTACATTCAGAAATTTAGTAGCCAATATGAGGATAAAGCATCAGTTCACATCAGTAGAACATCCTCAAGCTAATGGACAAGCTGAAGCAGCTAATAAAGTTATATTAGCTGGATTGAAGAAGAGGCTGTAGGATGCTAAGGGAGCTTGGGTAGAAGAGCTCCCCCAAGTACTGTGGGCTTACCGAACAACACCTCATTCCACGACCGGGAAAACACCCTTCCGTTTTGCAAACGAAATAGAAGCTATGCTCCCTGTAGAGGTCAATGAACAAAGTCCAAGAGTAAGATTCTATGATGAGGTCAGGAATGTTCAAGCCCAAAAAGAGGAACTCGAACTCCTCCCAGAAGTCTGAGAACAAGCCCAGATAAGAGAAACAACATTGAAGCAAAGGATGTCGGCCAGATACAACAAAAAGGTCGTAAGAAGAAAATTTTCCACAAAAGACCTGGTCTTGATAAAAAATGACATAGGAGTAATTAAGTTAGGCGAAGGGAAGCTCGCTGCCAACTGGAAGGGACCTTTCAAGATAACCGAAATCTTGGGAAAAGGCTATTACAAAGTGTCTGACTTGAATGGATCCAAGCTTCAAAGGTTGTGGGATGCATGCAATTGAAGAGATATTATAGCTAGAAGCGCACCTCGCTCCTTGATGTACTCTTTTTCCTGATTTCACGGTTTTTCCTGAAAAGGGTTTTCCTGAAGGGGGTTTTAACGAGGCATCAAAGCAGGGACTAGGGGCAAGAAAGTTATCCCCTAGTGGCATAGCATTTTTGTAAACTACACTTCATCAACAATAATGTCTCTTTCTATTTATTCCATTACTGTTTCCTACGATACACACCAGACTTAAGATAAAAAAAAAGCGTGTAAATCTATTGCCCGACCTACCTGGTCGGTAAGATAAAGCAACGAAGTACAAGTCAGTGTAAAGAGGTTGTAAATGACGATCATATAAACTTAGAACTAAATGACTTACAAGTCGTTCAGTATTTGATGTAAGGAAATTGTCGGTAAAGAATTTCTCAATGAAATCTCATTGCAAGTATAGTTCTAAACTAACAACAATCCTCAATCAAAGTTTAATTTGTTTGTCACAAGTACAAACCCCAATAAAAATAACCGAAGTATTTAAACCTCGGGTTGTCTTCTCAAGGAATTGCAGTGAGGTATGCATATTATTGGTTATGGTATCAAAAAGGGGGGTTTGATTAATAAAAGGACAAGAAAATAAACCAAGCAAACAATTAAAGAAAGCAATTAATAAAGAGAGACATTCATGGAAAGGGTTGAGAGTCAAGCTTTCTATCCTAGTCATTAATTATCATACAATATTTATCAAGAGCTTATCTTATTTAGTCATCTCTAACAATAGAAGAATGTACAAAATTATCTTCACATGAGAGAAAGTCAAATAAGACTAGTTAATCTCAATCCAAAAGTCCTAATCAACATACTAATCAAATTAGCAAGAGATTAGAGTCAATGGAAATAATATGAATTAACAACCCTAGATCACCAATCTAAATTGGATATTAATGACTTAAGATTGCCTAATCCCTCTTTCCAAGCCAAGAATGCTCAAAAAGCTACACTAACATCCTTTCATATATTCTGTCAAACACTTGGAAGGCATAAAAGGAAAGCATAGTAAATTGACAACAAGAACATTAAATCTACAACTACCCAATTGCAAGGAAACAATAACAACAACTCAATTAAACAACATTGAACATAAAACATGAATTGCATTAAAAGGTAATCCAAATCCAACAATAGTGCATCAACATAAAAGAAACATCAAAGGGGAAATTGACAAGAAAACTAAGAGAGCATAGATGTAACAACAAGAAAGTGAAATAGAAACAAGATGAAAATAGAAAATTAAACCTAGATCTAAGAGAATTTAACCTAATCCTAACCTAATTCTAGAGAGAAAATGGAGCTTATCTCTCTAGAAAACTAACTAAAGGCTCATCATAACTAATCTAAGTGCTCCCCCTTTCTCCAATCTTTAATTCTACATGAAATAGTCTCTGGAATCAATTGGATTTGGGCCTGAGAAGCTCAAAAATCGCCCTCAGCATTTTCACTTTAATGAGGTCACGTGCGAGCAGTGACGCGTACGCATGGGTCACGCATACGCATCGCTTGGCATTTACTTCCCACGCGTACGCGTCATGTCACGCGTACGCATCGCCATGCGACTTCATATATATCCACGCGTGCACGTCTGTGTATGCACTCCAAATCCTTGATTTTCCATGAATCCTCCACTTTGCATGCTTTTCTCTTCACTCATTTGATCCATTCCTAGCCTTTTCAACCTGAATTCACTAACAAACACATCAAGGCATCCAGTAGAATTAAAGGTGAATTGAAATTAGCTATTTTAAGGCCTAAAAATTATATTTTCACACTTAAATACAAATCTAGGGAGAATTACAAAACCATGCTATTTCATTGAATAAATGTGAGAAAAGGTGATAAAATTCCCTAAATTAAGCACAAGATAAACCACAAAATTGGGGTTTATCAAACCTCTCCACCCTTAAACCAAGCATGTCCTCATGCTAAACTCAAGAAAGAAATAAAGGGTATCAACATTTATTCAATGCAAACTATCTACATGCAACCTACCTACATGCAGCTATATAAATGGATACAATTACTTGGTCAAAATAAATCAATTTCCAAGAATACATATACAAGTACAAGGGCTAAAGCAATAGCAATCAAAGCCGACCCAAAATTGAATTGAGTTATTGAAAAGATTTAACAGACTTGCAAGAAGAGATGATCATAGGTGAAAACACGTTGAGCAATCGAACCCTCACCGGATGTGTATCCGCTCTAGTCACTCAAGTGTATGGGGTTGATTCACTTAATTCTCCCCTAATAATGTTTTCCAAGATTTATTTTTTATCTAACAATCAACAATTATTTCATGCATGCATACAAATATCATGAGGACTTCCCATAAGTTGTAATGGGGTTAGGGTCAAGGTAAGATGCATATGGCTAAGTGGACTAGAATTTGAATCTTTGATTAACCTAAGATTTCCACCTAACCTATATGGCAACCTATAAAATTCTAAACAAACCTAACTACCCATTCTTCACTTATTCATATACTCATGCATTCTCTTTTTTATCACCACACATATGCATTGATTTTTATTGAACTTCACTTTGGGGCATTTTGTCCCCTTTTTATTGCTTTTCTTTTTCTTTCCTTTTCTATTTATGTTTTTTTCTTTTGATATATGTTTTTCTTTATTTTTTATATATATTTTTTCCTTTTTCGCAATAAAGTATATACAAAAGTATCGATGCTTATGATTTTACATTTAATTAGCACATGAGTATGTACCCAATTCCCAATATTTTCAATGAAAAACTCAAAATACACTTTTACTTCAACTAATGTTCCAAGTTTCTCCACACTTAAATAATATACACACTCACTAGCCTAAGCTAATCAAAGATCCAAATTAAGGACATTTATTATTTTTCACTTAAGGCTTGTAATGTGCTAAAAATTAAGAACAAGTGGGTTAGCATAGGCTCAAAGTTCGCTAACAATGAAAGATAAAAGGTAGGCTATTTGGGTAAGTGAGCTATTTGAAACAATGGCCTCAATCATATAAATGCATTCATACATAAAATAATGGACATAAAGAATCAAACAAATCAAAGATTACAATCATGGAAAGAGAATAATCACACAAGAATGAAAATAAGTGGTTATATGATGTAACCACACAATTAGGCTCAAATCTCACATGCTTGTGTTCTTAGCTCAAAAATCATGTTCCGCAATGTATAATTCAAGCAAGTTCCAAAAAAATTTTTTTTTGCTCAAATAAATTGGGGTGCCCTATATATAAATTCCTTGGAAAACTTTCATTATTTTGACTAAGCTTATTATTATTATTATTATTATTATTATTATTATTATTATTATTATTATTATATATAT
>NC_029792.2:37219904-37228864 GCF_000816755.2 Arachis ipaensis
GAAGACCTAAAAATGAAATGCAAAAGTGTTGGGATTAGAAATTTGTCACCCAAAAGCGCCGATCGGTCGGACGACCTCCCCACACTTAAAAGTTTGCACCGTCTTCAGTGCATTCAAAGATGAGCAAGGGGGTATGTCGACTTCACGGGTTGCCACCTTCAGCTGGTGGATCAACCGGTTGCTGCATGTTCTTTCTCCCACTTCCGTTTTTGCTTTTGGTGACTCATCCTGAAAATAGAAGACAGGACAGTAAGAAAAGTAAATGTAAAAGCAAGGAAGTATACATTGTTGGAATGAGGTAAATCACTAGAATTGAGTGAGTGAATTAGTGTGACATTAATGAAAAATAGGTTTGTGAATTCTAAGTTTGCGCGTGGTTTAGAACTCACACCCTAGTGTTTAAAAGTCATGTCATAATTATACAAAAGAAGGGTGTACTTCACTCATTCTAGTGTGCTCGAAATACTTCAAAGAAAACTTGTAGGTTAAGACAACCAAACAAGCAATAAGAAGAATGAAAGCATTCAAGCAAAAATCAAGCAATTGTGAATTGGATGATAAATGGACATTGATTGATGTGCAAGGTAACTTTAATGAACCAAATGGTATATGAAACTTATACACCCATCAATGACACCCTTGAATTTGGGATCACATCACCTAGTGGATGTAACACCCTAACTACCAAAGCTCACGCTTCCGGCTGTGCCACTCTGATAGCTCAGACATTACGACGACTCTTATACTATTTAATACTAAAATATGAGCCTGTTTAAAACTTTAAACCGTAATACCGCTCCCAAAAATACCTTCGTTCGATAACGTACATCCATAGATACCATGCAACTTACAAAAACTCATAAAGAGTACATCCATATATATACATAAATATATATAAATAATATTACAAACATAATCCAATACAATTCCTATCCCTCTCACAGATTACATCAAGATAAAGGCGAGGGTACGGTAAACCATAACTAAAACAATACAGAGCATCACAACAACAATTAAATAAGCTCTTCGTAACTTCTGCGCCCATATCCTGAAAGGGGAAAAATGTAGGGGTGTGAGAACATCATCCTCGAAAAGGTTCTCAGTAGAGGATTTTTGGGAATTACTGTAATAGGATACGTGAAGATAAACCGTACTAGTGATTAATAACCGTCTTATGCCTCTTTTCAAAAACAACGGTTTACAATAAAAGTAAAGTCTAAAAATCTTTCTGAAAGAAGAACCGTTCAATTCTCAAAAACTCAAAAGCCTTTCAAAACGGTTTATCTATGCGAAACCAAAATAGCCTTTCATATTTTATTCCAAACCAGAAACACAACCGAAATCAACCATCGATTCTTCTCATTCCAACCACGGCCCTAGGCCCAAACAAATCCAACCAACAACCAATCACCACAGTCCAACAGAGTCCCAGTAGCAAACACAAATAGGAAGATGCAAGCACAAACAAACAGTTATTGCAAGTAGAACAATTAGCAATTAATCACATAGGCAAACCAAGTATAATATGCACACCCAAGCAATGTCACATAGATGCATATGATGCATGCCTGTTCCTAGTGGCTGATGATATCATCTGTCGGTTACGAAGCCAACCCGACGTGTCCGGTAGCTAACCCAGATACAGCCTCTCTGTTGCGCATTATTATCCTTAGAGGGTATCTGCGCCCTGTCGCCATTAGAGGGTATCTGCGCCCTGTCGCCATTAGAGGGTATCGGTGCCCTGTCACCCTTACAACTAGAGAGAAAACACAAGCATTTTCACATACAACATTTATCTCAGCCATCCGGCTCACGGTTCAATCCAGAACCAGCCAATTTATCAATAAATACAGCCCTTCGGCTTAAACTCATAATTCATAATCAACCGTATGGCCCATAACTCATTCAGCAATCAGCCATAAATCAATATCATAAACAGCCATTCCGACTCACGGTTCAATCCAGAACCAGCCAATATTCATAATCATACATAGCCATTCCGGCTCATAACAAAACAGCACTTCCACCATTCAACATCATCAAATTCATAAAATCGGCATTTACGCCTCAAATCACTTTTCTCAAGCCATTTCACTTTGAAATCAAATTTCAACTCTTTTCAGTCTTGGCTTTAAAGATCTCATTTCTCAAATCATCTCAAGCTCATAAGCCAAATTTACTCAAAGTGAGTTCCCTGTCTAAAACAAAGCCACTCTCGGCATCCTCTTTCCCAAAACTTCCAAAACCATGGCAAGTTAAGGATTTATTTCAAAGTATTCAAAATCACCCATACAACAATGGGATTTTATAACAAAAGTTTCTCGGCAGAGTCCCAAGTCTTTAGGGAAGGTCAACCTATATCAATTCCTTAAAATTCATTGAAACTATTAAAATCATGGATTCTCGGTTCAAGTAAATAAAACTGAATTTCTTATGAAACCAACTATACAAAATCACAAGTTCCAACCCGGTCCTAAAATCAACTCATTTGAAAAGGAACCGGTTCATTTGATTCAAACCACGTTCAGGTTTCTTTTTGGAACCCATTTTTCTAACTCTTCTAAAATGCCTCAAACTTAATTACTCAATCAAAAGTCTAGATTCCTTTGAAATCACTAAAAGCTCCCTTTTATATTGAAATCAATATTAGAGCATCATTCTTTTCTTCAGTGATTCAAACGGTAAAAATAGTTCATTTCTAAATAAGTCAAACTCAAGGCATAAAGTTCACTAAATAAATTAAGCTTGAAAATATAAATATTCTCTTAATAAATCAAATAATACAACTTCTCAAACCCAATCCTTTTTAAATGACTTTTTAAACAAGACTAGGATTTTGTAGAAATTTCGGCAGCACCTCCCTTAAAACTTGGACTTTTACCACCCGGTTCGGGTCCCAACTAAACCGTTTCTCATTCCTTTTCAACAGCTCAAAACTAGAAATCAATTCAAAGCAAGCTAAATCCAACAGTCACCTCAGTGGCATATCTCAAGAAAACCATTTCAAAGTCAACTCAATATCAACCGATTTAACTCATTTCCAGAGCTTTAAAGAATTGGTTCAGCAATAAATCATTTATCAAAATCAAATCAATTAAAGCAACCCAGGCTGAATTTCAAGAGTATTCTATCTTTCACATCATCAAAATAATCAACTCAATTCAAATCAATCCTCAACGGGTTAAACTCAGATTTCAAATATTTAAAGAATCAGCTTCAAAATATTACATTTCACAAAGCCGCACAACAACTCAGCCAAACCAACATTCATAAACATTCGAGTCAATTAAATAATACATAAGGCCGATACAATCACCAAATACACATTTTCTCACGTCAGTATCCATATGTAATAATTCCAACATGTAAAAATATAGTTTTTGGAAAGCGCCCCTACCTCAAAACGCAATTCCATAACCCAAACGCCTCATCAAGTCCTTTCCGCCTCAACCCGAACTGACGGCAACCAAAACCTCAGCTCCAAGCCACTTTTGCAACAGTCTCAACAACTCGAATTGCAACATACAACAACCGAAACTCAATCCTATAGCAATTAACGCCAAAAACCTCAGCGTATGATAACAGAACGGTAACTAAAAGGCTTTCAAATCCAAACGCTTACCGAACCGAAGAAGGAACAGCTAAACCGAAGCAGCGGCGGTCTCCGAACCGGTTTGGCGGCAGCCCGGCAGCCACCTCAAGCGGCAGCGATGACCTGAACCATATGCAGTGACAATGACATTTCCAGAAACTCAACGGAAAGGGGAACCAACTTAAGACCCTTACCGATAGACTTTTTCGGAGACAGCAAAAGCAGCCAGAAGCTCCGGCGGTGGTTCCGGTGGCCTCAGAACTCCGGTGACAGTAACAGAAGCTCCAGCTAAGCACCGCGGAGAAGCAGGTCGGTAGTGACAGAGGCAGACGGCAGTGATGGGAACCGTCTCAGCCTCGGACCTCTCCCCTTCTTTTTCACGCACGCCGGTCCTCTCTCTCTTGGAAGAACCCCTTGACGGCGACGGCGGAACGGCGGCGGTCAGTGAGAGGCAGAACTGGCGAGCCCTCCTCTTCCAGCGACGACGCTGCGGCAAGGAGCACAGCGGCGGCGTGTGAACCGGCGACGGCAGAAATGTGATGGCTCTCCCTCACGGCGCGTCTCCCTCTCGCGCGACTGGCAACGGCACAGGCTAGAGATGACGGCTCGGCTAACAGTGGCAGCGGCGACGAAGGAACGACAATGGCACCTCGGCGGCGTCTCCTCCTTCCTAACATGGCTCTCTCTCTCTCTCTCTCGTGAAATGGCGGCAGCTAGCAGGGGCGGCGACGACGCGACGGCGGTGGTGAAGCCCAGCGCGCTGGCATAGCCTCCTCCCTCCTCTTCTCTTCCTCCTTCCATGGATCCCGTTTCTCTTCTCCCACCTTCTGTTTCTCCTTTCTTTCTTTCATGAAAAGGAAACGCTGCTACTGAGTTAGGAAAAAGGGGATTTCAGCTGCAGCTGGGGCATGGGGAAGCAATGGGTTACCGGGTAGGGTTTTCAGAGTTAGGGTCTTTTGAGAAAAATTAGGGTTAGGGGCATTTTAGTAATTTCAGATAAAATTGGGAATAATGTAGTAATTGAAACCCAAATTAAATCCAACACTAATTGTATATAGAAAAGTACTATTTGCTCATCAATCTTACAAATTATTTTCCATAAAATGCCCAAATCAAAATAATTAGAAATAATATAATTAAACCCTTTATTTTCCAAAGTAACAGTATTAATATTTAAAATATTAATTATTTAATCCGAGTCATATAAAAATCCTTATTATTTCACAACTACCAACTTTATAATATAATTATAGAAAATAATCCAATAATCATCAAATTGTTTAGCTAATGATAGCCCTTTTTCAAAGGTTTTGGGTCTTACATTCTACCCACCTTATAAAAATTTTCGCCCTCGAAAATTGATACAAAATAAAAGGAATTTCATAACAGTTCACCCTTGAACACATTTAAAGAAGAAGCAGAAATATCCCCAAAACATAAACATATATACGGTTTTCAAATACTTGAATTGTCGTATGCATAAGGGTACAAAGGTAGGAGTATGATTGCAAAGCAAACATTACAAGATAGGCTCAATGCAAAAGATGACATGGTTCAAGCATGTGATAGTAAAGCAAGGCATCGAAGGCTATAAGACATGATGGGGCTAAAACGACATGCTCAACATCCGCACGCTAATCTCATATCAACCTCAAGATTTCAACTTTCCAACTCCATCAAGCACTTTACAATCTTCATATTCAATCACAAGCCTGTCAACCGCAAACCCGTTCGCAAGGAACAAGACACCACAACTCATAACGTTGTACACCTACCGCTTCAACTTCTGTATACACATATCACGTCTTAAAGAACTAACGCATCACGTTACTACGTCTACGGGTCGCACGTGATATCAAACAATTCTCGAGTCTACTCAGAAGGATACAAGCTTTAGAAAGGAGAGTCAAATATCAAGGATAGTACTCATAAATTTGAGAGAATGTATCCAATTCTAGATAAACAAGGATGCTCAAGCAAAGAAGTTTGCTAGAAACAAATCGATTGACAACTCCAAAGATAACCCTTGGATCCAAGAAATTCAATAGGACCAATAAGAAGAGAACCAACGCCTTAGTTCGGAACAAATTCAAGTTGAGTCGAAGAAGTAGGAGGTTTACAGAAAAGAATATCTCAGACCCAAGACAAAGCTCACAGAACTCAAGATCATAATTAAGATACTTCCGAATATATTGTTCTTAAAAGAATAAAAAACTTGCAAAAATATCACTTCGCAGTCTGAAAGAGAAGTTAAACAACAAACATCTTTCAAGAGAGTAACAAAAGCATAAACGTGGCTTCACTTCAATACAATTTCATGTTGAAATAGATCATGTAGAGTTTTAAAAACAAGATGCACACCGGCTTGGCTAAGAGCTAAAATATTTTCATCAAATATTTTAGAAAATTAGTTAAGTGCACAATCTTAACCAAAAGTAATTCACAAAACTCAGGAGAGAAATCAAATGCTTGTTCAGAAACTCCCAAAGTCCATATTCAAATAAGCGTGTATAACATTTATAGTAAGTACGAAAAAGAAAGTTAAACTCTTTTTAGAAAAGAGACTCCGAAGTAAAAATTTGCTTACAATTTGGTAAAGGAAATAAGTGGTGCATTACAAACAAACCGGTTTCCACTAAACAAGGAAGTTCTTCAAAACTTCATTTAAAATAGCGCATCCCAACTTTAAATTAACTTCGTCAAAATTGAACAATGGTTTCAATCTAAATCAAGCAACAGAAAATAAATTCCGTTTAAAACTTTTTACAAGAGAATTCAAAACTTCTTTAAAAAGTTCAAAACAAGACTCCAAAAGTGTTCTTAAAATCACCATCTCAAAAGAATATTCAAGAAGTTTAAGATGTACTAAAAAGGAGTCAAGCCTTACAAGAAAGGATCTTAAATCAAAGTAGTTCAAACAAGATTCACTAGGCATGAGTCATCAAACAAGCTTTCAATTGATCCAAAAGAATACAAAAGTCATAGAAAAAGACAACTCAATCATTTGTAATTTCTCAATGATAAATCTTTGACTAAAAACTCTTGTAGAGAAAATGAGAGAATAAACAATGCACTAATTTGAAACGAATCAAACTGACTCACATAAGGATGAGATTCACAAGAGAGGACAAACCAAGATCAATGGTAATGTTCACAAGATGTAAAAGATTAGTTAAAAACAGAATCACGTATGACATTCATAGAGGTGAAAAGCTTAAGAAGGAACGAGTCCGCTCATAAGAAGAAAGTTATGAGTCCAACATTTTCAAAAGAACAACAATGGCATAAGCCATGTAGTATGCTAAATCAAACTCAAATCAAAATGAATTAAGTAAAGTTTATCAAACAAAACTCAACCGGGATAAAGCAAGAAATCCCCTTTCTTTCCAGAATTCTGAAAATACCCAAATACATAATCAAATAAAGATGTCCATTGGAACTATAGTAAAATTACTAGAAAGTCAATTTACTTTTAAAGTAAGTGCAGTTCCGTAAACCAGTAAAAGTACATGCGAGGTATTAGAGATAAATAGTTGTTAAACTGTGTAAGAAAACTTCAAAGTTTCACATATAGATAAGTATATATCTACTCAATAGCAATTTCCATAAAAATCTCAAAATCGGCTGTAATTGCTATCAATTAAGAGAAATACTGAATCAACAATTTCTCTAAGAATGGACTCAGAACAAGGACTTAAAGAGTACAGCGCATCAAGACAGTCCAAAAGTATATCAAAGAATACGTGAATCAAGAAGAACTCAAACAGAGAAAGATAGATGTAACAAGGACTGCAATCAAGCATATGCAATTAGGATCAAACAAGAATGCATATGAATAGAGGAATAGAGTTGAAAAATCAAACTATTCTTCAAAAGAATTAGCAAACAAGAACTTCAAGTTAGGACATGAAAGAACAGGTCAACTCGAACAGAATTCAAGACACACAACTGAATAGCCTCGAGAAATAGTTTCAAACATTCCCAAAACTCGTGATTCGCTTTACTCAAAACTCGTATATCATCTATGATAACCCATTAGTACTCTCATATACATAATTCACTAGTATTAAGCCGGCCAAACTTAATATCAGGAATCGTGCAATGCAAGACTAACGGCATTAATCAATAGATCGTCATGTGCATAAAGCTCAAATTCTCGTCATTCGACAAGACTATTGCATGACAGACACTCAGAGTATGCAACTAAAGCATAGTCGGTCCATTCCTCAGGCTCTACAGGAAAGACCGCTCTGATACCATAATGTAACACCCTAACTACCAAAGCTCACACTTCCGGCTGCGCCACTTTGATAGCTCAGACATTACGATGACTCTTATACTATTTAATACTAAAATATGAGCCTATTTAAAACTTTAAACCGTAATACCGCTCCCAAAAATACCTTCGTTCGATAACGTACATCCATAGATACCATTCAACTTACAACAACTCATAAAGAGTACATCCATATATATACATAAATATATATAAATAATATTACAAACATAATCCAATATAATTCCTATCCCTCTCACAGATTACATCAAGATAAAGGCAAGGGTACGGTAAACCATAACTAAAACAATATAGAGCATCACAACAACAATTAAATAAGCTCTTCGTAACTTCTGCGCCCATATCCTGAAAGGGGAAAAATGTAGGGGGGTGAGAACATCATCCTCGAAAGGGTTCTCAGTAGAGGGTTTTTGGGAATTACTGTAATAGGATACGTGAAGATAAACCGTACTAGTGATTAATAACTGTCTTATGCCTCTTTTCAAAAACAACGGTTTACAATAAAAGTAAAGTCTAAAAATCTTTCTGAAAGAAGAATCGTTCAATTCTCAAAAACTCAAAAGCCTTTCAAAACGGTTTATCTATGCGAAACCAAAATAGCCTTTCATATTTTATTCCAAACCAGAAACACAACCGAAATCAACCTGGGATTTTATAACAAAAGTTTCTCGGCAGAGTCCCAAGTCTTTAGGGAAGGTCAACCTATTTGAATTCCTTAAAATTCATTGAAACTATTAAAATCATGGATTCTCGGTTCAAGTAAATAAAACTGAATTTCTTATGAAACCGACCATACAAAATCACAAGTTCCAACCCGGTCCTAAAATCAACTCATTTGAAACGGAACCGGTTCATTTGATTCAAACCACGTTCAGGTTTCTTTTTGGAACCCATTTTTCTAACTCTTCCAAAATGCCTCAAACTTAATTACTCAATCAAAAGTCTAAGATGATGCAGAGATCCACTTCTCGGGCCCACTTGGTGTGTGTTTGGGCCCACTTGGTGTGTGCTGGGGCTGAGACTTAAGCAATTCACGTGCAGAGGCCATTTGTGGAGTTGAACGCCAGTTTT
>NC_029792.2:37229010-37230762 GCF_000816755.2 Arachis ipaensis
ATAGATACTAATTACTATTATATGACTTCTAAGGTAGACTTTTTATAAGGACACTGTCACAGAGTTAAGTCAGAAATTGGAATTTAACAACCTTTATTCTGGGGGTTTGGGGGTTCCTCTGATCCTTGGGATGCTTGGTATTACAGAAGACTTTTGGCGCTTCAGTTCCCTTAAGTCACGTCCCTGCTCCTCTTGTTCTTTAAACATATGGGTCAACATTTGACTGTGTTCCTTCTGTTGTTTTATTATTTGCTCCATAGCTTCCTGTATCTTGGTGACAGACATCTCAAGATATTCCCAATATTCCGCTTGAGGAATCTCTGGGAGGAATTCCTGTGCTCTCTTCTTGATAGGATCCTCCTGTGCTTGTTGTCTCTCCATTGATGCTTTGGTGATTGACTTTTCAATTAGGATATATTCAGTTATTCCCATCTTGACTCCAGCGTTCTTGCAGAGCAGAGAAATCACGCTTGGATAAGCCAACCTGGCCTCTTTTGAATTTTTATTAGCAATCTTGTAGAGTTCAGTGNAAAGTTCACTAAATAAATTAAGCTTGAAAATATAAATATTCTCTTAATAAATCAAATAATACAACTTCTCAAACCCAATCCATTTTAAATGACTTTTTAAACAAGACTAGAATTTTGTAGAAATTTCGGCAACACCTCCCCTAAAACTTGGACTTTTACCACCCGGTTAGGGTCCCAACTAAACCGTTTCTCATTCCTTTTCAACAGCTCAAAACCATAAATTAATTCAAAGCAAGCTAAATCCAACAGTCGCCTCAGTGGCATATCTCAAGAAAACCATTTCAAAGTCAACTCAATATCAACCGATTTAACTCATTTCCAGAGCTTTAAAGAATTGGTTCAGCAATAAATCATTTATCAAAATCAAATCAATTAAAGCAACCCAGGCTGAATTTCAAGAGTATTCTATCTTTCACATCATCAAAATAATCAACTCAATTCAAATCAATCCTCAACGGGTTAAACTCATATTTCAAATATTTAAAGAATCAGCTTCAAAATATTACATTTCACAAAGCCGCACAACAACTCAGCCAAACCAACATTCATAAACATTCGAGTCAATCAAATAATACATAAGGCCGATACAATCACCAAATACACATTTTCTCACGTCAGTATCCATATGTAATTATTCCAACATGTAAAAATATAGTTTTTGGAAAGCGCTCCTACCTCAAAACGCAATTCCATAACCCCAACGCCTCATCAAGTCCTTTCTGCCTCAACCCGAACTGACGGCAACCAAAACCTCAACTCCAAGCCACTTTCGCAACAGTCTCAACAACTCGAATTGCAAGATACAACAACCGAAACTCAATCCTATAGCAATTAATGCCACAAACCTCAGCGTATGATAACAGAACGGTAACTAAAAGGCTTTCAAATCCAAACGCTTACCGAACCGAAGAAAGAATGGCTGAACCGAAGAAAGAATGGCTGAACCGAAGCAGCGGCGGTCTCCGAACCGGTTTGGCGGCAGCCCAGTAGCCACCTCAAGCGGCAGCGATGACCTGAACTATATGCAGTGACAGTGAGGTTTCCAGAAACTCAACGGAAAGGGGAACCAACTTAAGACACTTACCGATAGACTTTTTCGGCGACAGCAAAAGCAGCCAGAAGCTCCGGCGGTGGTTCCGGTGGCCTGGTGCACGAATTGTGAATCACACTTTTCACAACGCGTACCACTAACCAGCAAGTGCACTGGGTCGTCCAAGTAATA
>NC_029792.2:37262544-37262714 GCF_000816755.2 Arachis ipaensis
AAGAGCCTCTGAACTTTCTTCTGAAAGAGGAAAAACCTCCTAAACCCGAGCTCAAGCCACTACCACCATCCTTGAAATATGAATTTCTGGGAGAAGGTGACACTTTTCCAGTAATCATAAGCTCTGCTTTAGAGCCACAGGAAGAGAAAGCACTAATTCAGGTGCTGAGG
>NC_029792.2:37263405-37264605 GCF_000816755.2 Arachis ipaensis
AGGTTGATGCTTGCCCCAAGATCGCATAAAGCTGTCTTGGTGCAATCACCTTCTAATATGCATGGTATCAGAAAACTCCCAGGGTCTTTAAGCTTTTCAGGAAAGCTTTTCAGAATGACTGCACTGCATTCTTCAGTGAGGAGAACTCTTTCTGTTTCTCTCCACTCCTTTTTATGACTCAAGATCTCTTTCATGAACTTGGCATAAGAAGGTATTTGCTCAAGTGCCTCTGCAAATGGAATCTTTATTTCAAGAGTCCTTAGATAATCTGCAAAGCGAGCAAATTGCTTATCCTGCTCCTCTTTCCGGAGTTTTTGAGGATAAGGTATCTTGGCTTTATATTCCTCAACCTTATTGGTTAAAGGAGCCTTTTTAGAGGGGTTGTTATCAGCACTTGTGTGTGTCTGATCCCTCACTGGCAATTGAGTGCCAGAGTCAGAAGCTGGAGTGACGTTAGACGCCAGCTCACTGTCTGTTCCTGGCGCCTGAACGCCAGAAATGTGCCCATTTTAGGCGTTCAACGCTGGATTCTGCCCCATTTGGGCGTTCAACGCCAGATTCTTGCCCATTTCTGGTGTTGAACACCAATCCTGCCTTGTTTCTGGCGCTGAACGCCAGTTTTGGGCATGGTCTGGGCGTTCAGCGCCAGCCTTCCACCCATTTTCTGGCGTTTTAGTGCCAGAATTATTTTTCCCTGGGCTCTTACTGTCCTTAGGTGAATCTTTGGTGGGTCGCTCATTTCTTGAATTTTTGATGCCTTGAGGTGGGGTATTTAATGTTTTCCCACTTCTTAATTGAACTGCTTGGCACTCTTCTGCTATTTGCCTTGATAGCTGCTGCTTTGTTTGCTTAAATTGTTCGTCCTTATGTATATTAGCTATCCTTGTCTCCTGTAGCCTGTCCTTGAATTCAGCTAGCTGCTTTGTTAGAAAATCCAATTGCTGATTGAATTCGGCAGCTTGTTTTACAGTACTAAATTCAGCAGTTACTGTTTTAACCTCTTCATTCATGGAAGGGTTGCTGCTTAGATATAGATGCTGATTCCTGACAACTGTATCAATGAGCTCTTGAGCCTCTTCAATTGTCTTTCTCATATGGATAGATCCACCAGCTGAGTAATCTAGAGACATCTGAGCTCCTTCTGCAAGCCAATAGTAGAAGATGTCTAACTAAACCCACTCTGAAAACATTTCAGAGGGG
>NC_029792.2:37264640-37292935 GCF_000816755.2 Arachis ipaensis
TGATTGGTTTAGAAACTATACTTGCAACGAGATTTCATTTGTGAAATTCTAAACCGTCAAAAATCCATTCGTCAAAATGGCATCGTTGCCGGGGATTTGCAATGGTGTTATGTTATTGGTTATTGTATATATGTGAATATTGTGAATATGTTTGCCTTTTGCTTCTTTGTTAGTTCTTACTAGTTTTTAGGATTTAATTTTCTTGCTTCTTATTTGATTTTATTTTTTATTTTCTCTTGCTATCATGAGACAATTCACGGCCGCCTTGGATGAGGTGGTAAACCGGTTAGCATCCCAATGCTTGAACTCTCAAGGAACTCCCATGGCTACATGTGGGGAATCAAATGAAGAGCATAACATAAAAGAGAGATTGGTGGAGAATGAGGGAAGTTGCTTTGTATTGGAACAATTGGAGGAAGCTATGATTATTGAAGAAAGGGAAGAATTGGTTGAAGACTTAGGAGATGTGGAGCCTCCATGGGAATCTAGAATTGAAGAAAACCCCTCCAAGATGATTGAAATTGATGCTAGAAAGGAAAGTGCACACCTTCCAAGACATATTCCATATGAAGATTTGGATGGGATAGAGCAAGAAGTGAGTTCCCTTGGTGATGAAGATCAAGCATCAAACCTTAGTGGTGAAGAATCCTTTGAGCATGAAGAACCTTCTCCCAATGAGATGGAAAGCAATGTGGAGGTAAATTTTTCTTACCCTCCCATTTATGACTTGAGTAGGAGAAAAGGTTTATATAAAATTGTTGAACAAAAGATTATAATTGAAAAGTCTTGTGAAGAGGTGGAAATCCTTAGAAAAAGGAGGATAGGAATTGAATACGCTTTATCAAAACTCTTGGAGTTGTCTTTGCCTAGATTGCCATCTACTCCTTCATTTGAGTGGGTGAAATTTATTTCTATTAGCTTTATTATCCCACTTGAATATGGTTTGCTTGAAACGGATGACCAACTTAGGGAGCTTTGTGGGATGAAGCGTAAACCCTCTGGCACAAACCTATTTGCGCGCTCGCGCACATGACGCGTACGCGTCACTCTCGAAATAAGCCATCCGCGCGCGCGCGGTATGCGCGCGTACGCGCGGATTTCCTTCCTTCACCACATTTCTTTTCTTCTCCTCTTTCTATTTCTTTCCTTCTCCTTTCTTCTTCCCTTCTCCTACCCCTCATCCAACACTTCCAAACACCATGGATAACCATTTATTTTAGTTAGTTAATTAGTTAGTTGGTTAGTTGATTAGCTAGTTTTAGTTTAGTTTTCATTTTATTTTCTCTCTTTTCATCATAAGTGTTGGAGTATTGACTTTGTTTACTATACATTGCTATATCCCTTATTGCCTAAATGCTATTTTAGCATGAATGTTTTTAGATAATCTTTGTTGGATTCCATGATTGAGGTTATATTTTGTTACTTGGTTTTGAGTTCTTCATGTTTACCTTTTGAAAAATACCAAGTGATGAGAATTGTCTTCGAGCTTATAACTCTTTTGAATTGCATGTTGTAGCTAGCCATCATGTGATTTAAACAGTTTTCTTTGATTAGGCAATCTCTTGATGGATGATGTTGTGCATTTACCTTAATGCATTGTGTTCATGATTTTATCCACCCATATGTTTGACTTGAATGCTTTCATGCTTCTCTAATGCTTGTCTTACCTTACAAGCTTACTTAAAGCATCTCAAGCACACTAGGATAAGTGAAGTGCATGCTTCTTTTGTGACATAGCTTTTATACTAATGTGTTCTAAACCGCGCAATTTAGAATTCACACACCTAATATTTCTTAATGTCACACTAATTCACTCACCTCATTCTAGTGATTTACCTCATTCCAACAATGTATGCTTCCTTGCTTTTATATCTTCTCATCTTATGGTGTTATATTTTTGTTTTTCATAACGAATGCACCACAAGCAACCATGGAAGTGGAAGAAAGAACACATAGCAATCCGGAGAGTCGCCGCACCCCCTTGCTCATCTTTGAGTGCACCGAGGACGGTGCAAACTTTTAAGTGTGGGGAGGTCGTCCGACCGGTCGGCAATTTTGGGTGACAAATTTCTAATCCCAACACTTTTGCATTTCATTTTAGGTTTTTTTGAATTTTTGTTGCATTTTCTTATTTTTGCATATATATACACAATAAGCTTAGTCAAAATAATGAAATTTTCCAAGGATTTCTATCTATAGGGCACCAATTGATTTGAGTGGAAAACTTTTCATAGAACTTGCTTGAATTATATATTTTGTGGAACATGATTTATGAGCTAAGAACACAAGCTTGTGAGATTTGAGCCTAACGGTGTGGTTACATCTTATAACCACTTATTTTTCCTTCTTGTGTGCATTATTCTCTTTCTATGATTGTAATCTTTGATTTGTTTGATTCTTTATGTCCATTATTTTGTGTATTCATGCATTTATATGATTGAGGCCATCATTTCATTTAGCTCACTTACCCAAATAGCCTACCTTTTATCTTCCTTTGTTAGCCAAATTTGAGCCTACGCTTAACCCATTTATTCTTTATTTTAGCACATTACAAGTCTTAAAGCGAAAAACAATAATTGTCCCTTAATTTGGATCTTTGATTAGCTTAGGCTAGTGTGTGCGAGTATCATTCAAGTGTGGGAACCTTGGGACATTGGGTGAATAAAAGGGTATTTTGTATTGTTATTGAAAATATTGGGAATTGGGTACATACTCATGTATTGATCAAACGTAAAACCTTATGCATTGATGCTCTTGTATATAGAAAGAAAAAAAATGAGAAAAACAAAAGAAAAAGAAAAGAAAAATAATATGGAAAAGAAAGAAAATAAAAAAAAAAAGAAGAAAAAAAATAATAAAAAGGGGACAAAATGCCCCAAGGCAAGGTCCAATAAAATCAATGCATAAGTGTTGTGAAATGAAAAAGAAAATGCATGAGTATGTGAAAAAGTGAAGAATGGGTAGCTAGATTAGAACTTAATTGTATAGGATGTCATAGGTTAGGTGGGAAGTTTAAGCTTATCAAAGATTCAAATTTCAAGCTCACTTGACCAAATATGCATCCTACCTTGACCCTTGACCCTAGCCCTATTACAACCAATGAAAAGACCTCATGATACTTGTATGCGTGCATGAAATAAATGTTGATTGTTAGAAGAAAAATAAATCTTGGAAAGCATGAAATAGAGGAGAATTGAGTGAATCAACCCTAAACACTTGAGCGAATAGAGTGCAAACACATCCGGTGAGGGTTCGATGTTCAATTACATGTTTTCACCTATGATCATCATTTTTCATGCAAGTTTGTAAAAATATTTAATAACTCAATTCAATTGTGGATTAGACTTGCTAGTCCTTAGCCGTTGTGCATATATGTTTCTTGGGAATTGATTTATTTTGACCCAGCACTTGCATTCATTTAGATAGTTGCATATAGGTAGATTGCATTTAGTTAGTTTCCATTGAATAAATGCCATACCCTTACTTCATTCTTGGTTTAAGCATGAGGACATGCTTGGTTTAAGTGTGGGGAGGTTGACAAACCCCAATTTGACGGTTTGTTTTGTATTGATTTTTGGGGATTTTATCACCTTTTACCCATATTTATTCAAGAAATAGCATGGTTTTGTATATTCTCCTTTAATTGTGCTTGAATGTGAAAACATGCTTTTTAGGACTCAAAATAGCTAAATTTAATTCACCTTGATTCTATTAGATGCCTTGATATGTTTGTTAAGTGATTTAAGGTTTAGGAGGCAAAGATTGGATCAAGGGAATGAAGAAAGAAAGCATGAAAAGTTGGAGAACTCATGAAGAAATGGAAGAACCGGAAAGCTGTCAAGCCGACCTCTTCGCACTTAATCGGCCATAACTTGAGCTACAGAGATCCAAATGATGCGGTTCCAGTTGGGTTGGAAAGCTAACATCTGGGGCTTCGAAACAATATAAGATTTGCTATGGTTGAACTGCGCATGGTGACGCGTACGCGCATAGTACGCGCACGCGCCGTTGCTGCCACCTGGTTCACTTAAAACAAAACGTGGCTAGCGAATTCTAAAGCCTTGTGGGCCCAATCCAACTCATTTCTGATGCTATTTAAGCCAAGGATTGAAGGGGGAATGGAGATATACTTTCATACTTTAGAAGTTAGTTACCATTAGTTTAGTTGAGCTTAGTTTAGTAGTTAGAGTTAGTTTCTAGAGAGAGAAGCTCTCACTTCTCTCTAGAATTAGGATTAGGTTTAGTTCTTAGATCTAGATTTTAATTCATCTTCTTCTACTTCTATCTTCTCAATTCCTTGTTGTTACATTCATTCTTCTTCCATCCTTTTGTTATAATTTAAATAAAATAAAATAACTAAAAAAAATTTGAATTTTGAAATTAAATTTTTTTTTCGTAAAAAAAATTAAAAATAATTAGTTAAAAAAAAGAAATTTTTGAAAAAGACGGAAGATATTTTCGAAAATTAGAGAGAGAGAGAGTTAGTTAGGTAGTTTTGAAAAAGTTAAGAAACAAACAAAAAGTTAGTTAGTTAGTTGAAACAAATTTTGAAAAGATATTTTTGAATTTAGTGAGGAGAGAGAAAAACAATAAGGTAGTACAAGATTTAAAATTTTTAGATCTAATGCTCCTTGTTTTTGAAAATTTTGGAGAGAAAACACCAAGGAACACCAAACTTAAAAATTTTAAGATCAAGACACAAGGAAAACTCAAGAACACTTTGAAGACTCACAAGAACACAAGAACATGAAGAAAGAACACCAAACTTAAAATTTTTAGAAAACCAAACCAAAATTTTCGAAAACCAAAGGGAAATCAACAAGAAAACACCAAACTTAAAGTTTGGCACAGGATTTAATAGAAAAATTATTTTTGAAAAAGGTTTTTTTTTTAAAAAAAATTATGATAGCCAATTACTATGAACATAAACACCACGTTCTAACTAACTGAGTTATAAATTTAAAGTGTTTTAACAAGGGATAAATAATAAAAGACTCTAAACCAAAAAGAAAGATTTTTTTTTCCTAATCTAAGCAACAAAATAATCCGTCAGTTGTTCAAACACGAACAATCCCCGGCAACGGCGCCAAAAACTTGGTGCACGAATTGTGAATCACACTTTTCACAACGCGTACCACTAACCAGCAAGTGCACTGGGTCGTCCAAGTAATACCTTACGTGAGTAAGGGTCGAATCCCACGGAGATTGTTGGTTTGAAGCAATCTATGGTTATCTTGTAAATCTTAGTCAGGAAGTCAATTATGTTTATCAGTTGAATTGTGAATAACTGAGAGAGCATAAATTAAAGGTTACTTGTTATGCAGTAATGGAGAATATGTTGGAGTTTTGGAGATGCTTTGTCTTCTGAATCTCTGCTTTCCTCTGTCTTCTGATTCACGCACGCATGTCCTCCTATGGCAAGCTGTGTGTTGGTGGATCACCGTTGTCAATGGCTACCTTCCATCCTTCCAGTGAAAACTACGCTCACGCGCTCTGTCACAGCACGGCTAATCACCTGGTTGGTTCTCGATCCGGTTGGAATAGGATTTACTATCCTTTTGCATCTGTCACTAACGCCCAGCCTTCAGGAGTTTGAAGCTCGTCACAGTCATTCAATCCTTGAATCCTACTCGGAATACCACAGACAAGGTTTAGACTTTCCGGATTCTCATGAATGCCGCCATCTGTTCTAGCTTATACCACGGAGATTCTGATTAAGAGATCTCAGAGATACTCATTCAATCGGATATAGAACGGAGGTGGTTGTCAGGCACACGTTCATGGTTTGAGGAAGGTGATGAATGTCACTGATCATCACCTTCATCACAGTTAAGCGCGAATGAACATCTTAGATAGGAACAAGCGTGTTTGAATGGAAAACAGAAATACTTGCATGAATTCATCGAGACACAGCAGAGCTCCTCACCCCCAACAATGAGGTTTAGAGACTCATGCCGTCAGAGAATACAAAGTTTAGATCTGAAATATCATGAGATACAAAATAAGTCTCTAAAAGTTGTTTAAATACTAAACTAGTAGCTTAGAAATAGACTAAAAACTAACTAAAACATACTCTAAACTATATGAAATTATCCCCAAAAAGCGTATAAAATATCCGCTCATCATGGCCTCAGAACTCCGGCGACAGTAACAGAAGCTCCAGCTAAGCACCGCAGAGAAGCAGGTCGGTAGTGACAGAAGCAGATGGCAGTGACGGGAACCGTCTTAGCCTCGGACCTCTCCCCTTCTTCTTCACGCACGCCGGTCGTCTCTCTCTTGGCAGAACCCCTTGACGGCGATGGTGGAACGGCGGCAGTCAGTGAGAGGCAGAACTGGCGAGCCCTCCTCTTCTAACGACGGTGCTGCGGCAAGGAGCACAGCGGCGGCGTGTGAACCGGCGACGGCAGAAACGTGACGGCTCTCCCTCACGGCGTGTCTCCCTCTCGCGCGACTGGCAACGGCGCAGGCTAGAGATGACGGCTCGGCTTCTCTCTCTCTCTCTCTTTCTCTCTCTCTCTCTCTCTCTCTCGTGAAATGGCGGCAGCTAGCAGGGGCGGCGACGACGCGACGGCGGTGGTGAAGCCCAGCGTGCCGGCGCAGCCTCCTCCCTCCTCTTCTCTTCCTCCTTCCACGGATCCCGTTTCTCTTCTCCCACCTTCTGTTTCTCCTTTCTTTCTTTCATGGAAAGAAAACGCTGCTACTGAGTTAGGAAAAAAGGGGATTTCGGCTGCAGCTGGGGCATGGGGAAGCAATGGGTTACCGGGTAGGGTTTTCAGAGCTAGGGTCTTTTGAGAAAAATTAGGGTTAGGGGATTTTAGTAATTTCAGATGAAATTGGGAATAATGTAGTAATTGAAACCTAAATTAAATTCAACACTAATTGTATATAGAAAAGTACTATTTGCTCATCAATCTTACAAATTATTTTCCATAAAATGCCCAAATCAAAATAATTAGAAATAATATAATTAAACCCTTTATTTTCCAAAGTAACAGTATTAATATTTAAAATATTAATTATTTAATCCGAGTCATATAAAAATCCTTATTATTTCACAACTACCAACTTTTTAATATAATTATAGAAAATAATCCAATAATCATCAAATTGGATAATAATCATAACTTATCTAAAATTCAATAAATTAAAACTTTCTTTAATTTTCTTTAATAAAGAAATTTCTGAAATTAAAGCTACAGAAGGGAAAAGAGAACTAGAGGTGAAAAGTCAATCACATAGCAAACATGGTCCATATAGCTTAAGAATTTCAAAAGGATGTCCCTAGGTGAGCTTCCAATCCAATTTCACAAAAGAGATCTTATGCCAAAATGACTAGTTTCAAATATGTGTAGAGCACATAAGTAAACAATTAATGGTCAATCATGTCATTCAAGGCATCAGCGTAACAAACGGATGCATATGATCAAGAAACACAATACATCAAGATAAATGCACAACATCCATCGAGAAATTGCCTAATCAAAGAAAAGGATTCAAATCACATGGTGGCCAAATTACGCAATTCGAAAAGAAATGCTTGAAAGGCAATTCTCATGTACTTGGTATTCACAGTTGTTCCACAAAGAAACTCAAAACCAAGTAGCAAAATATAACCTCAACAATGAAATCCAACAATAGAAATTAACAATAATAATGTTAAAATAACATCTTATCAGTAATCAGCAGCAATAAACAGCAAACAAGGTTACTAATCTAACACTTATAATGAAAAATAGAAAATTAAACAAAAATTAAACTAACCAAACAACTAACAAATTAACTAAAAGAAATGGTGATAGATGGTGCTTGGTAGTGTTAGATGATGGTTGAAGGATGGAAAGGAAAGAAAATGAGAGAGAAGAAGGAAAGAAATGGAAAGAGGAGAAGAAAAGAAGAGTGGCAAAGAAAGGTATTCCACGCGTACGCATGGAGTGACGCGTAAGCGTGGATAGGTGAAATGGGAGCGACGCGTATGCGTCGGTCACGTGTATGCGTGATGGGTTATTCAGAGAGGCGACGCGTACGCGTGATGTGACACGTACGCGTGGGTAGTCTTGTGCAAAACGCACACTTCCAGCCCAAAACTCGCACAACTCTCTGGAATTTGTATGGGAGGTGAAATTTTTGGATCCACACGTACGCGTGGATAGTTGAAAAGCTTGGGGTCACGCGTACGCGTGGGTGATGCGTACGCGTGGCATGGTGCTCTATTTTTCAAATTTTTTCCAAGTTCTTACACCAAACCAAGCATTCCAAACCTCCAAACAGCTACCAAAACACCATAAAACCTTATTCAACATACTAGACTCCCAAATAAACTCAACTAACCAAACAAAACTTGAAATGAAGCTAATTACCAATATTTACAAAAGAGAAAAATGAAAGATGTTACCATGGTGGGGTGTCTCTCACCTAGCACTTTTATTTATTGTCCTTAAGTTGGACAATTGGTGAGCTCCTTGTCATGGTGGCTTGTGCTTGTATTCATCCTTGAACTTTCACCAATGCTTGGACTTCCAATAAGCTCCATTCTTCAAAATTAATGCCACCAAGCTTTGATAGAGTTTCGCACAAGCTAAGGGCTCCGAAAATTGATCCTCATGTATTCCCGGATCCAAAATCTTGTTTCTACACCCATCTTCAAGTTGATTATCATCAATCCATCCGGGTGCCATAATCTTGGAATTCTCACTCAAGCGACCAAACATCATCCTAGACCCAAGCAATCTAATTCTACACCAACCCTTGCTATTAAGCCTTGAACATGTAACCATCATGAACTTTGATTTACAATGCCAACCACTAACCATATCCCTTTTGCTCTTAAAGCCACAAAGAGCTCTAAGTTGCCCATCCGTCTCAAGCAAACCATATTCAAGTGGAATCATGAAGCTTAGGGATAAGAGATTTACCCTCTTGAATGAAAGAATGGATAGTGATGGCTTGGGAAGAGGTGTTTCCATTGGTCTTGCAAGCTTCACTCCCTTGTGTTCTTCCTTGATTACCTCCACCTCTTTACAAACTTCTTCAATTTCAACCTCTTCCTCTTGGTAGCTCCCTTCCAACTCAATCTCTTCTTCATTGCTTATCAAGAGTATGGAAGGTTGTGCCTCTTCTTCTTTAATCTCCATGTCAAGTCCGATGGGAGATGATTCAATTGTAGATAAGAATTCATCAATGATTGAATCCATCTCTTGATCAACCTCTTCAAAGTCTCCAACTATGATATGCCTTGGAGGTTGTACACCCTCCTCAACATCAATTTCAATCTTCTTGGAAGAGGGCTCCATGATTCTACATTTCCATGGACTTTCAACATCTCCTAAATCTTCAACCACTTCTTCCTCTTCTTCAACAATCATAGCTTCCTCCAATTGCTCCAATACAAAATCCCACTCCTTATTCTCCACCGGAGTTTCTAATCTCTCCTTCATGCTACACTCTTCTATTGATTCTCCTCAATTGGCAATGGAAGTGCCTTGAGTGCATGAGTATTGGGAGGCTAAAGTGTTTACTACCTTGATCAAGGTGGTCGTGGATTCTAGTACCTCCCTTTTCATCTCTTCTTGTCTTTGAAGGAATAAAGTGAGAGAATCATCCATTGGGGCTTGGGGTGGGTAGAAAGGTTCATTGTTTTGGAGGAAGGGTTCATGATAGGAGGGTGGTTCTTCTTGGTGAAAATATGGAGGTGGTGTATATTGAGGTGGTTCTTGGGAGTAAACGGGTTGGAATTGTGGTGGCTCTAAGGATCTTCTTACATAATAGTCACAAGGATGAGGTAAGGGTGATTGGTTATATGATGGGTGAGGGTCATAGGAAGGTGTTTGGTAAAAAGGAGCTTGTGAGTAAGGTGGTTCAAAACTATATTGAGGAGGTAGTTCATAGGCATATGGTGGTGGTTGTTGACAACCACAATGAGGATCACCACATCCATTAGATTGATATGCATTAGGAGTGGAATTATACCTATAAGAGACCGGAGGAGGTTGTTGCCAAGAAGGTTGCCCATAAGCTTGAGGTTCCTCCCACCTTTGATTTCCAAATCCTTGATGCATATCCTTATTAAAGCTTCCATTTCCTACAACATAATTTGAACCAAACTCATAGCCAAAGGGGTGAGAATTCATGATAGCAAGAGCAAATGAAAACAAAATCTAATAAGAAATAAAGAAGACCAAATCCTAGAACTAGCAAAAACTAACAAGCAATCCAAAAATTAAAGAAAACGGGGGTATGCGTATTATTGGTTATGTATCAAAAAAGGGGGTTTGATTAATAAAAGAACAAGAAAATAAACCAAGCAAACAATTAAAGAAAGCAATTAATAAAGAAAGACATTCATGGCAAGGGTTGAGAGTCAAGCTTTCTATCGTAGTCATTAATGATCATACAATATTTATCAAGAGTTTATCTTATTTAGTCATCTCTAACAATGGAAGAAGGTACAAAATTATCTTCACATGAGAGAAAGTCAAATAAGATTAGTTAATCTCAATCCAAAAGTCCTAATCAACCTACTAATCAAATTAGCAAGAGATTAGAGTCAATAGAAACAATATTAACTAACAACCCTAGATCACCAATCCAAATTGGGTATTAATGACTCAAGATTGCCTAATTCCTCTTTCCAAGCCAAGAATGCTCAAAAAGCTACACTAACATCCTTCCAAGTATTTTGTCAAACACATGGAAGGTATAAAAGGAAAGCATAGTAAATTGACAACAAGAACATTAAATCTACAACTACCCAATTGCAAGGAAATAATAACAACAACTCAATTAAACAACATTGAACATAAAACATGAATTGCATTAAAAGGTAATCCAAATCCAACAATAGTGCATCAACCTAAAAGAGACATCAAAGGGGAAATTGATAAGAAAACTAAGAGAGCATAGATGTAACAACAAGAAAGTGAAATAAAAACAAGATAAAAACAGAAAATTAAACCTAGATCTAAGAGAATTTAACCTAATCCTAACCTAATTCTAGAGAGAAGAGAGAGCTTCTCTCTCTAGAAAACTAATTAAAGGCTCATCATAACTAATTTAAGTGCTCCCCCTTTCTCCAATCTTCAATTCTGCATGAAATATTCTCTGAAATCAGTTGGATTTGGGCCTGGGAAGCTCAGAAATCACCCCCAGCATTTTCACTTTAATGAGGTCACGTGCGAGCAGTGATGCGTACACATGGGTCACGTGTTCGCCTCTCTTGGCATTTTACTTCCCACGTGTGCACGTCTGTGTATGCACTCCAAATTCTTGATTTTCCATGAATTCTCCACTTTGCATGCTTTTCTCTTCACTCCTTTGATCCATTCCTAGCCTTTTCAACCTGAATTTACTAACAAACACATCAAGGCATCTAGTGGAATTAAAGGTGAATTAAAATTAGCTATTTTAAGGCCTAAAAAGCATGTTTTCACACTTAAACACAAATCTAGAGAGAATTACAAAACCATGCTATTTCATTGAATAAATGTGGGAAAAGGTGATAAAATCCCCTAAATTAAGCACAAGATAAACCACAAAATTGGGGTTTATCAGTATTCGAGCACTCTAAAATGAATCGCAAAACTAACCTAAGTTATGAAAACGGCCCAATGACTCAACAAACTAGTCGTTCAAACTAATGTAATGGAAAAGCCTCTTTCAAAACAAATCCTAAGGTAAAGGATATTTATTAAAAAATTTTACAGAAAAGCCTCATAAACAAGTTGTAAAAATAGATGGGTTGTCCAACATGTACAACGAAAGCAATCATCCTAAAATCTTAAGGCAAAAGGAGATTCAAATTCACAAAAACCTTTTTTAAAAGAAGGTCAAAAGGTGTTGTTAAATCCTATCCAAAAAGGATCAACATCCACAAACGATAACAAAAAATAAAGAGTTTTTAAGATCCTTTTTAAAGGACCAAAGTCAACAAGAGTTTAACAAAAAATGCAACAACATATAGAAGTGTTTATAAAAGGTCCCACAAGCCAGGCCTTAACAAAAATACTAAACGGGGCCAATAAGCGGGTTCTGATCAGCAGCTGCAGAGGAATCAGGTTCGGCGGCAGAAGTCGAAAGGTTCTACTTAGTTGGGATGACTTCTGGCTGAGAAGAGCTCGGCACCATCTCCTCGGAAGCAACAACTTCTTGAGGGGCAGACTCAACCAAGCATTGCCCAGCAGTCTTGAGCTCCGAGTCAGTAGGATGGCGAGGTAGAGAGACGATCTTCCCGTCGACTACGATCTTGTCGGGATGAAGGGGAGACAAGTCCAAGTCAGGGGCAATAACCTAAACTTGTTTCTTTAAAATCTCAAACACCTACTGATGAGCGGATAATTTATACGCTTTTTGGCATTGTTTTTACATAGTTTTTAGTATGATTTGGTTAGTTTTTAATATATTTTTATTAGTTTTTAAATAAAAATCATAATTCTGGACTTTACTATGAGTTTGTGTGTTTTTCTATGATTTCAGGTATTTTCTAGCTGAAATTGAGGGACTTGAGCAAAAATCTAATTCAGAGGCAGAAGAAGGACTGCAGATGCTGTTGGATTCTGACCTCCCTGCACTCGAAATGGATTTTCTGGAGCTATAAAATCTCAAATGGCGCGCTCTCAATTGCGTTGGAAAGTAGACATCCAGGGCTTTCCAGCAATATATAATAGTCCATACTTTTCACGAGTTTTGACAACGCAAACTGGCATTAAACACCAACTTTCTGCCCTATTTTGGCGTTAAACGCCAGAAATAAGTTGCAAATCAGAGTTAAACGCCAGAAACAGGTTACAACCTGGCGTTTAACTCCAAAAGAAGTCTCTACACATGAAAGCTCAATGCTCATCCCAAGCACACACCAAGTGGGCCCAGAAGTGGATTTCTGCATCATTTACTTATTTTCTGTAACCCTAGCTACTAGTTTAGTATAAAAACTACTTTTAGTGATTTATTTTAGATCTGTGGATAATCTTTTGAATAATTTGGTGTTCTGAGATCACGTTTAGGGGGCTGGCCATTCGGCCATGCCTGGACCTTGTTCTTATGTATTTTCAACGGTAGAGTTTCTACACACCATAGATTAAGGTGTGGAGCTCTACTGTTCCTCATGAATCAATGCAAAGTACTATTGTTTTTCTATTCAACTCAAGCCTATTTCTTCTCTAAGATATTCATTTGCACACAAGAATATGATGAATGTGATGATTATGTGACGCTCATCACCATTCTCACTTATGAACGCGTGCCTGACAAACACTTCCGTTCTACATGAAAACAAGCTTGAATACATATCTCTTAGCCTCCTGATTTACGATCAGAGTCTTCGTGGTATAGGCTAGAATTATTGACGGCCATTATTGAGATCCGGAAAGTCTAAACCTTGTCTGTGGTATTCCGAGTAGGATCTGGGAAGGGATGGCTGTGACAAGCTTCAAACTCGCGAGTGTTGGGCGTAGTGACAGACGCAAAAGGATCATGGATCCTGTTCCAACGTGATCGAGAACCAACAGATGATTAGCCGTGCGGTGACAGCACATTTGGACCATTTTCACTGAGAGGACGGGATGTAGCCATTGACAACGGTGATGCCCAACATACAGCTTGCCATGGAAAGGAGTAAGAAGGATTGAATGAAGGCAATAAGAAAACAGAGAATCAGAAGGAACAAAGCATCTCCACACGCTTGTCTGAAATTCCTACCAATGAATCACATAAGTATCTCTATCCTATTTTATATTTTAATTATGTTTTAATTATCAAAATCCCATAACCATTTGAATCCGCCTGACTGAGATTTACAAGGTGACCATAGCTTGCTTCAAGCCGACAATCTCCGTGGGATCGACCCTTACTCATGTAAGGTTTATTACTTGGACGACCCAGTACACTTGCTGGTTAGTTGTGCGAAGTTGTGAAAAAGAACTAAGATTATGAACGTGCTTATTAAGTTTTTGGCGCCGTTACCAAGGAATGAACAATCACGATTTCATGCACCACCTACTCTGTACTCTCAGCGACTGACTCCTCCAAGTCAACATAATCCTCCCTAAGTCGCTCCACCTTCTCCTTCAAAGCCAAGTTCTCCCCAAAAATTCAGACATAATTCTCCTTAGTTTCTTTAGTAACCCCTCAGCCATAGCACAGGAAGCCGAGGATTGTTTTTCTTTTTCATGAGTTTTGAGGAGCTCGGCTTCCAGCCTTATCTTCTCCTCCTCTAGTCCCTTCTCTTCCTCCCAAAGAGAGGCTACCTTGGCCTGAAGGGCTGGTGCGTGAAATTAAACTCCGCAAATTCCGCACAGATGAACCGGCAAGTGCACTGGGTCATCCAAGTAATACCTCAGGTGAGTGAGCGTCGAATCCCACGAGAATTGTTGGATTCAATGGCTATCATACAAATTTTAGTCAGGCGGATAGAAAAGATAGTAGTTATGAAAAATGCATAAAAATAGAATAAGGAAAGAATTACTGAATTGGTGTGAAAATAGTGATAAGAAATCGGTTGAGGCTTCGGAGATGCTTCTTCTTTTTTAATCAACTTTTCTTACTGTCTACTCCAACAATGGATGAATCATTCCATGGCAAACTGTAACTGATTAACGCCGGGGCTAGTGGTCATTAATCTCCTCTGCTTCAGATCACACGCCAGTGCTAATGGTCATCCAATCTGAACGAGGGTGAAACTCTAGCAATTCAATCCCTGGTGATCCTACTCAAAATGCCACAAACAAGGTTGGATCTTCCGGATCAGAGAATGAAGCTTTATGATTCTAGTATATACCACAAAGGCCCTAATGACCCCGTACCTCAGCTGAACAAATGTTCCCATGTCCCCAATGAAGTCGTGGATTAGCCGTCTAAGAGATGTATAATCAAGCTTGTGATTCAATGCTATCCCGCTAGGGACTCGCAAGAATTCATGTAGAAAATGGATCGTACTCTCGTTCCACCTGGTTTTATTAGTTTAAAGAATGAAGATATATCTTAGAATGGAATCAAACATAGATTGAAATAGAAACAGTAATATGATTAATCCATGAGAATCAGCAGAGCTCCTAACGTTAACCTAGGAGGTTTAGTTGCTCATAGCTTACAGAAAATAATGGTAGTAATGTGTCTGTGCTTCTCCCCTCTTGGGTGGCATAATCCTTAGGAGGAAGGAAGTCTCTTATTTATAATAAAAGATACTAGACCGAAAAGATGTTACTCATAATTAAAAATTATAAAAATGTGATAAACTAAGCTAAAGGGAGCGAAAATCCACTTTCGGACCCACTTGGTGAGTGTTTGGACTAAGCTTTTGATGAATCCACGTCCTAGTGCTCCTCTTGGGGCATTGGACGCCGAGTTTGATCCCTTTTGGATGTCCAAATGCCAGCTTGCTCCCTTTGGGGCGTTGAACTCCAGAAATGGGGTGTTTTTGGGCATTCAACGCACGTTTTGGGCCATCATTTCCAAAGATAAGTATGCACTATTATATATTGCTAAAAAGCTCTAGAAGTTAGATTTCCAACGCCATTAAGAGAGCATCAATTGGACTTCTGTAGCTCCAGAAATGCTTATTTGAATGCACAAAGGTTAGAATCTAACAGCATCTGCAGTCCTTTCTCAGTTTCTGAATCTGACTTTTCTAGAAATTGCCAGAATCACCCAAAAATTACCTAAAATCATAGAAAAACCACAAAAACTCAAAGTAGCATCCAAAAAGTGATGTTTGCACTAAAATCTACTAAAACTTAATAAAACTTAACTAAACATATTGAAAACAATGAGAAAATTGTACTAAAAAGTGTATAAAATATCTGCTCATCAAGGGTCTCCAAAAGAATGCTGAGTAGCATTTAGAGGAGTCCTCTCCAACTCTTTCAGCAAAGTCGAACAAACCCCAGCTGTCCGGATCCCATCTCGGATCAAGACCTGGAGGTGATTTTTGATTGAAGCATCATCCACAGCAATAAAACTATGAGGAAGGATGTGCTTCTCACAAAACCTCACCCCCATCAAACCCAGGTCATAGATATTGAGGGCGCTGGATTCTGAGGTCTTCTTTTTCTTAGAACTTGGCTCCGAGAAGGGAGGAACAGGAGGGGTAGGAACTAGAGGAGGAGGAGGAGAAGGAGGAGGAACAGGGCTTACTAGCTTGCTTTGAGAAGAGGTACCCGAATTGGACTTGGTCGAGAAAGGAGTATCCGACTTGCCACTCTCTTGCAGCTGAGCAGCTTGAGCTCGGGCATTCCTTTTGGCTTCCTGAACTTTTTGGTAAGCCTTGGAACCACTTTTCATTTTTTCTGCAAAAAAGAGTAAGGGATATCAACAAGCAAGTCGGGAAAACGAGTAGTTGTCTATAAAATAGTAGTAAAAACTTCCTAGCTCAATACGGATATAACTTGGTGTTCTGAGAAGGAACTTCTTGGTGTCAAGGTTTGGAGCCCGTCTCCAAGCCTCTCGGAAGAACTCAACTACTGCCTCCTCGATTTCGTCCAAGTCTACCAAATTATATTTTTCAACAGGGGCTGCCTCTACCTAATATAACTGAAAGCGGGGCTCATCATTTTCATTCAAAAAGAAGGGGCGGTGACCCTCAGTAGCACAAACTTTAAAAAATAAGTTCTTAAAATCATGAAATGATTCATCAAAAATAGAAAACACCTTCCGACCTTGGATATCTCAAAAGGAAACCCATTGTTGTTTATTTTGTTTATTCGAAGCACTAAAGGGCTTCGTTAGGTGGAAAAGGTAAAAAAGATCTTCAAAGAAATCGGGAATCCGAGCTCACGACTAACGAGTTGATAAATCTTGAGAAATCCCTAAGAGTTCGGATGGAGCTGTGAAGGAGCCACTTTGCAATAGGAGAAGACTTCTATCTCAAAATCGTAAAAAGGAAAGGTAACCCCAGGACGGGTAAAATAGCAGTCGTACATATAAAGGAAATGAGGTTCCGACCTAACAGCTCGCCCAAAACAAACTCAGTCCTCAAGGTCAGGGGCTACTATTTCGTATCTTACTTCATCCTCGCTAAAACTACAAATTCTATGGTGTTTACAGAGTTCCACCACAAAAATGCTATCAACTATGGGATTGGAATAAAGAACAGAAGAATCTACCCATTTCAACAAATCTTCAGGAACCTTGGAAGACATTTTGGGGGGGGGGGAATTAGAAGAGACATATAGCATAGTATACCTACATTACGGAAAAAAAGGCTGTCACTACCAAATTGTAAACAAAGAAAACCCCCCTTTTTCCACAGATCAGTGCAGTCAAAAATATATGCGGGAAGCATTTTCAAAAATAATAGTGCGTTAAAAATCCTCATTTAGGGGCATCTGGGCATACACAGAAAACCATGGAAACACGCAACAACAAAAAAGTAAACTAAAATAACGAAGATAACGTACATGATACCACTAGCAGGCAAAGATTCAAGAAACATAGATCCCATATTTAAAGAGAGGTTTTTCAAATGAGCACTACAATTGGAAAACTAACCTCTGATTGTACTTGAAGAAGGTAATGGCACAGCAACGACAGTGCAACTCTCGAAGGAAAATCCCACATTCTCTAGATTTCTCCAAAAAGAAAAATGAAGCTCCAACACAAGAAAGTAGAAAGAAATGGAAGGACTTGAGGAAGAGGAAAGAGCGCGAATACCACAGAGGGAGAAGAGAAACGAAAGGGAAGAAAGAGAAAGGTGAAGAGTATTCAAAAGACCCAAGGGGCAAAACAATAAAACCCTCCCCCATTAAATGACGTGCACGGTTACGGATATAACCGCTCCCCACATGTTAAAGAGGGAAGCCAACAGACGCAACGGTTGGCATTCTAAAATCATGTCGATTTTTCGACTTGAAAAAGGAACTCGACCTGTGACACCCGACGTGGTGACTCTACCTCTTGGCATCTGTCCGACTTCATTCGTACTTGAATTCAACTTAAGCAAAAAGATCGGACTCAAGTAGAGGCATTGTTCATACCTGGCTCAAAGCATAAGCCAAGCGCAAAAGTAGAGAAAGCCCAAATGTAGCTGCCCATAACCGACCTCTTCACAGATCGGATCGAAGCGCTGCATGGTAACCCCTTCACTCCCCAAAGAGTTATAACTCACCCCTATATCTCTCACCCACTTCTAGAAGAGAGATCTCAACAACCCTAAAATAAAGGGGCAGTTATCCACCACCAAAAGTGAAACTACTCCAATGGTGGTTATTGGCTAATTCCCTATAAATACACTGACACTCTCAGGTATACTCACGTTCTAATATACTAAAAACCTACCTAAAGCCCTTACTAACTTAAGCATCGAAGTATCTTGCAGGTACCACCCTCCACCTCCTCAAGAGGAACTCAGACAGGCGGCACCTCGGCATCAACAAGTCGGACGCTGCCATACAAAGGGATCGGAACCTTATGTTCATGCCCAAATCAATGTTTCATGTAACCCTCAGAACAGGTTTCATCATAGCAAAATGGTAACATCTAGATAAATAATTTGAAAAGAATAATATTTTGATGATAAAAATTAAAAATAGTAAGATATTAGAAAAAATTGAGTAAAGTATCATTTTTGTCCCCAACATTTTGGATAAGTCCCAAAATTGTTCCTAACATTTTAATCGTCTTATTTAAGTCCCTAACATTTTAAAATTGACTCAATGTTGTCCTGCCATTAGGGATCCGTTAACATAATTAACGACGGAACAAAATTGAGACCATTTTGAAACGCTAGGGACTTAAATAGGACGAAAATGTTAGGGACAAAAACGATACATAAAAATAAATTTTAGTTTTATCCTTTAATAATATCAATTTTTTACTGTACATAGTATTCAATTATGTTTTAATAACATCTAAGTAAATTATACTTAATCACATTACTTTCATTCTAAATAAATTTATTTTTTGATAATTTTATACTTAAAGTTATAAGTTAATATAAAAGTATAAAAAAATGTATTTAGAATGAAAGTAATGTGATTAAGTGTAGTAATGTGATTAAGTGTAATTTACTTAAATATGATTAAAAAAAATTGAATATTATGTACAGTAAAAAATTGATATTATTGAAGGATAAAATTAAAATTTATTTCTATGTATCATTTTTGTCCCAAATATTTTCGTTCTATTTAAGTCCCTAACGTTTCAAAATCGTCTCAATTTTGTCCTACCGTCAATTCTGTTAACGGATCCCTAACGGTAGGACAACGTTGAGCCAATTTTGAAACGTTAGGGACTTAAATAGGACGATTGAAACGTTAGGGACAACTTTGGGACTTACCCCAAACGTTAGGGACAAAAATGATACTTTACTCAAAAAAATTCCTTAAAAGATAAAACATAATACCATAAAGTATAAAGTATAAATAATTCATTTAAAGAAGGTTACTTTATTAATTTATTGTTTTACATTTTTTTTTAATTTTAAATGATTCAAATTTATCATGATGGTTTAGTAATGAAAAATTTAAATAATACAGATAAACTTAGGCTAATATTTTATTACATAGTACAAATATCTAAAAAATTAAAAGAAAAGTTATTTTATGCATATATTCTAAATTGAGGTGTTTTTGCATGAGTTATGAAATATAACTCTAAGGTAGCATTTGTTTGTAGAGACTAGAAATGAGACTTGGGGACAAGAACTCAGTATTATGTTTGTTGAGGTAGAGACTGGTACTTAAATTTGTATCTCTGTCTCAAAAATTTCAGTATTTCAGTACCTCCAAAAAGTAGGGACACTGGAGACTGAGATTTTTAAAGACAGAAATAGAAACTTTAATAATATTTTTGTACCTAAAATACCCCTATTGTAATTAACTAATGCCAACTTTACCATTTCTTCAAATCAGATTAGGGCTTCAGTGTGAGCAGCCCCTCACTCCATCTTCTCATTCATGCTTCAAAGTGTGGGTTCCAACCTCTGCGTTGCCAGTGTCAGCACAACCCCGTCGTCGCCGCCATCGTAACCACCACAAGATAAGTGAGTCATAGTTGAAGTTCCTCTTCCTAGGCCACAAGTTCTCATGTCTTCATTTGCTCCTTCACAGGATAACGTCCGACGAACCCAGTTGAGAGAGTCTCCCCTGTTGCTGTCGAGTTCATCAGACTTCGTTGTTGTCGTCACAGTTTGTGTAACCTAAGTTAGTTGTGGTGAAATTTCATTATTGATTTGGCTCGATTTTTTATGTCGCGAGTTATGTTCTGTAGATTTCATTCGTTGTTCAACTAGATGCATAGAAAGAATTTGGATTTTTCTCTTTTCAATTTGATTTGGTTCTTTGTTCTGATGTATAGATGTGTATATGTTCTCATGCCTTGTTTCTTTAATTTTGTTTGTGATGTGTTTCTTATGAATTGGTTTTGGTCATGCTTGGTTATTTTGGTTTTCATTCTTATGCATCTTTTGATTCTGAAATCTGGGATGCTTGATAAACCACTATTTTATGGTTTATCTTGTACTCAATTGAGTGGTTTTTATTAACTCTTTACCCACTTATTCATACTATTTGCATGGTTTTATATTTCCTTCCTAATTATGTGTTTTGATGAAAACATGCTTCTTTGATCTTATATTTGCTTATTATTAATCCTCTCTTATTACCATTAGATGCCTTGATATGTGTGTTAAGTGTTTTCAGATATTATAGGGCAGGAATGACTTGGAGGATGGAGAGGAAGCATGCAAAAATGGAAGGAATACAAGAAGTTGGAGAAATTGCTAAGCTGTCCAGCCTGACCTCTTCGCACTCAAACGGCTATAACTTTAGCTACAGAGGTCCAAATGATGTGGTTCTAGTTGTGTTGGAAAGCTAACGTCCGGGGCTTCGATTTGATATATAATATGTCATAGTTGCCCTGACGCTAGGCGACGCGATTGCGTGCTCCATGCGGCCGCGTCGCAGTGACGAAAATCAGCGTGTTTGAATTCTTCTCCAGCGATTTCTGGGCTGTTTTCGACCCAGTTCTCGGCCCAGAAAACACATATTAGAGGCTATAAAATGGGGGAATACATCCATTCATGAGGGAGGCTCTCATAATTCACTTTTCATGTTTTAGATGTAGTTTTAGAGAGAGAGGTTCTCTCCTCTCTCTCTCTCTTAGGATTAGGATTTAGGACTTCTCTTAGTTTTAGGAGTGACTCTCGATCCCAGGTTCAATGTCCCTTTCTATTTACTTTCGCTTCTATTTTTATTGACTCTAATGCTTTTATTTGTATTTGATTTATGTTGTCCAATTGGCTAATGAACTTTTCCATGTTAGATTTTACTGCTTTGAATATATTTTATTTGAGGTATTCCAGATATTTATGATTTTAATTTAGCTTTCTACATTCTTGGCTTTGGTTAAGAAATTAGTAACTCAGGAATTATCTTAACTCAACATAAGTGATAATTGTTATCTTTGCTAATTGAACTGAACTTCGATAATCCCAATCTTTCCTTAGGGATTAACTAGGATTTGAAGATCAAACTAATTAGTCACTTGACCTTCCCTTACTCTAGTAAAGGTTAACTAAGTGGAATCAAGAGCCAATTTTCATTATTGTTGATAAGGATAACTGGGCTAGGACTTCCAATTTCTCATACCTTGCCAAAAGTTTATTTTACAGTTATTTATTTATTTTAATTGCAATTTAAATTACTTGCTCCCTATTCTCAAAACCCCAAAGTTACAATCTCCATAAGCAATAATAAGAACATACTTCCCTGCAATTCTTTGAGAAGATGACCCGAGGTTTAAATACTCGGTTATCAATTTTAAAGGGGTTTGTTACTTGTGACAACCAAAACGTTTGTACGAAGGGATTTTTGTCGGTTTAGAGACTATATCTACAACGCGACTGTTTTTATGAACTTCTTTACTGGCAAAAATCATGTTCGTCAATGCTCTGTTTGCCTAATTTACGTCTGTTTGATGTGAAAATATGTAAATTATTTTGTGAAATGTATGATTGTTGTGGCTATAACCAGCGCACTCACTATGATTTCTGAAATCGTATTGATGAGGAATTTGTTAGCTTAGTTGTAGTTTAAAGAGTAGTGGCACTCCAGCTTTTGGAAGACTTTGATTTGCTTGAAACAAACTTAAAATTGAGAAGTAAACTTCAGTACAAACAGGTAACGAGAATTTTTTTTTTAAGGTTGGTATATATATATATATATAAATTTTATGTTTTTCTATATTTCCAAACTTCATATATGCAGTTTTGTTAAGTACAGGATTAATTTGGTTTATTAATTATTATATCATACTCTCTTTATATATATACTCTATTATGACATAAATTTATGGTCACGTATGACAAAAATTTGAATCCCTGTATGTATAATGCTTCCATTAGACACTCCAATCTTAATAATTTATATATGAGTGGTGCCCTTACTTTAATTTGCCTCTTTTAATATTCAGCCAACCTTGTAGCAGGAACTCACATATGATATGGTAATTGTGGATGCTTAATTAATTAATTCATTTTAAGTTTCCAATTAAATCAACTAGGTTTCTTAATTAAGGTTCTAAAGAAGAGCATCAGATTCTTAAGTTTGAGAAACTTCAATATATATGATTAGACCTAGATAGTGTTAACTGTCTTTTGGTTCCAGTTTCTTGATCTTGTTTTTGGTTCTAAGAAGATATAGCAGATTTTTGCATCAAGTAGTGTTAGATTTCTTTGAATATTTATGTATTTTTTAATGTAATGACTATGTTAGGAAGAAACGGAGTGGTCGGAAATTATTAAGCGATGCTTGTCTTTTTATGAAGAGATGATACCCAACCATGAAGATTTGATGTTGTTCTTTGTGCTTACGCTATTTGTTTACTTTAGGGATAGAACTAGTGGCCAACTGTCATTAGGCGGAAGAATGAATAGTAGAATTAGACGTGGGGCTTTAAAGCGTGTTGTTGGTGAAGGTGATAGGAATTGTATCTGGGAGTTGAGATTGAACACAAATACCTTTGCTAATTTGTGTGAGTTGCTCCAAGTTCAAGGAGGACTTACAGAGGATGGTCATGTAAGCCTGTCGGAGCAGGTTGCGACTTTCTTAATTATCTTAGCGCATCACAAAAAAATCATAGTCTGCAGGTTAGATTTTGTAGGTCCGGCGAGACAGTTAGTAAGTATTTTAATAAAGTTTTGAAGGCTGTAATACGGATTCAAAGCATTTTGTTTGCTAAGGCTACACCAGTTGAAGAGGATTGTCTTGACCCCACATGGAGAAGGTTTAAGGTAGAGCTTATTCGATGTTGTGTATGATTCATATTTTCCTAAAGGATTCTATATCTGAGTATCATAACTTTCTATGGATGATAGGGTTGCTTGGGAGCATTAGATGGCACTTATATAGAGGTGACAGTCCCCGAGTCTGAGAAGGTAAGATACCGAACAAGAAAGGATAAAATTATCACCAATGTCTTAGGAATGTGTAACCGGGAGATGGGTTTTGTCTATGTACTTAGTGGATGGGAGGGATCGGCATCTGATTCACGGGTACTTCAAGATGCAATAACTCATCGTAATAGTCTTAAGATACCCCACGGTAATGATGCCATCTTTGGAGTTAAGCCTATACAATTAGCTTGAGTTCACGATAGCCAACATCTTACCTTGTTTACATTACTTGTCTATAGGTAATTACTATTTAGTTGATGCTGGTTACATAAATGGTCCAGAGTTTCTCGCACCGTATAGAGGCACTCGATATCATGTAAGAGAGTGGGCCCAGGGAGCACGTGCACCGCACAATTACGAAGAATATTTTAATAGGGTTCATTCTTCCGCAAGGAATATCATTGAGCGATGCTTTGGTTTACTGAAGAAGAGATTGTCCATCTTAAGAAGTCCTAGCCTTTACCCTCTAAAGACACAATCTCAGATAATTATTGCCTGTTGTTTGCTGCAAAATTTCATTTGAAAGAGTATGGATATGGATCTGGAGGAGGAAGGTAGCATATTGGATGAATTTATGCTCGATGAAGATGAAGCACAGGATGGAATGATTGATGTGGTTGAAAACACGAACGAGTGGACTCACTGGCGTGACAATATAGCAACTGAGATATATGAAGAGTGGCGTACAAGTCATATAGAGTAGTGTTGTAAGAGTAGTGTAATGGACACCGTAATCGATTGAGTATTGTTGTAATGGCTGCATTTTAATTTGTATGACTTGTTGAGACGGGAAACATTGTAATAGTACATCTTCATTTGTAATGGCAACTACCTATTTGTGTTATTGTTCGCTGTTTTATTTTTTTGTTAGTTTATGTTAATTAATTGTAATTTAGATAATTTATGTCTACAAAATTATATTATGCATAGTTTTGATTATCTTAATTTTAGTAGGTAAAAATGGAGAACAAGCGCATGTGGAGTGATGAAGAGACTAAAGCTTTTGTTGGCTTCATGAAGGAGTTTGTGGTAGACGGTCAAAGGGATGACTGTGGGCAGTTTAAACCCGGAACATTCGAGAAACTGGCTCTGAAGATGCTGGAGGCCTTCCCCGGTTGTACGCTGACCGCGAAGCACTGCAAGAATAAGCACAAGCGGTTGAAGGAAAAGTATCAGTACGCCGCTGACATGCTTGGATGCAGTGGATTCGGCTGGAACCATGAGAAACAATGTGTCGAGATTGACAACATAGATGTCCTTGATGCATGGTTGAAGGTCAGTGTGATTCCTACTTTTTAATATACCATATTATAGTTTGTATAGAACTATACGGTTTATATTGAGTCTAAGGGATATGGGAGGAAGAGAAAATAACTTGACGTACTGGAGAGGATGGCCGACCATATTCAGCAATCTTTGGCTGACCAAAGGAAGAATGCCCAACTGATAGCTGATGCCATTGTTGGTGTGAACGAGAGGTGGAAGGTTGGCGAGAAGCTCACACAGCTTGGGTTCAGTGATGACGAGGTGGTGAGGGCGATTTTGAAGTTTACTGAGAGTCCTAATGTGTATGCACACTTCTGGGGCTTGTCAGATTCACAGATGATTGGCCTTGTGCGTTCCATTATATGAAGTTGACTGTTGGTTAAGGGTATTAAGTTTGGCTTAGGGTATTAAGTTTTTCACTATAGGGTTTTATGATTTTGTGAGATGGTTATGTTTAAGATGGTATAACGTACAAACTTATAGTTGGTATGCATTTGGATAGATATTTTGGTAACGCCTTTATTTTGCTCTGTTCAGAATAGGTGTAGGTTCTTCGTACAGTCTTATTGGTATTGTGGTATGGCCTTTATTTTGGTCGCTTGAGCAGGAATTGTTTGCTAAGTACAATATTTATGGTCACGATCATGTTAATGACAATTATCTTAGCTTTTGGTCATCAACTGTTCCATTCTTATAATTTGTGGTTCTCAGATGATACTGTGTATACTGGTTTTATTAAATATGTTGATGAAGTAGTGAAAATCAAACTTATTCTACAAAGAAGGCCTAGAGACCAACTAGTACCTCTTTTTTCTCCCTTTTTTGTGACTAAAGAAGTAAGAATCAGTTACAAAATTAAAATGGATTTGATCAAATTTCCTGAAATGTTGAAAAGGCAATTGCTTAACACCATTTTTTCCCTGAATTCAAACTTATTCAACTCTATCAATATTGAAAAATAGTATTAAAATCAAAAGCGAAAATAGGCATAAAATGTTTCATGGCTCAATTCATATAATCTCATATATGCTGTCCTTAGATTGGTTTGTATCAATCAAATATTCACGGAAAGCTAGCAATCTTTTTGGAAGAGAATTTTCATAGTACCACCATATTTTTTTTATTTGTTATATGAAAAGAATATAAGTGAGAGCAGCAGTGAAGTAAAAAGGACTACAGTGAAAATGAGAAGAAGAGATGTTGAACCTGTACTCATTTTATAATTAACAACAAAAAATATTGAAATATGTTCTCAAACTATTTGAGTTCAAAGGTCAAACTACAACTTACACAACAATAAAATGACCAAGACAACACAGACTATAGAAACAAGAAGTTGAAGGAACGCTAACAATTTCAGATACACAACATCAGTATGAAGATTTTTCACTCGTTCGCACGTCTTCAAATTAGAATTCAATTGACAAGAGCGATCATCTCCAATGTCAGAATATTGGATACTTAGACCTGCCCATCTAAACCATCCACATCGCCTTGCAGGACACGCGTAATACTTTCTACCCGAGTTGGCCATGCTATTTGAGACTTGTAACGGTGCTCTTAAACCACACTCACAAAAACGTTCTCCCGTTACGTTGCCGCTGCAGTACGAACCACTTGTAGATCTTCTACTTGTGGAAGCCATTGTTAACCAGGCTATACATTTAACAGTAAGCAAAAATCATTTACCAGGTTAACAACAAATAGTAACACAACACAAGAATGAATCAACTGGTCGAAATAAAATTATTTAATGAATCTAAGCAAAACAAATTTTCCAATTCAATATATCTCCAAGGAAGATATTCTTTGTCGTATTTAAAATCAAATGTTGGTGCCTCTAGCTTTTTCAATAAATTTTCACACTCCTAGTATGTTAGACAATCATAAAAATACATTTCCAAATCAATATACTACACCAGTGAGTACTAATTTCGATAACAAAAAAGAGTGACAACAGGAACATAATTATGATAAACAGTTCTCAAATTATCTTCTTTGTTTTTCTATATAGTAATCATCATAAATAAATTTAAGAAAATAACAATCACAGATTCACAAATAAGCAATTAACAAGCACAAGTAAGCTAAAAAAAATTATATGATACGCAAATAATGGAATCAGCACTCAGCAATCACACATTTCCAAATCTTTAAAAAAGATGACATAGAATTCATAAATCTGTAAATGAGGGCAAATAAGAACTCGGATATAACAACTTCAGAAATCTTCAACATTTGAAGAAGCACAAATCAGCAATTTTAACCAAATCAGGGCGAATCTCAAATCATCCAACGAGGGATTTAAACATTCTCATCAACATGAGGACAAATAAGAAGGTGAGGGTTTCACAAATCAGAAAATGGGGGAATAAAAAATCCCTCTTGAACTTCACAAAATTAACAAGCAAATAAGTTAAATTGAAAGAACATACCAGCTCCGTTGACAAAAAAACAGCAGAGACCAGACGCACAACTCCAAGACAGTGGCGACGCAAACCCACGGGCGCGAATACGGCAGCAGCGTCACAAACCGAGGGTGGCAACTGGGGCCACGAAGATGAACCAAGGAGAACTGGAGAGGCGCCGTCGTCGTTCAGACCCTTGGAGGTGCTACCGGCGACGGGTCAGGCTCTGGGATTCGTTCACGAAAGAAGAGAGCAGAAAGGGTAGAGGGGAGGAAAAAAGGGGTTAGGGTTACATGCTGATGAAAATGAAATTGTATTTGGGGATTAGGGTTGTTAATTAAAATTAAGGGGATTTTAGTAATTTTAAATATTTAATCTCCACTTTTTATTTCAAACCAAATAGGATACTGAGACATAAATCAATCTTGTACACTTCCACACCAAACACAATACTAATACTTATTTTTGTATATGTCTCTTTGTTTCTGTCTCTCTGTCTCTGTATCTTGATCTCTGTCTCGCAAACAAACGCTACCTAATAACTTACAATTATATAAACTTACAAAAAAAAAAGTTCATAGAGTTTATCCAAATTAAAATAGACTTAAATATAATTTTCTTCACAATTTTTTTTATTTATAAAATGCATGTAATAATTAGGTGTTAGAATCGTATTTATACTAAAAATACTTTAAAAGTTTTGCCTAAATACTCTTTGGTGTTATATCACCCACAACAACAGTATATTTCGTGATTTTTGTAATATATATAATTCATTTTTGTGAGTATTTTATTCCTTTTTCAGTCCGAAACTTTTTGTTAGGTGATTATTAATAAATTATTTATAATAAAAACCAAAAATTAAAATTCTATATTAATCTCAAAAAATTCAACTTTTAAAAAAATAATTCCTGAAAATATAAAATAATATTTTTACTCTCAAAATATTATTTTAGTTTGACAAAATTGATTAAATATAGAAAGACATATTTGAAAAATAAAAATCTAGAAATCTGATTATGATATTTTTTTTTTTTACAAATCTGTGTAGAATAATAATGATATCTTTTTATTCTCTTAATTTGATGATTTTAGGGCAAATAAAATCTTTTTTACAATTTTATTCTAACTCGAATAGAAAGGAATTCTAAAAATGTTGAAAAAAAAATCTAGATATTAATTTTTTGTTACATTTTTTATGCCTCTTTTAAATAATTTTTTAAATGTTCTAAAAGAATTATATT
>NC_029792.2:37293142-37293484 GCF_000816755.2 Arachis ipaensis
CATAAATAACAAAAAAAAAAAAAAAAACCAACTCCAGCTCCGTTACATTCCTGACCCACCCGTTTTCTTTCTCCCCTCGTCCATTCACCCAAATCCATGATTCTAATTCCTCTGATCTCTGAAATCTGAATCGGACCCAACCTAACCCAAATTTCCACCACACAGTAACACGCATGAACGAATGATGAAGCAGCAATAAGCCACAGATTATGATATCGGGTTGCAATTGAATCTCTCTCCCAAGTCCCAATCCGCAAACCCTAATTTTACCCGGATTATCCGATCGGACTCTTACTACAATCCGAACACTGCAACCTCCTCCTTCCCACCCCCGCATTTTCC
>NC_029792.2:37293489-37310795 GCF_000816755.2 Arachis ipaensis
TCATCCCCCCCCCCTTCTTCTTCTTCTTCTTCTTCTTCTTATTCTTCTCTCTCTTTCTATTATTCAGAAAAATAAAAACTTCTTTTCCTTGTTTATTTATTTTTTTTCGCTTCTCCCAAAATTTTACTTTAACAACTTCTGTAATTCATGTGTGTTAAAGAAATGTTATTTTTTAATGTTTCTTGCCTACAGTGTCATGGTGTGATGTGATTTACCACCAGATGCCTGGTCTTAATGTGGGAAATTGTTTGGTGGTTGAATTTATGTTAGGAATGATTAACCCACAGAGCTTGTGATATAGTTGATGGAATGTTAACTTTTCGTGTGGGTTTCATTATGAGGGATTTGTTCTAAATTGGAAATCAAATTGACTATAATTTTTTGTGGCAATCTATAAATTAAGGGACCTTCATGCTTAACTTATAAATTATATAGTGTGTATGCTATTGCTGAGTGTTGAATATCAAAGCATAGTGTAGTTAGAAATGAACTCATGGAAGATACCTGTCTTTGGTCCCTTTTTTCAAAAAGGTAAAATAAAATTTGTTGCATTTTAAAAGGAAGGGGAGGGAAGAGAATGGGGGCTCAAGTAATGGTTTCCATCTCTTTATTTGTGTTATGAACTTTATTTATACTTTATACCATTGAAGATGAGGGAATATGGAGGATTACATGGCTATTATTGTATTTTCTCTTCTCCCCTTTTATCCTCCCTTTCTCTGTATCCATACATATTTTATAAGGATACATTGAAATTAACCTCTTTATGTGCTTTGTGTCAACCTATTTTGTAGGGCTAATAGTGGCTTTGTATGATTGCACAATGCTTTTCCTAACCCAACCTTTGATGCTTTGGCACTTTATAATTGTAGTTATGCTTTCTTTCTTCCCCTTCTTTACAGTGTACATTTTTGGTGATTTCTGTGTGGTAATTCCTTCAATTTCATAGCATCTACTTTGGTGACTTATATACAAATTTTGTTTAAACAAGCAGCATTACCTGCCTATTCGATGGAAATATCAAATGATTCAGGCATAAAGAAACCGAAAAGGCTGACATCTGTTGTGTGGAATCACTTTGAAAGGGTTAGGAAGGCTGATGTCTGCTATGCTGTTTGTGTGCATTGTAACAAGAAACTCAGTGGATCAAGTAACAGTGGAACAACTCATTTGAGGAACCACTTGATTCGATGTCTGAAAAGGTCCAACTTTGATGTCTCTCAGCTGCTTGCAGCAAAGAGAAGGAAAAAAGATACTGCTGTTAGTGTTGCAAATCTTAGTTATGATGAAGGTCAGGCGAAAGAAGAATACATAAAGCCAACAATCATTAAGTTTGAACCGGAACACAAGAAAGATGAAATCATCAACTTTGGTGGTCGAAAATTTGATCAGGAGAAGAGTCGACTTGATCTTGCCCACATGATTATATTACATGGATACCCATTGAACATGGTGGAACATGTAGGATTCAAGGTCTTTGTGAAGAACCTTCAGCCACTCTTTGAGTTTATGCCAAATAGTGGTATAGAGGTTTCTTGTATGGAAATCTACATGAAGGAGAAACAGAAAGTGTATAACATGATAAACAAATCACATGGCAGGATTAATCTTTCGATTGAAATGTGGTCATCAGTAGAAAGTTGTTCATATTTGTGCATAGCTGCACATTATATTGATGAGGGATGGACGTTACAAAAGAAGATCCTGAACTTTGTCACACTTGATCCTTCTCATACTGAAGACCTGCTTCCAGAAGTGATCATTAAATGTCTAAATGAATGGGATATTGATTGTAAGCTGTTTGCCTTAACACTGGATGACTTTTCCATTGATGGTGACATTACACTTAGAATCAAACAGCAAATTTCTGAGAAGAGGTCTTTCATAAACACTCGTCAACTACTTGACATACGCTCAGCAGGACATCTCCTAAGTTCCATGGTTCAAGATGCCACAGAGGCACTGCATGAAGTGATTGAAAAGATTCGGGACAGCATCAGATATATTAGAAGTTCGCAAGTAGTACAAGGAAAGTTTAATGAAATTGCTCAACAAGCTGGCATTAACTCTCAGAAGGCCCTGTTTCTGGATTTTCCAGCTCAGTGGAAATCAACATATCTCATGCTTGAAACAGCAGTAGAATACAAGACCGTTTTTGCTCTCTTCCAAGAGCAAGATTCCTCCTATTCATCCGCAATTAGCGATGAAGAATGGGAATGGGCAACTTCAGTTACTGGATATTTGAAACTTATAGTTGAAATTACTAATGTCTTTTCAGGCAACCGGTCTCCTACTGCAAACATATATTTCCCTGAAATTTGTGACATCCATATCCAATTAATTGACTGGTGCAGAAGTTCAGATAATTTTATTAGTTCTCTGGCAACGAAGATGAAAGGCAGGTTTGATAAGTACTGGGGCAAGTGCAGCACAGCTTTAGCAGTAGCAGCTATATTAGACCCGCGCTTTAAAATGAAGCTGGTGGAATACTACTACTCACAAATATATGGGAGCACTGCTTTGGATCGGATCAAAGAAGTTTCTGGTGTGATCAAAGAACTTTTTAATGCATACTCTATCTGTTCAACTATGGTTGATCAAGGCTCAACCTTGCCTGGCATCAGCTTACCTAGTTCAAGTTATGATGCTAGGGATAGACTCAAAGGGTTTGACAAATTCCTTCATGAGACATCACAGAGTCAGAGCATGGCATCTGACTTAGACAAGTATTTGGAGGAACCAATTTTCCCTCGTAATTCTGATTTTAACATATTGAACTGGTGGAGAGTCCACATGCCAAGGTACCCGATTCTATCGATGATGGCACGTGATATTCTGGGGACTCCAATGTCAACAATGGCACCAGAATTGGCATTTGGCATCAGCGGAAGAGTTCTAGACCCTGCTCGCGCTGCATTGAATCCTGATACACGACAGGCTCTAATATGCACACACGATTGGCTCCAAAATGAATCAGGAGGTATGTACTTGTTCGTTCTCTTCCCTCCCCAAGAATAATCATTGATTGTTGGCTTATCACTGATTCATTTTTATTTTCTTTTCTGTTTTACTCTAATATCTTATCAGATTTAAATCAATCCTCAAGCCATTTTGCTCTACCCCTTCTCATTGATTCAAATTAGCTTTTTCCATGGTATGCTTCTGTTCAACTTGTATGACATGTTCCAAATTTCTCCATATTCCACTGTTGTACATTTTTGCTTTCAACATAACTATTGGCTGTGTTGTGAGATTGATGGATCTACTAGCTCATAGGTTGCCTTTATCATTGTGTTTTATACTATCAGGTCTTATCCAAAACTAACGAAGCTATGTTAGTGTGGACAACTTAGCATCTACTTATCCTGTGTAATCAAGAAGCAATGTATATTCTCAGAAGAGCCAGTAGATGCTTGTGTATATACACTAGAATTTAATTGAAATGTTTTTCCTATATGCTGGATGAGTGGCATTTGTCATTTGACTATTGATTCGGGTGAACCTGAGTATTGTACAGGGTGTTATTTGCCCTTAACATTGGCAAAGCAAGTTCTTTTCTTTTACTAACTTTATGTACCAATTTCATCTGATGCATGTAGCCAGCTTTACATGATGAGATAAGAGGTCTGTGTACTCGCAAAAGATATAATTACATTGTTGAAGATCTGGAGTGGCATGATTTTAACTGTCATTTGATCTCTACTGAGCCATCTGCCTCCACAACAGTTAAAATTAGAATTTAGATTGGGATGTTTTGTTTAGTTTATATGTTGGATTTCAAAGTAATATTCCCCAAAAAAAGTTTGAAGAGAATGATCCAATATTAAATAAGAATAGACCTCGGCCATGGTAAATTATGAGAACGGCGGTGTTAAAAAGTATCTCATGTTACTTGTAAGAAACAAAAAGTTACTAATCATTCAAAGAGATTTTTTCCCCCTTGGTATTCAGTATTTTTGGTACAAATAATCGATTTATTTTCTTCTTCTACCATTGAGTTGGATATGAAGTCTGGTGATTTAGGTTTTGCATTTTATCAGATAGTGAAAGTAAGATGGTTTGGTGTCCGAAGAAAACTGAAGAAGAATGCTGAATTACATGTAATGTAACACCTTTACATAGGATTTGCATCATTTTTGCTAGTTTCTCAGGTTGTCCTATTGACCAGGTACTGATTATGTTTCATTTTTTTGGTCATCGGCACTATTTTTATTTTTTTTATCATGCTACTGATTATGCTTTTGTTTTTTTTGGGGGTCGGGATTACCGATTATGCTTTAAATTGGCGCAAGTGTAATAAACCACCATATTTATCCCCTTTTTGATCATGGGTAAAAAACGGCCGAAGCCCATTGCTTAGCTTCTTTATTTTTTGTCATAGGAAAACAAGATTTGATCATTAGCTAAATCAATTGAATTCAAGGACTTCTCTGTTGGGCCATGACCAAAATGAGGAGTTTTTGTTGGGGCCTTACAATTTGTGGACCTGATGTTTTGTGGCCAGCCCAAACTTGTTTTCATTCTGAAATGTTCAATGATCCCCGCCCCCATAAAAAGAAAATATTGATTATCTTCTTTGTTTTACGATTTGTGTTATTTTAATATAGTCATCGTTATATGACTATTTATTTACTATTAGATAATATATCACTTGTTCTAGGGCTTATAATCATGCTAACAGTAGATGAGTAATATGTGAACTCAGTTCAGAAAGGGATGATAAATATTGTAAAGAAACAAAATATCTCTGTTTCGTACCGAAGCATTCAATGATTGATGCTGCTGTATCCCAAGAATCTAAAACTGGTTCCTGTCAACATCTTATTGCTCCTCCATGCCTAAGCAATCTCCTTAAACCACAACTAAGAAAAGGGGATTATTATGGTGGCAGGTAGGCCATGTGAAAACTATCAAAAGCCCTGACAATGCTGACAACATTGCATTTGAAATAGGGACGCACTGCACGGGGTTTTTATAGCAAATATTACTAACATCATGATTTAATATTTACTCATTCATATATATATATGAGAAACAAAGGATGAGGCCACTTCAAACAGGGAAAGGTTATATGTATGCCAAAGAAAAAGCATAAATATCTGTGATGCATTGATGCTACCAGATATTTCTTCTGTAACATTATTGCACAATGCACATTCATGTATGGCGCGGTTTATTTATTTATTTATTTTTTCTTTTCTACGGTAATATCTTCATTTACTTTAGGAAGCTAATACCATAAAAAAATGAGATTTTACGTAAATAAAATTGTAAGAATAAATTAAATACATAAAATATAAAATCGTAATAAAATTAAATTCAGAAGATGTTTCACCTAACTAATTTAAGTTGGTCGAGTGATAAATTCATTCGTCCGCTCTGTCAGGTGAACAATCAGATAAAAAATTAATAGAATCGATTAATTCATTTAAATTTTTAATATTAAAAGATTAAAAAAAAATTATTTATGACTTCCTTTAAATAAGTAAATTCTTCTCATCCTCAAAAAAAAAAAAATTAAATTTGAGAGAGATAATTAAGAGACACACGCTCTTATTCATTTATACCAATTTGTGTTTGGTGAAAGATTTTAAAAATTAAATTCCCATTTTATTAGCTACACGATCTTCTCAATTTTTTATCATGCAATATTTTTTTTACATGTTTTTTTGTTCTACTTAAGGAATATAAAGTAATAGATTACATTTTATCAAATAATTGAAAAAAATTTGAAAAAATTCACTTTTCTTTTTAACACTGATCTAAAAGTTCTCCCTGGGTTTGTGGTGCATTAGGTTAGGTTGACTTTGTATAAAGAATGAATCATTTGTTCTCATCTAGTTGCCGGCAGCAAACATGAGGCTCACTCACCGTGGTTACTGCCTGAAAACGAGCCGGACAGTTTCGAACAATAGCAATAACTCAAGGAATCATTTTTCCTTTGTTACCCTTATAAGCAACAAAGAATAGATTAAACGGCTATCATTTTTTCTTTTTTTTTTTTTATTATTTTCAACATTTTAACCTTAATTTGCAATTCCACTTAATATTGTGTTGTGGCTTGATCCACAATAGCACCAACTTCAAATGGAAGATTTCAGACATAATGTCGGTTTTTTTTTATTTAAATAAGTTGAAAATATTAATATTTTCAGCTATACACAAAGTTGGAAGTAGTTTGCATATCAATAATTATTATGTTTGATAGAATATAATTTAGAGAAAATTCTACTCCATTTTTTTTGAAAGATACTAAAATGACACTCTTCTCTTCTCTATTTGTAAAATATATATTCTTCTCCTTTATAACTTTTAAAAAAATCTCTCTTTAATCCATTTTAATTTTTTTGTGATAACTAATGTTAACTTTATCTATTTTTCAAGAAAAATAAATTATTTTTTATAAAAATATCCTTTAATAAAAATTTTATTTTTTTCATTAAATATTGCTTACCAAAATATCTTTTAATAAATTATTTTTTAAGATATCCTTTAATAATTTTTTAATTAAAAAGGTATTTTTATAAAAAATAATTTATTTTTTCTTAAAAATATATAAAGTTAACATTAGTTAACACAAAAAAATTAAAATAGATTAAAGAGGAAGTTTTTAAAAAATTATAAGGGAGGAGAATGTACATTTTACAAATAGAGGAAAAGTGAGTATCATTTTAGTATCTCTCAGAAGAAGGGAGTAGAATTTTCTCTATAATTTAAAAATTATATAAGTTTGACAAATACTAAATAAATTACAATTTAATTGGATTTAGTTTTTTAGAATAGTGACTGGATAAATTACAAAATGTGTAATTAATAATTGAGAAGTGCTACACATACAAGTCATTTTGCTTTATAAGTCATATAAGTTGGGCTAAATTCAACAAAAAGGACGCTCACCAATACGAGCGTGTAAACACGCGCGCTACTCAACGGTTTCCATGGCGCGCTTCGCGTTCCTCCTCCTCTTCCTTCTTCTCCTCCTCCTCCTCTTCCTTCTTCTTCTCCTCCTCCTCTTCTTTGCGTTTCTCCTCCTTTTTCTTCGCGTGTTTCATCTTCATCGTTGTTTTTTATTACTGTTGTTGTTGCTGCATTTTTTTCCTCTTTCTCTTTCTATTAATTTTGCAACATTATGCATTTTTTCTTCTTTATTTGATTTTTTCATCCCAAGAAGAATTATGAAAATATGAAATAAGAAGATGATGAAAAAGAAGAAAAAGCAGAAGAAGATGAGGAGGAGGAAAAGGAAGAGTTTTGAATTATGCAGAACTTATCAGCATACATACACCAAAAATTCTTAAAGAATACACCCAAATATCTTCGTGTTACACCCAAATTTGCTGCAAATACAGAAAAGTATTTCTTCTAATGCTGCATTTTTTCCTTCTTTTTTTCCTTCTTTCTTTCTTTCTTTTAGTTGAACGAATGTAAGTTAATCCTCTTCCAAGTAATTTTGTGCCATTATGTGTTTTTTCTTCTTCTTTGTTTGATTTTTTTATTTTTATTCTTGTTAAAAGAGTAAAATAAGAAGAAATTTAAGAAGATAAAACAAGAAAAAAAAGATGAATAAGAAAAAAAAAAGAAGATGATGATGATGATGAAAAAGAAGAAGAAGAAGTAGTAGAAGATAAGGAGGAGGGAGAAGAAGAGTTTTGAATTATGCCGAACTTATCAGCACACATACACTAAAAATTCTTAAAGAATACACCCAAATATCTTCGTGTTACACCTAAATACAGAAAAATATTTTCTTTAATGCAGAACTTTTACATTACATTCAATTCAAACCATCAACGATGAACAACAATTTTCACAAACAAAAACAACATTATTCACCTACAGAATTATAAATTACTAACGAAAACATTAACTAGAATCGAACTACACCTCGGCCACTTGATTGGATTTAAAATAATCAATTTCATTCTAGTTCAATTGACAATCTGAACTTGAATTATTCATTATCTTCAACAACGAGATAATTGATGATGGAGGAGAAGGAGAAAAAGGAAGAAGGAGAAGAAATTTTAATGAAAAAAGAAGGAGAAAGAAGAGGAGAAGGTGGTGTTGGTGAGTGGTGCACGAAATTGTGATCCCTGATAATGGCTCCAAAAACATGGTGCTCTAATCTTAATTCATAATTTGTCACAACTTCGATACAACTAACCAGCAAGTGTACTGGGTCGTCTAAGTAATAAAACCTTACGTGAGTAAGGGTCAATCCCACGGAGATTGTTGGTATGAAGCAAGCTATGGTCATCTTGTAAATCTCAATCAGGCGGATATCAAATGGTTATAGAGTTTTCGAATAATAATAATAAATAAACAGAAAATAAAGATAGAAATACTTATGTAATTCATTGGTGAGAATTTTAGATAAGCGTATAGAGATGCTTTCGTTCCTCTGAATCTCTGCTTTCCTACTGTCTTCATCCAATCCTTCCTACTCCTTTCCATGGCAAGCTTTATATAGGGCATCACCGTTGTCAATGGCTACATCCCATCCTCTCTGTGAAAAAGGTCCAAATACTCTGTCACGGCACGGCTAATCATCTGGAGGTTCTCGATCATACTGGAATAGGATTCACCCTCCTTTTGCGTCTGTCACTACGCCCAGCACTCACGAGTTTGAAGTTCGTCACAGCCATCCCTTCCCAGATCCTACTTGGAATACCACAGACAAGGTTTAGACTTTCCGGATCTCAGGAATGGCCATCCATGGGTTCTAACTTATACCACGAAGATACTAATAACTCGGACTCGGTCCCCTGTATTAGATATCCAAGAGATATCCATTCAATCTAAGGTAGAACAGAAGTGGTTGTCAGGCACGCGTTCATGGGGGAATGATGATGACTGTCACGATCATCACATTCATAGTGAAGTGCGAATGAATATCTTAGAAGCGGAATAAGTTGAATTGAATATAAAACAGTAGTACTTTGCATTAAATCATGAGAGACAGCAGAGCTCCACATCTTAATCTATGGAGTGCAGAAACTCTACCGTTGAAAATACATAAGTGATAATGGAGTTCATTGGTCTCGGCCCCAGAGGGGAACCGAAGTAACCAAGTCTAAAAATGATCTGAAGATCAAAAGATAATCCAAAGAAGTAAATACAATAGTAAAAAGTCCTATTTATACTAAACTAGTTACTAGGGTTTACAGAAGTAGGTAATTGATGCATAAATCCACTTCTGGGACCCACTTGGTGTGTGCTTGGGTTGAGCTTGAAGTTTACACGTGCAGAGGCTTCTTTTGGAGTTGAACGCCAAGTTGTAACGTGTTTTTGGCGTTCAACTCTGGTTTGTGACGTGTTTCTGGTGTTTAACTCTAGACTGCAGCGTAGAACTGGCGTTCAACGCCCTTTTGCATCGTCTAAACTTAGGCAAAGTATGGACTATTATATATTGCTGGAAATCCCTGGATGTCTACTTTCCAACACCGTTGAAAGCGCGCCATTTGGAGTTCTGTAGCTCCAGAAAATCCACTTTGAGTGCAGGGAGGTTAGAATCCAACAGCATCAGCAGTTTTTCATTTAAGAGAGGTGATGGATTCATATTCACTACTTTAAGGCATAGACACTTAGACACTAATGATCATGTAATAAAGACACAAACATAGATAAACATTTAACATAAGGAAACAAAAAACAGAAAATTTAAGAACAAGGAATGAGTCCACCTTAGTGATGGTGGCGTTTCCTTCTTGAGGAACCAATGATGTCCTTGAGCTCTTCTATGTCTCTTCCTTGTCTTTGTTGCTCCTCCCTCATTGCTCTTTGATCTTCTCTAATTTCATGGAGGATGATGGAATGCTCTTGATGTTCCACCCTTAGTTGCTCCCAATAATTGTGTGGGGGAAAATGTATCCCCTGAGGTATCTCAAGGATCTCTTGATTTGCAGTCAAATGTTCTACCACTGAGCTATAGGCCCTTGAGATGAATCTCTCCATCTCCTATGACTCGGAGGTGGGAGATTTTGTCTTCCCTTTCCTCTTTCTAGAGGTTTCTCTGGCCTTAGGTGCCATCAATGGTTATGGAAAAACAAAAAAAGCTATGCTTTTACCACACCAAACTTAGAATGTAGCTCACCCTCGAGCAAAAGAAGAAAGAATAGTAGAAGAAGAAGAAGATATGGAGGAGATGGAGGGATGTGTGTATTCGGCTATATGGGTGGGCTTGGGTGGGAAAGTGATTTTGAATTTTGAAGGTAGGTGGGGTGTATGGAGAAGAGTGGATGGATGTGAGTGGTGAAGGGTTTTGGGGAAGGTTGTTTATTGCAAAGAGAGGATGAACATTGAGAAGAGGAAAGAATATGAGTGGAGGTAGGTGGGGATCCTGTAGGGTCCACAGGTGCTGAGATGATCCTGTGGGGTCCACAGATCCTGAGGTCTCAAGGATTTGCATCCCTGCACCATTGAGGCATGTAAAATGCCTTTACATGCAATTCTGGCATTTAAACGCCGAATTGATGCTTGTTCTGGGCGTTCAGTGCCCAGATGTAGCATGTTTCTGGCGTTGAACGCCAGTTTTATGCTTGTTTCTGGCGTTCAGCGCCAGCTTTCCTCAGTGTGCATTCCTGGCGTCTGAACGCCAGGATGCTACTTGTTTTGGGCGTTCAACGCCAGATCCATGCTCTGTTCTGGCGTTGAACGCCAGCCAGTAAGCCATTCCTCCAGGGAGTGATTTTTCTTCTGCTGTTTTTGATTCTGTTTTTGATTTTTCTATTTATTTTGTGACTCCACATGATCATGAACCTAATAAAATATGAAAGAACAATAAAATAAAAAATAAAATTAGATAAATAAAAATTAGGTTGCCTCCCAACAAGCGCTTCTTTAATGTCAATAGCTTGACAGTGGGCTCTCATGGACCCACACAGGTGATCAGATCAATTTTATAGACTCCCAACACCAAACTTAGAGTTTGGATATGGGAGTTCAACACCAAACTTAGAGTTTGGCTGAGGCCTCCCAACACCAAACTTAGAGTTTGACTGTGGGGCTTACCTCAAAGATTCCCAGTTTCTCCATTACAGAGAGTGGCATGAGGTTTATTCCTGACCCAAGGTCACATAGAGCCTTCTCAAAGGTCATGGTGCCTATGGTACAAGGTATTAGGAACTTTCCAGGATCCTGTTTCTTGTGAGGCAATCTCAGTTGAGCCAATGCATTTAGTTCATTGGTGAACAGGGGAGGTTCATCTCCCCAAGTTTCATTACCAAATAAATTGGCATTCAGCTTCATGATTGCACCAAGGAACTTGGCAACTTGCTCGTTAGTAACATCCTCATTCTCTTCAGAAGAGGAATACTCATCAGAGCTCGTGAACGGCATAAAGAGGTTCAATGGAATCTCTATGGTCTCTAGATGAGTCTCAGATTCCTTTGGTTCCTCAGAGGAAAACTCCTTATTGATCACTGGATGTCCCAGGAGGTCTTTCTCCTTGGGATTCACGTCCTCCCCTTCCTCCTTGGATTCAGCCATGATGGTTATATCAATGGCCTTGCACTCTCCTTTTGGATTTTCTTCTGTATTGCTTGGGAGAGCACTAGGAGGGGTTTCAGTGATTTTCTTACTCAATTGGCCTACTTGTGCCTCCAAATTTCTAATGGAGGACCTTGTTTCATTCATGAAACTCAGAGTGGCCTTAGATAGATCAGAGACTAAGTTTGCTAAATTAGAGGTATTTTGTTCAGAGTTCTCTGTCTGTTGCTGAGTGGATGATGGAAAAGGCTTGCTATTGCTAAACCTGTTTCTTCCACCATTATGAAAGCCTTGTTGAGGCTTTTGTTGATCCTTCCATGAGAGATTTGGGTGATTTCTCCATGAGGGATTATAGGTGTTTCCATAGGTTTCACCCATGTAATTCACCTCTGCTATTGCAGGGTTCTCAGAATCATAAGCTTCTTCTTCAGAAGATGCCTCGTGAGTACTGTTGGATGCAACTTGCATTCCATTCAGACTCTGAGAAATCATATTGACTTGCTGAGTCAATATTTTATTCTGAGCCAATATGGCATTCAGAGTATCGATTTCAAGAACTCCCTTCCTTTGAGGCGTCCCATTACTTACAGGATTCCTCTCAGAAGTGTACATAAATTGGTTGTTAGCAACCATGTCAATAAGTTCTTGAGCTTCTGCAGGCGTTTTCTTTAGGTGGATGGATCCACCTGTAGAAGTATCTAATGACATCTTATCTAATTCAGACAGACCATCATAGAATATATCCAGGATGGTCCATTCTGAAAGCATGTCAGAAGGACAGTTTTTGGTCAGTTCCTTGTATCTCTCCCAAGCTTCATAGAGGGATTCACCTTCTTTCTGTCTGAAGGTTTCAACATCCACTCTAAGCTTACTCAGCTTTTGAGGAGGAAGAACTTGGCTAAGAAAGCCTTGACTAGCTTATCCCAAGAGTTCAGGCTATCCTTAGGTTGAGAGTCCAACCATATTCTAGCTCTGTCTCTCACAACAAAAGGGAAAAGCATGAGCCTGTAGATTTCAGGATTTACTCCATTAGTCTTAACAGTATCACAGATCTGCAAGAATTCAGTTAAGAACTGAAAAGGGTCTTCAGATGGAAGTCCATGAAATTTGCAGTTCTGCTGCATCAAAGAAACTAATTGAGGTTTCAGCTCAAAGTTGTTTGCTCCAATGGTAGGAATTGAGATGCTTCTTCCATGTAAATTGGAATTAGGTGCAGTAAAGTCACCAAGCATCCTCCTTGCATTATTATTATTTTCGGCTGCCATCTCCTCTTCCTTTTCGAAAATTTCAGTAAGGTTGTCTCTGGATTGTTGTAATTTTGCTTCTCTTAGTTTCCTCTTCAGAGTCCTTTCAGGTTCAGGGTCTGCTTCAATAAGAATGTTCTTGTCCTTGCTCCTGCTCATATTAAAAAGAAGGGAACAGAAAATAATAATAGGGATCCTCTTTGCCTCAGTAGAGAGAGGTTCCTTTGTGTGAGTAGAAGAAGAAAGGGAATAAGAGTAAAGAAGAATGGATAATCCAAACACAAGGGTGAGGATAGGAGCAGTGATTTGAGATGAAGAGAAGTGTTAGTAAATGAATAAATAAATAGAAGGAGATGGGAGAGAGGGAATTTCGAAAAATAAATTTTGAAAAAGAGTTAATGATTTTCGAAAATTAAGATAAAATTAAAATTAAAATTAAAAATTGAAACAATTAATTAATTAAGAAGAATTTTTTGAAAAAGAGGGAGGTATTTTCGAGAATTAGAGAGGGATAGTTAGTTAGGTAGTTTTGAAAGAGATAAGAAACAAATAAAAAGTTAATTAGTTAGTTGAAACAAATTTTGAAAATCAATTTTTAAAAGATAAGATGATAAGAAGTTAGAAAAGATATTTGAAAAAGATATGATATGAAAAGGTATGATTAAAAAGATATAATTTTGAAAAAGATAAGATAAAAAGATATTTTTGAAAAGATATGATTGAAATTAGTTTTGAAAAAATTTGATTTTTTTAAAATCACAATTAATGACTTGATTCACAAGAAATCACAAGATATGATTCTAGAACTTAAAGTTTGAATCTTTCTTAACAAGTAAGTAACAAACTTGAAATTTTTGAATCAAAACATTAATTGTTGATGATATTTTCGAAAATATGATGTAAAATTAAAAAAGATTTTTGAAAAATATTTTTAAAATTTTCGAAAATAAGAAAAATGAAAAAGATATGATTTTTGAAAAAAGATTTTGAAAAAGATAAGATTTTTAAATTAAAAATTTGATTTGACTCATAAGAAACAACTAAATTTTAAAAAGTTTTGAAAAAGTCAACTCAAATTTTCGAAAATTTATGAGTGAAAAAGGGAAAGATAATTTTTTTTTTTTGAATTTTTAATGATGAGAGAGAAAAACATAAAAAAATGACTCACAACATGAAAGTTATGAATCAAAACACATGATGCATGCAAGAACACTATGAATGTCAAGATGAACACCAAGAACACTTTGAAGATCATGATGAACATCAAGAACATATTTTTGAAAATTTTTAATGCAAAGAAAACATGCAAGACACCAAACTTAGAAATCTTTAATGCTTAGACACTATGAATGCAAATATGCACATGAAAAACAACAAAAGACACAAAATAAGAAAACATCAAGATCAAACAAGAAGACTTACCAAGAACAACTTGAAGATCATGAAGAACACTATGAATGTATGAATTTTCGAAAAATGCATAAATTTTTAGAAAAAATGCAATTGACACCGAACCTAATATTGACTCAAGACTCAAACAAGAAACAAAAAATATTTTTTTATTTTTATGATTTTATTAATTTTTTTTGGATTTTTGTATATTTTTATTTTATTTTTTTTTGAAAATTGTTTGAAAAAGAAAAATAAAGATTTCAAAATTTTTAATATGAGTTCCAAGAATCTTGTGCTCTTTAGTCTAAAGCTCCAATCTGAGGGTTAGACATGGCTCACTAGCCAGCTAAGCTTTAGTATGCTATTACATGCATTGAAGTGATTAGTTGAAGTCTCAGTCTAAAAGAATTTAGACATGGCTTTACAGCCAGCCAGGATTCAACAAATCATCATGAAACTCTAGAATTCATTCTTAAAAATTCTGAAGAAAAATATATTTTTGAAAAGATTTAATTTTTTTATATTTTTTTTCGAATATTAATTGGAAAAAACGAAAAGGAAGAAAATAATTTTTTTGAAAAATTTTTGAAAACTTTTTGAAAACAAAATAAGAAGAAAAGTACCCAATCTGAGCAACAGGATGAACCTTCAGTTGTCCAAACTCGAACAATTCCCGGCAACGGCGCCAAAAACTTGGTGCACGAAATTGTGATCCCTGATAATGTCTCCAAAAATATGGTGCTCTAATCTTAATTCATAATTTGTCACAACTTCGATACAACTAACCAGCAAGTGCATTGGGTCGTCCAAGTAATAAAACCTTACGTGAGTAAGGGTCGATCCCACGGAGATTGTTGGTATGAAGCAAGCTATGGTCATCTTGTAAATCTCAATCAGGCAGATATCAAATGGTTATGGAGTTTTCGAATAATAATAATAAATAAACAGAAAATAAAGATAGAAATACTTATGTAATTCATTGGTGAGAATTTCAGATAAGCGTATAGAGATGCTTTCGTTCCTCTGAATCTCTGCTTTCCTGCTGTCTTCATCCAATCCTTCCTACTCCTTTCCATGGCAAGCTTTATATAGGGCATCACCGTTGTCAATGGCTACATCCCATCCTCTCTGTGAAAAAGGTCCAAATGCTTTGTCACGGCACGGCTAATCATCTGGAGGTTCTCGATCATACTGGAATAGGATTCACCCTCCTTTTGCGTTTGTCACTACGCCCAGCACTCGCGAGTTTGAAGTTCGTCACAACCATCCCTTCCCAGATCCTACTCGGAATACCACAGACAAGGTTTAGACTTTCCGGATCTCAGGAATGGCCATCCATGGGTTCTAACTTATACCACGAAGATACTAATAACTCGGACTCGGTCCCCTGTATTAGATATCCAAGAGATATCCATTCAATCTAAGGTAGAACAGAAGTGGTTGTCAGGCACGCGTTCATGGGGGAATGATGATGACTGTGACGATCATCACATTCATAGTGAAGTGCGAATGAATATCTTAGAAGCGGAATAAGTTGAATTGAATATAAAATAGTAGTACTTTGCATTAAATCATGAGGGACAGCAGAGCTCCACATCTTAATCTATGGAGTGCAGAAACTCAACCGTTGAAAATACATAAGTGATAATGGAGTTCATTGGTCTCGGCCCCAGAGGGAAACCAGAGTAACCAAGTCTAAAAATGATCCGAAGATCAAAAGATAATCCAAAGATGTAAATACAATAGTAAAAAGTCCTATTTATACTAAACTAGTTACTAGGGTTTCCAGAAGTAGGTAATTGATGCATAAATCCACTTCTGAGGCCCACTTGGTGTGTGCTTGGGCTGAGCTTGAAGTTTACACGTGCAGAGGCTTCTTTTGGAGTTGAACGCCAAGTTGTAACGTGTTTTTGGCGTTCAACTCTGGTTTGTGACGTGTTTCTGGCGTTTAACTCCAGACTGCAGCGTAGAACTGGCGTTCAACACCCTTTTGTGTCATTTAAACTTGGGCAAAGTATAGACTATTATATATTGCTGGAAAGCCCTGGATGTCTACTTTCCAACGCCGTTGAGAGCGCGCCATTTGGAGTTCTGTAGCTCCAGAAAATCCACTTTGAGTGAAGGGAGGTTAGAATCCAACAGCATCAGCAGTCCTTCTTCAACCTCTGAATCTGATATTTGCTCAAGTCCCTCAATTTCAGCCAGAAAATACCTGAAATCACAGAAAAACACACAAACTCATAGTAAAGTCCAGAAATGTGAATTTAACATAAAAACTAATAAAAACATCCCTAAAAGTAACTAGATCCTACTAAAAACATACTAAAAATAATGCCAAAAAGCGTATAAATTATCCGCTCATCAGTGAGAGAGTAAAATAAGAAGAAACTTGAAAAGGTAAAACAAAAAGGAAAAGATGAATAAGAAAAAAAGAAGAAGAAAATGGTGATGATGATGAAAAAAAGAAGAAGCAACAGCAGAAGATGAGGAGGAGGGAGAAAAAGAGTTTTGAATTATATATAACTTATCAACACACATACACCAAAAATTCTTAAAGAATACACCCAAATACCTTTGTGTTACACCTAAATTTGCTGCAAATACAGAAAAGTATTTTCTCTAATACTGCATTTTTTTCTTCTTCTTTTTTCCTTATTTCTTTCTTTCTTTTAGTTGAACGAATGTAAGTTCATCATCTTCCAAGTAATTTTGTACTATTATGTGTTTCTTCTTCTTCTTTGTTTGATTTTTTTGGTTTTTATTCTTGTTAAAAGAGTAAAACAAGAAGAAACTTGATAAGATAAAACAAGAAAAAAAAAAGATTAATAAGAAAAAAAAGATGATGATGATGATGATTAAAAAGAAGAACAAGAAGCAGTAGAAGATAAGAAGGAGGGAGAAGAAGAGATTTAAATTATGCAGAATTTATCAGCACACATATACCGAAAATTCTTGAAGAATATACTCAAATATCTTTATGTTATACCCAAATTTACTATAAATACAGAAAAATATTTTATTCAATGCAGAACTTTTACATTACATTCAAAACAATAATTTGAACAATAATCAATTTCGTTTTGGTTCAATTGATAATCTGAACTTGAATTATTCATTATACTCAACAACGAGATAAGGAGGAGAAGGAGAAAAAAGGAGGAGGTGAAGAAATTCCAATGAAAA
>NC_029792.2:37311034-37311471 GCF_000816755.2 Arachis ipaensis
GGGGAGGAGGAGGAGGAGGTGGTGGTGGTGGTGTTGGTGACGACGATAACGAAAGAGAAGAAGAAGAAGAAGAACGTGCGCACGTTGATCGAAAAATCTATTAAATTAGGAAGCGCGTGAAATCGACGTGCTAGAAGAGGCGCGTCTAACGTGAAATAGAATACAATCCCGCTACGTTACCAACAGTATTGTTACCAACTTCTGCCAACTCTTGTTTATGACTGTATTTAATGAAAGTGTCTTTGTGGATGTATTTAATAAAATATCTTTTTTATGGCTGTGTCTAATGGAAGTGTTTTTATAAATATATTTTTTGGATATGTCTCTTTATAGATGTGTTTAAAAAATAATAATTATTGTTGACATAAGTTAGCAAATAATATATTAGTACCCTATATTTTTCTAATAGAATATATGAACTTATATTTTTGTATGGA
>NC_029792.2:37312194-37319619 GCF_000816755.2 Arachis ipaensis
TTCACAATAGTTTGCAAAATGGTGTTCCTTTTTTTTTTTAAATGATACGTGTTGCGATATGGGTAATTACTCCTAACTTTGCGTACAGATGAAAATATTAATTTTTATTTATTTAAATAAAAAAAAAACCCATATTGTCAAGAAAGATTTATACAAGTTGTAGTTGTTGACTTTTATAGCGGAAAGTTGATGTCATGTTTAGTTACTCGAAATTCATTGTCACAAGAAATTGGTGGCAAACATGAATAGGAGACAATTAATATCCCTTCTTAATAAAAGAACAAACAAAATTTAAGAGACCCCATTTGCATAGGATATGCTGAACATGGAAAGTATTTATGGGCAATGCACTAGAATATTCTACCATATAAATTTAATAGACATCTTTTGTAAAAAAAATAAAAAAAAAAATTATCTGAATACATAACTTAGTTCATCGTAGCATTGACCATCTTTTTACTAAGTTAGAAAAAAACCCTAGATAATTTATTAATTATTTAATTTTGAAGCAATATTAACAACGGACTCTCACTACTATACATGCCATGATTTGATTCTGTCATTCTGATGTTCATCTTCTTTTTTTTTCCCTAATACCTTTTCCCATTATTAACTCTCGTGTATGTACCATAAATTTTTTCTTAAGCCTTGAGAGTCTTATCTACATCTACATCTGTACATGCCTAACTAATAAGGTCTAATTGATATATATATATATATGAGTTAAATTTTGATATACTGATAGTGTAAAGCATTTTATACAGTCATACAATTACATCTGTTCTTTTGGATGACCATTCACGTAATTAATGTGAAAGATAATTAATTTTAGTGATGTGGCATTACGTAATTGGATACACTTGTAAATCTACTTTATACTAACAGTGCCTCAAAATTATATTATATATGTGTTTGTGAGTTCATTGGGTCGGATGGTAAAGAGTCATAGGGGTTGAAGATCGGGACCTGAAGTGAGTTCCGAGGCGTGGAGGGGAGCCAGCACGGTCGTCGGTTGGTCGGCGGGTGTAAAGCATTTTATACAGTCATACAATCACATCTGTTCTTTTGGATGATCATTCACGCAGTTAATGTGAAAGATAATTAATTTTAGTGATGTGGCGTTACGTAATTGGATACACTTGTAAAACTACTTTATACTAACAGTGCCTCAAAATTATATTATATATGTGTTCATGAGTTCATTGGGTCGGATGGTAAAGAATCATAGGGTTGAAGATCGGGACCTGAAGTGAGTTCCGAGGCGTGGAGGGGAGCCAGCACGGTCGTCGGTTGGTCGGCGGGTGGAGCCACCTGCAAGAAACTTTGATGCTAAAGTCAGTGTCCGTACGATAAGGCGGCTAATTAGGATTATCATGACGTACCAGGAGAGAAGGGGTAGCTCTTTCTCCTTTATCATAGATTATCCAGGTGGGCCCTCTTTTGCCAGGACCCAGCCCTTCGGAAGCTTTCACCAGTTGTTAGGATCTCTTTAGAAGATCGGGACATATGCAAGACGTCATGTCGTACGGACGAGGAGCGGGTCCGTTTGGTGGATCCCCATCTCTTGGGCTGGGACAGAACAATGTCCCCAATGTGCCAAGTCGCGAGGCTCGCGATTGGTGCATTCGTGATGCATGAGCATCTTTAGTTGTTTTTTTTATTATTTCTTTGAATAAAGCTAGTGATTTTCTTATTCTTAATTGAGATTTTAGTATTTTAATCAATATTTCTTGAAGTTGTTTGGAGCTTTAGCATGTGTAGGAAATTGTTGAAAATAAGAAAGAATAAAGGGATGGAGAGAGCCAAACAAAGAAGCTTTTGGACAATACAGAAAAGAAAATGTTAGAAAAGGAGAAACAAAGCAGAAGCAAAGGAAATCATGAGGCCTAGGAGGAAGAAGACTTGGTGTGCGACACGTCAGAGGTGAGCGTGCAACACGCCCTCATACCTAAATCAAAGAAGTGGCGTGCCACACGCCAGTGAAGGGCGTGGCATGCTCTCCCAACTCCTCAGAGGCCCCAAAAGTCACAAGAAGCAAGGAGCAAGGGGGCGTGCAATACACCAGCAAGAAGGGTATGCCACATGCCGTCCATGACATCCCAACTCCAAGCCAAGAAGTGGCGTGCAACACTCTAGCAAGGTGGGCGTGCCATATGCCAAGGTGGACATTAGTAGCAGTTACCATCCCCACTTCATATCATCATTTTCATTTTCTTCATTCTTGTAACTGCTTATCCTCCTTCATTTTTCATATCTGCCACCATCGTTTACTTCATTGTGCTCTTTGGAGATTAACTTTTCTGTCCTTTTTGTAGATTTTACTTTGCAGTTGCCATCGCCACTGCCTGCTTTCTGCAACCTTCTGCATTCATCTTTGCTGGTAAATGACCATTTGTTTGCATGATTTCGCTTTACTTTTTGCCATTATCATGTTGGTTGTCTTGTTGTTTTTGCCTTTTGGGTCAAAGCTGGTTTTTGTTAGATAGCTTTTAGGGGGTGCCATAGGTGTCTTTTTCATAGTTTAGGCTGGAAGGATTTAGTGTAGAATAACTTAGCTATGGCATAGGACCTGCCTCCGATATCATGATTTAACCTAAACGGTGCCCCCACTGTAAGTATGGCGATGCGACTTTCCGTGACTCGTTAAGTGTGGTGTACAACCGACGTGACGAGCACCTCCTCTAGGGTGCCTGCGAAGGACTTACAAGAGCTTCGTGACGTGAGCAGTATACGGAGGCGGTCCTGAGGAGGCCAACTACAAGCTTCTCTCTTTGGGCCCCCCGAGAATGCATCTGTCATATCAACCTCGAAGCGCTCCGGGTCCCCGACTGGATTGGGTGTATAAGCCCATGTTTTTCCGTCTTGAGTATTCAGCTCCCCTTTTCTCCTTTTGTCAAAGCACTCCTAAACATGTGTGATGTTGCCCCCTCGCAACTTCACCCAAATAGTTGGGCTATCATTTGATGTTTTGAGATGGTCTTCGAATACTTAGAACTCCTGGTTACCGTCGAGGTTTTTCTCTTCTTCTTCTTCTTCTTCCTATTCACGAATCCTTCTCGGAAGGGTAAGCACAGAAAAGGATAGATCTCTTTTTGGGCTGTGCAAAACTGGAGGATCTTCGGCCTCTTCGAAGATTCCTTTCATGGTTTTAAAGTAACTTTTTTCAAGGTGAGGCCAGCCCGAGGTCGTCACCCTTTTTGGCTTATCCTTGAAGAGGAGAGGCGTATCTTGACCTATTGGAGCTTTATGCCGGCTCCAAATACTTATCAAGGTGACATATGATGGTTTAGGTTGGCAAAACCAGCAGATCGTTGATGTCTTGTTGGCCGTGTTCTGGTCTAACCACATTAACCCTCAACTTTTGATGGGTGATCGCGAGTCTGGCGGGGACTGTGGAGGTAAGTGTAATGGCCGACTTGTTGACTTCTACTTCTCTTTATGGCTTAGTAAATTCGTTTAATTCTTTTTCTTTGTAGTTGGGATGGCTGCTGGGAACACTTTTCTTAGTCATTTAATGACTCATTTCTTTCCCAATGGGGATGACAACACCTCCAACTCCCCCGATCCTTAATGCAAGATCCCCAAACCCGATGAACTGTAAGTTTAATCTCAGCCTCAACCTGGGCCCCAACCTGGGCATAGCGCTGCTGGCAAGGTTAATCAGGGTGTGGTTGCTGTGATTGAGCACTCTTCGGTGCTCGGGTTGAAGAGGACAAAGTACTCATGATCCCCAATTCAAAGAAGACAAAGTCTAATTCCAGTATCGAAAAAGCTGTTTTTGTAATGGAGAAGCACTTTGACGCCGACGGCTTCATTAATTCCCAGCTGCTGCCGGGTACTGAAAACTTCTTCTGGGAAGAAGACCTGGCAGCCCAAGCTAAGTGGACGTATCGGAGCCTCCTCTGAGCTGTCGCTTTTACGAGGAAAGTAGAGCCGTCCCTGGCCCAATGTCAGGTTCTGGAGGGTAAGTACAGGGTGGCCCAACGTGAAGTGTCTAAGTTAATGTCTGAAGGAGAAGCCACGGGAACCAAGCTGAGTGAAGCCGAGAAAAATTGAAGGAGGCTGGCAAAGAGATCCAATGCCTTATTGATTGGGATAACTCTCTTTTGAAGCAACTCAACGATGCTTAAGGTTGGGTTGTCTCGACAGAGAGCAGGGTAATGGAGCTTGAGAAGGAGTTAGTTGAGGCTGTAAAATCGGTAGACTCTACTCGGCTGGAAGCCACCAATATGAAGAAATAGAACAAGGAGATCATAAAGGACACACGGGATGTCATTGCTGCTACCGATGAGGCGATCAAAGCCCAAGTTTCACTGCTTGCTCCCAACTTTGACACTTCCACTATTGGTGCCTTCAAAATGGTCCAGGATGGCAAGGTTGTACATATGCCGAGGAAATAGTTACTTCCGCTCATGTAATTTGAACTCTAAGTGCTTTTTGTATTGGCAAGCCGATTAGTTGCCCTCTTTCGCAGTGTTTTGTAAACTTTAAACTTTTGAACTTGTGGACTTGGTTTGTATGTTTAAGCCGTTTTGGCCGTTTCATCGCTAATCTATTCGTTTAGTCATATTTTGATGGATATCCACTCATTCCCACGAGGGTTTTCCGAGTTGATCAGTCCTGGAAAGCCATAGTTTTAACTTGAGAATTATTTTTCGAAAGAAAAAATATTTTTTTTAAAAATTGGGATTCATCGAAGCCTCTAGCCATCGTTCTGGGTTGACGGTGAAAGAAATGAGTATTTTATAAACTACACTTCAAAAATAAATTATACTCGAAAGGGATAAATTATACTCAAAAGAAAATTAATAAATGGCCTCGTTAAAACCCCTTGCCGCCATTCCGGGTTGACGGGAAGGGAAAAGAGTACCACTTCATTCTATATTTCGATAATACAAGAAAGTGCGCATTAATGAAACTAAAACAAATCGCGAGCAAATCAAAATCGCAAGCAAACAAGAGCAATAAAAAGGGACAAGGTACCACTGAATTTGTGCTCAGGAGACCGTCAGGGCATATGAGGCCCTGCTCCTCAAGAGTAGAATCTCCTAAGATTTATCGCATTCTAAGTCCTCAGTACCTCCTTCCCGTCTAGTCACTCTAGCTTTTACGCGCCTTTGCCCTGCACCTCTTTCACCCTATAAAGTCCTTCCTAGTTGGGGGATAGCTTCCCTTCCTCCGGAGTTGGTGGTCTGATGTCATTGTGTCATAGGACAAGGTCTTCTTTCTCGAATATTCTATTTTGTACCTTGCGATTATAACGCAGTTCCAGCCTTTGCTTCAATGCTGCTTCTGACAAGTGATCCATTGCCTTGGTTTCATCTAACAAGTCTTTTTTGCTCATCTTGTCACCTCCTCCTAACAACAGTCTTAGGCTGGGTTCTGATGACAAGTCATCTTAGCCTACTTTCACTAGCCTTTTTCTTATATTTTCATTTGAATTATGCACTTTCTTGAGCCATAAGCAAGCCAATTGGGTAGATTTTCATGCTTCCTTTGATTTAATCAACCATAGATGAATTCCAAACCCGGTTCACTTCGGTTCTTCTCCAAACTCCAAGAGCAATCAACCAAGGCCTCCATCAACCCAATTCCATCAAGAGTAAAGGCCCAATTGAAGGCTTGAAGACCATTTGAAGAAAGTGTATAAAAAGCATATGATTTAAGTTTTCGGAGAGCTTCCCTTTTAGTTTTCATAGAGCTTTCTTTTCGGGTTTGATTGGGGAGTTTTGTAGAGAGCTCACTTTTACATTCTAGCATTGTTGTTTTAATTCAAGAGAATTGGGGAGGAGAATTGATCTCTCTTCTTCCTTGTTCTTGCCCAGCACTCTTTAATTTTCTTGCTTCGGATCTTGGGTGGAGAATTGAAGAACTTCTGTTTCAATCTCACCTTGGGATCTTGTTTAATTCTCTGCTTAATTGAATTTCAGTTTCGGTTAATTGCTTCTTCATGCACTTGCCGGTTAGTTTTGGGTGTTTTGGAGAAATTCGTTTTTCCACAAAAATACACCATCAAGTTTTTGGCGCCGTTGTCGGGGATTGATTAGATTGACAATGATTAAGTGAGGTGGTAGTTTAGATCAAGCACTTTTTCTTTAATTTTGACTAACCCACAAACTGTTCGAGACTTTGTCTCTACTAACTCTAACTGCACTCAAGTTACAGAGTGCTCTGTTTTAGTTTCTGGTTCTATTTGTGTTTCTAATTTTGTGATAGGAGGAAAGAGCGATGAATCCACACCTTTTGATCCTGAAACATTTTGGAGGATGAGGAAAGAGGCAAGAGATAGAGGGGAGAAATGCTGGGATTCAAAAAAATTCCCCACTGAGAGTTTCTCACCAGGGGATAAAGTGATATTAAACACCCAACCAATGAAGGTGCCTCCACAATTATCTGAGTACTATACTGTGAACCGGATCCTTCCACATGAACACCTAGAGATCATCAAAGAGAAGATTGGAAGGAAGTTCACAGTAAGAAGAGAAAAGCTGAGGCACTATGATTTTCAGCCTCCATGATCAAAGAATGAAGGATGTCAAGCTAGTGACAATAAAGAAGCGCTTTGTTGGGAGGCAACCCAACCTGAGGTAGTTTTCTTTTCATAGCTATTTCAATAAAAGGGTTACTTAGTTTTATCTATATTGCAAGAAGCTAAGTTTGGTGTTGCACACCAAAACAATATAAGGAAGAATGAAGGATTCTAAGTTTGGTGTTCCACCAAAATCCCATCATAAAACACATTCTCACTTTCTGCATAATGCTAGCTTCAAGCATTTAGATAAACTGGTTAACTATGCTGCCGTTTCCTAAGTTTCCAGTTTTGTCACTTTTGAAAAAGAAAAAGAGTTTTACACATGGTTAATCTGATGCACAAGAACCATTGGCAAGGTACTAAGTTTGGTGTTCCCACACCAAAGTAAGTACAAAGGCCCACAAATAAATCATGCATGCTAACCATTGTTTCTAAGTGCTTGGGGAAGAGGGTACGTTCAAAAGTGTTCGTACGTTGGAGTTATGTATTAGTATGTTGATCTTGGTGGTGAAGAGGATTAGAAAACGAACGGAGTTTTAACAAACTAAGGAGTTAGGAAGAAAAGTTTCTTGAAAGTACACTACGTAAAAAAAACTTTATAACTCACGTTTGTTCAAAACCTCTCATATCACAACATTTACTAGTTCGTAGAACGAATAACTTAATGTCTTTTTGATACGATACGTCCGTCCGTCCCCATAATACATTGAAAGTTAAATCGTCGTAGACTATATTTTGTTAGTGACTTGTTATGTTGGAAAACCTCAAGCGAACGAAAGGAGAAGGAGTAGTAGTAACGGCTAGAAATGTAAGGAGAGAGAAGGAAAACTATCTACTACGATTTAGAAAGGTTTTCAAACATACCATGGGACGTCACTATAACTTTCAACGAA
>NC_029792.2:37320388-37320884 GCF_000816755.2 Arachis ipaensis
GTTTGCCTCAAACTTTTTGGCAAACGTTGGCATCACAAATCAACACCCTGGAGAGCAAAAGTTTGCGCCAACGTTTGCCTCAAACTTTTTGGCAAACGTTAGCGCCATGAACAACACACCCTGGAGAGCAAAAGTTTGCGCCAACGTTTGCCTCAAACTTTTTGGCAAACGTTGGCGCCATGAGTTTGCAAGGGGAGGCCAACGTTTGAGCAAAAGTTTGACCCCAAACTTTATCTCAAACGTTGGTAGCAGCAAAATGGGGTGGCTGATATGAAAAGTTTGAGTAAAAGTTTGCCTCAAACTTTTACTCAAACTTTTACTCAAGCTTTCATGATTCCAAACCCGGTTCACTTCGGTTCTTCTCCAAACTCCAAGAGCAATCAACCAAGGCCTCCATCAACCCAATTCCATCAAGAGCAAAGGCCCAATTGAAGGCTTGAAGACCATTTGAAGAAAGTGTATAAATAGCATAGGATTTAAGTTTTTCGAGAGCTTT
>NC_029792.2:37321444-37341795 GCF_000816755.2 Arachis ipaensis
TTTACATTTCTTGCACTTTAAGATTCTGCAATTTACATTTCTTGCGTTCTAAGTTTCTGCCATTTAATTTCTTGTTCTTTAAGATTCAGCACTTTAAATTTCAGTTCTCTTTAAATTCAATGCAATTTACCCATTCCCTTTACTTTCCATGCAATCTAAATTCTGCAAATCACAAATCACTCAACCAAATCTTGATTCGCTTGACTAAATCAACCACTAAACTAAAATTGCTCAATCCTTCAATCCCTGTGGGATCGACCTCACTCCCGTGAGTTATTATTACTTGATGCGACCCGGTGCACTTGCCGGTTAGTTTTGGGTGTTTTGGAAAAATTCATTTTTCCACAAAAATACACCATCAGGTTCCCCTATACCGACGGGAATGACATCATCTACTCCGTAGGTGAGCCGGAAGGGCGTTTCTCCGGTAGCAGATTGTGGCATCATCCTGTAAGACCATAGGACCGAGGCCAACTCGTCTGCCCATAAGCATTCCTTCTGCTCCAAACGCTTTTTCAACCCTTTCAAGATGATCTTGTTCGCCGCCTCTACTTGCCCGTTACTCTGGGGTGTTCTACAGAGGAGAACCTTTGCTTGATACCAAGCCTAGCCAGGAACTCTCCAACCTTCTTATCGAAGAACTGCATCCCGTTGTCTGATATCACGATATCAGAAATTTTGAACCTGGCGATCACCTGCCTACACAAGAATTTACGGCAATTTGCTGATGATATACTTGGCAGTGCTTCAGCTTCAAACCACTTGGTATAGTAGTCAATGACCACGATTAGGTACTTGTATTGTACTGGGGTTGTCGGAATAAAGGCCTAGCAAGTCGACTCCCCATTGGGAGAAAGGTCGGAAGACCATGAATGAGCTTAGTTCCTCAACCGGTGCTTTATGAAAGTTTGCATTCTCTTGGCACCTAAGGCATTTCTTCACATACCGATGGTTCTTTCGCCAGTCCTGGATTAGGGATCGGTTTCCTGTCCCGAGTTTGGTGCTAGCCAATTTCGACAACAAGTCGGCTCTAGTGTTCCTCTCCCTTGAGACATGCTGAACAACTACCTCTTCGAAACCCCTACACAACTATTTAGTTTTCTCTAGGTATTTCTGTAGTAGCGGGTCCCGATCTTGGTACGTTCACTTGGGCCATTACCACTTAGGAGTCACTGTTGATTTTGAGTCTTGTTACTCCGACCTCTTTTGCTAGTATTAAGCCCCCAATCATGGCTTCGTATTCTGCTTGGTTATTCGAGACCGGAAACTCAAATTTGATAGACTGATCATAAGTCATTCCCTCTGAGTTCTTTAATATTATCCCAGCTCTACCAAACACTTGGTTGGATGCTCCATCAACATGAAGCTTCCACCGTGTGTTCGGGACCTCTGGTGGATCACCGACTATTTCCACCAAGAAATCGACCATTACTTGGGCTTTGATGGCATGAAAAGGCTCATATTGGATGTCATACTGGGATAACTCTATCGCCCAAGCCATCATCCGCCGCACTAGGTCGGGTTTCTGCAATATTTGCTTGATCGCTTGGTCGGTTCTCAACCGTGATCAGGTGCCGCTGGAAATATTGCCTTAGCCTTTGGGAAGAAACCAACACGGTGAAAGCCGCCTTTTCTAGCCATGTGTACTTCAACTCCACCCCCATGGAGCACCTTACTTATGAAGTACACGGGCTGTTGTCGTTTGCCTTTCTCTCGTACTAAAGCGGCAACCAAAGCTTCTTCTATCACTACGAGGTACAGGTATAAAGGCTCCCCTTTTTCTGGCTTACCGAGTACTGGTGGTTCCGACAAAATCCTCTTGAAGTGGTCGAAGGCTGCGTCACAAGATGGGCCCTACTCGACGGCCATCCCCTTTCAGGTTAAAGAAAGGCAGCGCATTTGTAACACCCTAATTACCCTGAGCCTTACCTCTAGCCGTAAAGCAAAGGTTAATCAAAGGTTACGACAATTCTAAGGCTTATACATATTTATATAGAAGGAAATAATATATAATCTAGAAGCTCGATGAAGGATTAAACTCAAAAACAAAATTACAAAAGCGTGAAGCGTTCACACAAAGCTAACGCACAAGACACAAGGTATAGATGCAAGAAAATATAACATATATAGATATAAGAGTATAATAATCATAGGGAACTAGCCACAACTTGCGGAGTTTAAGCCGACTAGTATATACAGACATACAGGGTTTTGGAGTTAAAAAAAGCTTATACAACTATTCTCTCAAATAAGCCTCTAAGGCCATAAAGATAAATATACAAAGAGATGTGAGAGTAACTACAACAAAGTAAAATAGAAATAAACCAAGGAGGAACCATACTCCACTCTGTCACCATGTCCAAAAACAACGAGGTGATTTTCAACTTGCATCTGAAAAACAACAATAAAGTATGGAATGAGAACCGGAGGTTCTCAGTATGGTAACAGTGCCCAATATGTAAGATGTAAGGCTCCAGGACACCGAAAGGAATTCTAGAACTTCACATCGATACAGGATATTCAAGCTTAACGTAAATAAATAACTTAAACCGTAAGTAATAAATAAGGCATCTAGACTTAGGGGATTTCTAACTAAATCTAATCACCGCTGTCCCACAGCCTTCGCCAACCTACCCTCCGTGCGATCCCATCGTCACCGCCTATCTAACCTCCTTAGCACCAGACAAACACAAATAATGCAAGCAAGGAAAACACAGGTAGTATTCATATATATAACAAGTAATTCAAGAAGCAAGTAGGCATATTATACAATTAGGAAAACTCAAGTAATCAAAGCAAGCAAACATATAGAAGATGCAGATGAAGAATGTCTATCCTATTGGCTGTGATATCACATGTCGGTTATAATGCCAAACCCGACAGAAAATCCGGTCGACAACTCCCAGATTAGTCTCTCTATTGCACATAAGGAGGAATAATTCTGAGAAATGAGTGCCCTACCACCTTCTCCTTTTAGAGGGAAACATTTCGAGGGAGCATGCCGTACCACCTTCCTCTAGTTGCCGCATGATTTTGTGGGTTAGTGCCCTACCACCTTGTAATCAGAGAGAAATCACATTCTCAAGAGGAATAATTCCGAGGGAGAGTGCCCTACCACCTTCTCCTTTCAGAGGGAAACGTTCCGAGGGAGAGTGCCCTACCACCTTCCTCTTAAGCGATAAGTATGAGTGAGAAACCCAGCTTCAACTCTCACATCCGAACGTAGGCGGGAGATTGCCACAACCCCTACAACAGAGAGCAATGCATATCGTAATCACATATTCAATATCAGAGGCCACTCCTCATAGCACACTTCCACTCATACTCATTCCGTCAACCATAATCATTCATAATTTCCATTCCGAACTCATTAATTCATTAGTTTCTCAACTCGTTGTCAGTAATCACCAAGATCACTACTCTTCCTTCTCTCTAAACCAACTCATCCTTAATACACCAGAAACCTAAACCTCCGTTTGCTAACTTTTCAAAGTAAAACCCAAATAAAACCACCTAAGACCTTCTCCACACTTAACATCCAAAAACGAGCCAAAAAGTCTTAAATAGGTGTCACAGAAGTTTACAAGCTTGTTGGAAAGGTGAAATAGTTGAAAACGAAGTTTAAGTTTGAGAAACATGGCGTGTGCGTACGCACAGGGGTGTGCGTGCGCACGCCCAAAGGGATTTTTAAAAAGTGTGCGTACGCATAGGGGTGTGCGTACGCACAGGTACCAATTTTCACAATTCTGTTCACTCGCACAAGGCGTGTGATAAACCACTATTTCACTTCTGTGTTTATAAATAAAAAATTTAACCAAACCAAAAATTAAAGCTTTTAAGGAGATTAAATGTGCTTTAGGGTTATGCTTCAAGATTTGGTTTCTTGCTGATTGAGTCAGCATCTTTAGCTAATTGTATTCTATAGAGCGAATAATATCTTGGTGATGAGGAGATTAACTAACTAGTTATGAAGCGAAACAAATGTTGGCTGGCGTAAGAAGTAGCTCTAGAACCATGGTGGCCATCATATACCTCGACAAAAAATACATTCCAACATACATCTACTTGACTGAAATCTTCCATCTCCCTATTTGAGCGTATAGCAGCGACGAAGTACTTGCCACACACTATAAGAAATAAGGGATTTAGTGTAATACCCAAAATTTTTAGAAATTTGATTGAGAGTCAATTTCAAATTAAGTTATTTGTTAAAGACTTTAATTCCAGAAATTATTTTATTAAAGATAATTAAAATAAATTTGGAAAATTAAATAAATTTTTTTGTCTAATTTTATAATTATTAAGTAATTTTTTTATTTATAATTTAATTTTTTAGAAATTTAAAAATAATGAGATTTTGACTATTAAAATTTGAATAATTAGAATTTAGTTTGATTTTATGAATTGAAGGCAAATTAAATTATTTATCTCTAATTTTAAATTAGAATACTTAATTGAAAATAATTTGCAAGTTAACAGGTAAATAGTATTTTTAAAGAAAAGTAAATTGTATTATATTTAAGTTTTCAATTAATACCTTAGCCTCAAAATCTCCGTTTTCATTACACAACACAAACCCTAATTTTATTTAACCCTAACCTACTCACTAACTTTAGCCGCCACCCCACCCACAACCTAAAAGAAATGAACTATTCAGGGAAGAAAAGAAAGGGAAAATGGTAATGGGAAAGGAGGAAGACAGAAGGGAGGAAGAGAATATACAGCATCGATGGGTGATAAACCACTATTTTCTTGAATTGAGTAGATTCTATCCATTATTCTCACACTTATTCATATAATTTGCATGTTTTACATTTTTCTTCCTAATTTTGCGCTATGATTGAAAACATGCTTCTTTGACCTTAAATTTGCTAATTTTAATTATCTCTTATTACCATTCGATGCCGTGATATGTTTGTTAAGTGTTTTCAAGGTTTATAGGGTAGGAATGTCTTAGAGGATGGAAAAGAAGCATGCAAAAGGGGAAGGAACATAAGAAACTAAGGATTTCAGACTCTGGTACCGACGCGTACGCGTGACGAGCGTCAAGTGCTGCAATCAACAGAAAGCGCAGGGGTCGATTTCTGAACTGCTTTTGACCCAGTTTTAGGCTCGAAAATATAGATTAGAGGCTGCAGAGTGAAGCTGGAAGAGAGGAATCATTCACTTCACTTTTCATTCACACAATTTTGAGGTTTAGATGTAGGTTTCTAGAGAGAGAGGCTCTCTCCTCTCTCTAGATTTTAGGTTTTTTTTAGTTTTATTTCTTCTTCAATTCAGATTTCCATCTTGCTTTAATTTAGTTTCTATTCTACATTCTATTATTCTAGCATCTTAGTTTATCTTCTCTAGTTGATTTCTTTATTTTTCCAATTTAGTTTATGAACTTTTCATGTTAGATTTAATTTTCTATTTAATGCAATTTGAGGTATTTCATGTTTATTGCTTCTTTCTTCATTTGTTATTATTGATTCCTTGAAATTGTTGGTCTTAGATTTTACATTCTCTTATTACTTTTCTATGCTTTTATTTTATGTATTCCAAGTGTTTGATAAAATGCTTGGTTGGATTTTAAATTAGATATTTATGTTCTTGACTTGGATTGATTAATTAGAGACTCTTGAGTTATCAAAAGTATTTTGTTAATTGGTGATTGAAGATTTCCAGTTAGCTTGAACTTCACCAAAGCTAGTCTCTCACTATGAATTGACTAAGACTTGTGAACTCAAGTTAATTGTATATATGCACTTGACCTTCCTCCATTAGTTAGAGGTTAACTAAGTGAAGGCAATTCACATATACCATCACAATTGATGATGATAATGAGGATAGGATTTCTAATTCTCTTTCCTTGCTAAGAGCTTTCTTAGTTATTAATTTATTTTCTCGCCATTTTACTTTCTTGTTTCTTATTACAAAACCCAAAAATATGCTTTTTCATAACCAATAATAAATACACTTTCTTGTAATTCCTTGAGAGACGACCCGAGGTTTGAATACTTTGGTTAATTTTATTGGGTTTGTATTTGTGACAAACAATCTAAACATTGATTGAGGTTTAATTGTCGGTTTAGAACTATACTTGCAACGCGATATCTTTGTGAAAATCTTTACCGACATTTTTCTTCCGTTAAGTTTTTGGTGCCGTTGCCGGGGATTTGCAAATGTGTGCCTTATTATTGGTTAGTGTGAATATTGTGAATATGTTTGCCTTTTCGTTTCTTTATTAGTTGTTTCTAGTTTTAAGAGTTTATTTTCCTTATTTCTTATTAGTTTTTGTTTTTATTTTCTCTTGCTACAATGAATTCTCACCCCTTTGGCTATGAGAGTGGTTACAATTATGTTGTAGGAGGTGGAGATTATAATGAAGGCTTGCATCAAGGATAGGACAATCAAAGATGGGAGGAGCCACAAGAATTTGATCAACCCTATTGGCAACAACCCTATCCAATATACTATGAGCAACAACCATTTCATGATGTATACCAAGACAATGGTTATGGTGGACCTCCTTGTGACAATCAACAACCACCACCATATACCTATAAACCCCCTTCTCAATATAGCCCTCAACCATACTCACAAGCCTCATCCTACCAAACACTCCCATTTGACCCTAATCCTTATCCCCCATACCAACCACCTTATGAGCCAAATGCACCATACATAGAGCCACCCCAATTCCAACCCAATTCTTCCCAAGAACCACCACCTCAATATACACCATCTCCAATGCATGCGAACTTTCAACCACAAGATAAATTTTCCTTTCCACCACAACCCTCTATAGGGGAATGTCCATATCCATCAATTCAAGAGCAATATGATCCTAATTATGTTAGCCAAGCAAAACAAGAGCCACGGGATCATTTTAAGGAAGAAATGGATCGACTTCAAGCAACCATCCATCAAATGGAGCGAGAGGAAAGCCGAAAAGCACACGAAGCTCTCATGGCTAAAAAATCTCAACTTGAGAACAAGGGACTGGAGTGTGTTGTGCAACAAGTGGAAAAGATGGAGAGTGTTAAACCGCCACATCCTTATCATGATGAACCACCCTCCTATTATGAACCCCTTCTCCCAACCGATGAACCCTCATATCTACTCCAGTCTCCAATGGATGACACCCTTGGTGTTCTTCTTCAAGGGCAAAGAGAGATGCAGCGGACGACACTAGAGTTTATAGCTACCTTGACTGAGGTAGTAGATAATTTAGCTTCACTGCACTTCAACACTCAAAGTACCCCCATGGATGCATGTGAAGAATTTAATGAAGAACGTAGCATGAAGGAGAGATTAGGAACTCCGGTGGAAAGTGAGGAATGTGACTTTGTATTGGAACAATTGGAGGAAGCCATAATTGATGAAGAGGAAGAAGTGGTCGAAGACTTAGGAGATGTTGAACCTCCATAGGAATCTAGAGTTGTAGAGTATTCCTCCAAGAAGCTTGAAATTGATGTTAAGGAGGCTAGTGCACAACCTCCAAGGCATGTTCCCTATGAGAAATTGGATGGGATAGATCAAGAAGCATGTTTCCTTGGTAATGATGATCATGAATCAAGCCCTCCTAGTAATGAATTTGCATCCACAAGTGAAATCCTTGAGTTAGAAAAGCCTTCTTTCGATGACATTGAAAGCAACATTGAGGTAGATTTCTCTCAACCTCATACTTATGATTTGAGTGACGGAGAAGAGTTGGGTGAACTCAGTGAGGAAGAGTTTGAAAGTGAAGAATCTTTTCAAAAGGTGGAAGTCCTTCGGCAAGGTTGGATGGGAGTTGATGAATATGCTTTGTCAAGATCGTTGGAGACTTCTCTACCTAGGTTGCCGTCTACTCCTTCATTTGAGTGGGTAAAACTTATCTCTATTAGCGTTATTGTCCCACTTGAGTATGGTATTCTTGAAACGAATGGCCAACTTAGGAGGCTTTGTGGAATTAAGTGTAAGAGAAGGATGTTTAGTGGTTGGAGTTACAAATCAAGACTCATTAAGGTTGAGATTTCAAGAGCTAGATGCAAGGGTTGGACTAGTGATCAATTGGTGGGATCTAAGAGAAGAGTTTAGTACTTCATTGAGAATTCAAATTGCTTGCCACCCGGTTGGAACTATGAGGATTCACTTAAAGACAGGTATAGAAACAAGATTTGGGATCCCGGCATACAAGATGATCAACTTTGGGAGCTCAAAGCTTGTGAAGAACTTTATCAAGTGGTGAATTCACTTGGAAATGTTGGAGCTTATTAGAAGTCCGAGCATTGGTGGAAGTTTCCAGATGAGTTCAAGCACAAGCCACCATGACAAGGAGCTCACCAAATGTCCAACTTAAGGACTTTAACTAAAAGTGCTAGGTGGGAGATACACCACCATGGTAAATTCTTCCTATTTTCTTTTTTATTTATATTGGTAATAAGTTAAATTTTTCATTTTTAGTTATGTTTATTTAGTTTAAGTGTGGTTTTACTTGTTTAATAATGTTTGGCATTACTTTGATAGCTTGTTAGTTTCTTATTTAAAAAAAAGGGCTGTCACGCGTGCGCGTGACCAACGCGTACGCGTCAACACCCAATTTTGGTTCGTGCCCAAACCGTACTGGAATGGCGCGACAACGCGACCTGAACAGAGAGTTGTGCCAGGACCGCGCTAGGGGGTACTGAGCGCACAACCCAACCCACGCGTGCGCGTCAGTGACGCGTACGCGTTATTTGCATTTTTTTACCACCTACGCGTAGGCGTGGACGACGCGTGCGCGTCGACGCTAATATTTTGATGGTTCAATTCTAAAACCGAGAGTTGTGCAGTACTGTGCGAGTGTTGTGCGAGGAGCACAATTCACCTCCACGCGTACGCGTGACTGAGGCGTACGTATCACCTTCTAATTTCTGCTTCTCACCCGTGCGCGTGACCGACGCATATGCGTCGCCTCCTCATTCTGTAATCTTCTCTTCCCCTTTCTCACTTCTTTCTTCTTTCTTCTCCCTTTCTTACTTTCCTCCTCTTCATTTCTTTAACTTCTCATCCTTATTCTCTTCTACTTATTACCTTTGCATACTCGCATTCATTGCATTTTAACTTTATTGTTTCTTCTCCTTTTCTTTTCTATATTTGTTGTTTTCACATTGGCGTTAAATTTTCTTACTCAACTATTGCATATTTCTTACATTATTTTGGGTGCTTCTTGACTTGCTTGGTATTTAGTTGTTATGCCCTCTGCTTACATTGTCTTCCCACTTACATGTCGTAGCTACCATGTAGTTGAGAACCTCATTATTATTTGGCATTAGCCCACCCATATTTTAATTGTTTGCATATCTTTGTTTGTGGATTATTCTTCCTTTTTTTTTTCTTTCAGGATGGCCACCAAGAAGGAAAACAGAAAACTTCTAAATGGGGCGGACAAACAAGTTCTTGTGCACAATCTTTTGAGAAAGCGCATCAGTTGTAGCAACCCGTCCACTTGCACATCTTTGTATGCACCGAGGATGGTGCAATATTTATGTGTGGGGAGGTCGACACCGACTTCTGTGGGTAAATACTTCCTTCTTCAACACCAATTCTTATTTTATTTGTTAGTGAGTTGTTGCATTGCATAATAGATTACATGTGTAGTTAGTTGGTTGCATGTATGTACTACTTGGTTGAAGTCATGAATTCTCTTCCAAGAAACTGTTTCATAGCATTTCACTAATTTGAAAAACTTTTTTTGTTAAACTTGCTTGAAGAATTTTATTTTGGAACATGGTTTAGAGCTCGAACACACAAAACTAGTGAGATTTTGAACCTACTTGATTGGTTGCATCTTATCAACCAATGTTTTATTATGGTGTGTGTTGTTCTCTCTAAAATTTTGATCTTTGTCTTGCTTGATTCTCTATTTCCATTGTTTGATGTATGCATGCACCTATGTGATTGAGGCCTTTGTTTCACTATAGCTCACATACCCATATGGCCTTACTCTTTCATTATCCTTTGCAAACCAATGTTGAGCCTATTTTACCCCATTTGGTATATACTTTAGCACATCATTAACTCTAAGTGAAAAACAATAATGTCCTTAATTTGAATCCTTGGTTAGCCTAGACTAGCGAGAGTGTTCATGATTTAAGTGTGGGAAAATTGGGTTTGGAAATATTTGGTTTGAGAATTGAGTATGTTAGACTTTTTTGTGAAAATGTGAAAAGAATGTTGAGGCCATGTTCATGCATTCAATACCTTAATCGAATGCATTGAGAAAAACAAAAGAAAAAGAAAAACCAAAAAAAAAAATAAAAAAAAGGAAAAAAGAGAAAAAAAATAAAAAGGGGACAAAATGCCCCAAAGTAAATGGTAGTAGCAATGCATATGAGTTGTACTCAAATTCGAATGCATGAATATGTGACAAAACATAGTGAATGGGTAGTTAGATTTTATATTCTGATTACATGGATTATCTTAAGTTAGGTGGGAAGTTTAGGTTAATCAGGAATTCGGATTTTAATCCACTTGACCAAATACAGTCCTACCTTGACCCTAACCCCATTACAACCCTTAAAAGACCTCTTGATATGTGTATTCGTGAATTAAATTTTGGTTGATTGGTATAAGAGAGCAAGCCTTAGAAAGCGAGGTTAGTAGAGAATTGAGAGAATTAAACCTTAAATAATTCAGTGATTAGAGTGTATACACTTCCGGTGAGGGTTCGATGCTCGATTCTTTGTTCCCGGCTTTCACGAGCTTTCTTCTTGCAAGTCTATTTGTACTTTATTTTGGAATTCGAATTAGTGGAATTCAGTTCATATTTGTTTTTTGGAAGATTTATTTACTTTTAACTAAGTAGGTATAAGCATTTTGCATGTAGTTGCATTCATATAGATAGGTTGCATTTCATAAATTTTACAATTCCTCTTCACCTCCTTTATAGCCTCTCTTGAGCTTAGAATGAGCACATGCTAATCTTTAAGAGTGGGGAGATTGATAAACCACTATTTTATGGTTTATTTTGTATTAAATTGAGTGGATTCTATCCATTATTCTCACACTTATTCATATAATTCGCATGTTTTATATTTTCCTTCCTAATTTTGCGCTATGATTGAAAACATGCTTCTTTGGCCTTAAATTTGCTAATTTTAATCATCTCTTATTACCATTTGATGTCGTGATATATTTGTTAAGTGTTTTCAAGGTTTATAGGGCAGGAATGGCTTAGCTGATGGAAAAGAAGCATGCAAAAGTGGAAGAAACACAAGAAACTAAGGATTTCAGAATCTGGTACCGATGCATACGCATGACGAGCATCACGTGCTGCAATCAACAGAAAATACTGGGGGCAAATTCTGGGCTGCTTTTGACCCAGTTTCAGGTCCAAAAATACAGATAAGAGGCTGCAGAGGGAGGCTAGAAGAGAGGAATCATTCAATTCACTTTTCATTCACACAATTTTGAGGTTTAGATGTAGGTTTCTAGAGAGAGAGGCTCTCTCCCCTCTCTATGTTTTAGGTTTTTTTAGCTTTATTTCTTCTTCAATTAAGATTTCCATCTTGCTTTAATTTAGTTTCTATTCTACATTCTATTATTCTAGCATCTTAGTTTATATTCTCTAGTTGATTTCTTTATTTTTCCAATTTAGTTTATGAACTTTTCATCTTAGATTTAATTTTCTATTTAATACAATTTGAGGTATTTCAGGTTTATTGCTTCTTTCTTCATTTGTTATTATTGATTCCTTGTAATTGTTGGTCTTAGATTTTACATTCTCTTATTACTTTTCTATGCTTTTATTTTATGCCTTCCAAGTGTTTGATAAAATGCTTGGTTGGATTTTAAATTAGATTTTTGTGTTCTTGACTTAGATTGATTAATTAGAGACTCTTGAGTTATCAAAAGTCTTTTGTTAATTGGTGATTGAAGATTGCCGGTTAACTTGAACTTCACCAAAGCTAGTCTCTCACTATGAGTTGACTAGGACTTGTGAACTCAAGTTAATTGTATATATGCACTTGACCTTCCTCCATTGGTTAGAGGTTAACTAAGTGAAGGCAATTCACATTTACCATCACAATTGATGATGATGATGATAATGATAGAATTTCTAATTCTCTTTCCTTGCTAAGAGCTTTCTTAGTTATTAATTTTTTTCTTGCCATTTTACTTTCTTGTTTCTTATTACAAAACCCAAAAATATGCTTTTTCATAACCAATAATAAATACACTTCCCTGCAATTCCTTGAGAGACGACCCGATGTTTGAGTACTTCGGTTAATTTTATTGGGTTTGTATTTGTGACAAATAATCTAAACATTGATTGAGGTTTAATTGTCGGTTTAGAACTATACTTGCAACGTGATATCTTTGTGAAAATCTTTATCGACATTTTTCCTCCGTTAATGGGCCAAGGGAGACCTCGCCGCCGCTGAAATGCTGCATGGGAGGAGCCGTTCCGTTGCCAAGAAGAGAGACGAACGCGAGAGAGAGCGCCGTCGTGTCCTGTGCGAGAGGGAGACCGTCGCCATCAAGGTCTTCATCGTTGTCGTCAATGGAGGTTCGTGAACAGACAGAAGACACATGAGAGGGAGCCATTGTGGAGTTACTGTCACCGCTGCCGAAGGCTCCGCCATTGTCGTTGTCGGAGAAGAAGCCTCCCGTCGCCATGCACACCGTCGCCGGGAGAGGACCAGAACTCGATGGAGGAGGGTGGAAGTCGTGCCACCGTCACTGCCGTAGTGTTCTCTCACCATTGCCGCCATTCTAGCTGCCGAAAATTGCCGCAGGAGCCCCTGTCGTCTTTGTAAAAGTTTTTGTTTTTGAAACCCCTTGAAATCAGTGTTATGTTATAATCCATTAAAGATTCTGAGGTTTCGGTAATGAAGGGTCGAGTCCTAGTTGTTGCATGTCGTGATTGGAGTTGCCGTTGTTGTTGCGAGGGTGGAATGGGTTGTGGTTGTGGCTGCCGAGATTGTAGGCCAAGAGAAAAAGAGAGTTTGTCGCGTAGTTAAGTCGCGTTCGAGGTAAGGGCAATTTCTTAAAACTCAATTTACTTTAAAAAAATTGTTATAAGTCGATATTAATGCAAAAAAATGCATTTTTATGATTTTCGTAAGTCTTTTGGATTGAATTGAGTTGTTTTGGATGAATGAAATTGTTTAATTTATTGATTGATTGATTGAAAAAGTTGAGTATTCTAAATAGTTGGCTGTTGTTGTTGAATTAGTTTTTCTTGAATTACTGGAAGAGATTTATCGAAATTTAGTTTAATTTTGGAAATTATTTGCTATTTGAAAATGGGTGAGAAGGGTTTTGAAGAATGTTTGGATGGGACCCGAGAAGGGTGACAGAGTTCGAGTTTTAGAGCGGATGCTGCCGAAATTTTTATAAAAATTGGAGACTTTGTTTAGGTGGTTATTTAAAAAGATTTGGATTTAAGAGTTATATGATTTGATTTTGAGTTATTAAGAAAATGATTATTTTTTGAGTTTGATTTATTTAGAAAAGAATAAATTATGTTTTGAGTTTGAAATTATTGATAAATGGACTTGAAAATAAAATTTGAATATGATTGAGATATATGTTACCGGGTAAGAGGCAGTGGCGTTGTCTACTTGCTCTGGATAAAAGTTCAAGACACCAGGTAAGAGGCAAGGGTTGAGTTCTGTCACCGCTTGCTCTGGGTCAAGATTTTAAAAGATTATGGTTTTGAATTGAGTTTTGGCCTGGCAAGGATCGTGGTGGTATACCGCTTATCCGTGTCGCAATGTCTGTGGGATCGTGGTGGTGTATCGCTCACTGATGGTAGGGATCGTGGTTATTTACCCCCACGGATGTGTGTCTTCCAATTGAAAATCTTGCGAGGATCATGGTGGTGTACCACTTGCAATAGTGGGGATCATAGTGGTGTACCACTCACCAAGTAGGAATTGTGGTGGTATACCGCCTACCGGTTTTCAAGAAAACGATATCCGGGTTAACTACTGGATATGTCAGGTTCTAGCAAAGTAACTGACACATGAGCTTACAGCCAGTAGGATAGGCATGCATCATGTTGTATTTGTTTGCTTTTTTTTTTGGTGTGCTTACGTGTTTTAGTTTGCCTATCTGCTAAATTCTATTTAACTGGTAACTGTGATACTTACTATAGCTGTTCTTTAACTGTGATTGCCTTGTATTTGTTTGTACTTGTGATTGATTTCTATTTTGAGTTTTGATGGTGATTTGAATTGAATTAGGCCGGAGGGCGAGTTGATTTGATTTGGGCCGGAGGCCGTGATTGGTTGGATCAGCGGTAAGTTTTGGTTAAAATGGTTTCTTAGCAAGTGGTAAAATGTATGGAATGTTATTTTTTGTGAAATTTTTATAAGAAAAATATGAGTTTTAAACTTGGATTATGAACTGACGAATCACTATGATTGAAAATAGTTTTATTTGAAATATCTTCTTTTGACAATACTTAAACCTTCTACTGAGAACTAGCGAGGATGATGCTCTCACCCCCTACAGACTTCTCTTTTCAGGACGGACGAGGAAGCTTGCGGAGTTTTTGCTAGGTTCTTAGATGTGTTATTTTTTGTTTGTATAAATATGATATAGATTTTTTTTGCCTTTATTATTACATTCTTGTAAGAGGGTTGGGAGTCGTGACTGTACTGACATGTATGTATATAATATTTATAAGTTATTTGAGTAAGAAGTTTTGTATATATGTATATGCTTGTTTGTTTTCAAGTAAAAGTATCTCCGTTTTTTTTAAGAAAACAGCGTTATGGTTTCGAGTCAAAGACTCCTATTTTATTATTAAGTATATGAAGTCATCGTAATACTTCTCGCTATCAGAGTGGCGCAGCCGGAAGCGTGACATTCTAATAGTAAGGGTGTTACATTTAGCCACAGAAAAAACCGTGGCTAAAATCAAAGATAGTGGTAGCAACCTTACATTGGCCATGAAAGAATATTTGTGGCTAATCGAGGGGGTTGCATTTTCAATTTGCCATGATTTCGGAGTTATTAGCTACATTTTTAATGATCGTAGAAATCTTCGAATAGCCACGATTTATATATCATTGCCAAAACATAATGTCGTGGCTAAATAAGAATAATCAAATCGAAAAGTATAATTTTATCACACTTTATCCGTAGCTAATTTGTGCAGGCTGGATTTTTCAGCCACAATTTTTTTCGTGGCTAACATCGGGTTATTTAATCACATTATTTTTGTGGCTAACTCGTACTGTTTTTACATTCAATTCGTGGTTAATTTATGCTAATTTGCTACGTTTTTTCTATAACTAACTTGTTTTTTTAAATAATTTGTAGTCCTTTATATTAGTTTGACCGTGACTAATTGAACAATTTAATTAAATTAAAATTATATTTATTTAAAATTGTATATAATAAGAAATTAAAAAATTCTAACATAAATAAAAAAAATTCTAACATCTTCTAGAGTAAATATATTTAAAATTTTAACTATTACTTATTAAATACATCAATTAAATATCTGGCATATTATTGGACAGATTAGGCATTTCGTTGCCATATTTTGATAACAAAAATTTGTGCTGCCAACTGGATTTTGGTTTTTATTCATAACTTTTTCTTTAAGGTTTCAACTTGCTTCTCTAAATTTATCACATGTTGCTGAGATATGTTGCTGGAAACTCCACCAGTTGCAAATCCAAAAATAGATTTAGATTTGCCAAAACCTACCGGATATACAGAAACCGTACCAATAAGTTCGCACCATTGTCTCGACCTTGTCCATGGTCATCAAGTTCCATCATGACTTTTTCATCATTTTTTAAATGCCAAACTTGAATTGCCGTCATTTAGCGAGTTGTGATTTCTTCCTATAGAAGTGTCTACAACCAAATGCAAAATTGAATAAAAGAAATAAACCAAACATTAGAACTCAAAAAATCACGTAAAAAAAATTGAAATTGCATATACCTTTGACATTCACAACTAAAGGGTCATTATAATCTTGTCTGGTAGTTGCAGTTGGTTGAGACTTATTTCATCCAAACCTTTTGCAAATTCTTCATTGTTGATATTCTATGGTTGTCATAGTTTTGCTAAAAGGCTTCTCCTAACTTATTACGTTTTTGCTCTACGAGAAAATATGCTAAAAAAACCAACAAATAATACCAAAAATGAACGAAAAAAGTAGATATTTTGAATTTGAAGAATATTGTATCATATGATAGGGTCCATATAGTGTGGTTAAAGAAAATTCTTTCAGGTGCTGCAGAAAGTAGGAGTCAAAAGCCGACGTGAATAAAAGTGATGGGAAGTTATGTTAGACTTTTCAGGTGGTTACTTTAACTTTTCGCCAAAATTTTAAATCTTAAAAATTCAGTTTGGTCATTGTTATTTAGGTCGTCTTTCAACTTTCTTTAATCTTAAAAATAGGGCAATTTACTTATTTAAATTGTTTGAAACATTATGTTACCAGATTACAACTTTTGGAAAATGCAGACACAAATGCAATTTCTACAAATCTTTAAAAATCGCGATACCCTCCCACAAATTAGGATTGCACGTAAATCGCTACACCCTGTCGCAGTTTACGTTAAACGATGTGCATGCAGAAACCAATGCACTCTATAGCGATTTCTGAACGAATGGCTGCATGAAGAAACCGTGACACCCTTTGGCGGTTTCTTCAGAAATTGAATAATTATAAATCCACTTGAGGTAGTAGCGGATTATTCATTTGGAGATGTTTGATTAGGGTCATAATCTATATTATAAAAAAATTACAATAAAACATAGCATACGAGCATTGTAATTATAAAAGAGAGTACTAAAAATAATAAAAAAAATTAAATATTTACTTTGTAGTAATTATAATTTAGTATTATTTTAAACTATAAATTTTTATTATTTAAGATTCTATTGTTTCTTATCATTTTTTTTCATTTATTTTATCCTTTTTTATAGGATCATAATTCATATTATGCAAAATTTTGATAATAAACGTATTATATAATAATTACAATTACAAATTTTATAAAGTCGAATAAAAAATAAAACTTTTTTATACAAAACAAAAATAGAGTACATCAAAGAATAGAAAAAATAAGATTTAATAAAAATTTCATAAAAATAACAACATATATCATATGAAAAAAAACATAAAAAGAAAAAGTTGTAGGACACCATTATAAAAAAAAAGTTCCAAGTGAAAGTACCAAACAAGATGGAACAACCATGATATATAAAAATATAAATAACTCCGATTGTACTCACAATTGGAGGCATAATGGAATAAACCTAAAACATTAACATGGCTCGATGGTTGATACTGTATGAAGAATTTTTAGTATGTATAATTGGATTCAAACTCAACAACTCAACTTTTTTTTTTTTGTCACCAAAAAAAAAACAACTCAACTTTTTTGAATTATGGAGTTATCACTCTATTATTAAGAGCTCACATCCATTATTCATTTGAATATTTGCTAAAGCAAGAGGCAATACTTGGAAAAAAAAAAACCGCTATAGGATGTAGCGATTTTTTCATGCAACTCCTTCAGAAACCGTTACAGGAAATAGCAGATTTTGTATTCACGCAAACCAACGTAAACAGTTATATCTTGTAGTAATTTACGTGTAATATCCTAAACCGTGGTATCCTATAGCGGTTTATATATAATTGCGAAAGTTGCATTCTGCATATTCAAAAAGTTGTAATCTGGTAACGTTTTTCTTTAAAGAATGAGTAAATTGCCTTACAAATATTCCTTCTTATTCTACTGTTTATTATCTACTAAATATACTTTAAATTATTTTATTTTTAATACAATAGTTATTTATTTTTTTTATTGGTCAAATACGATTAAAAATTTAAATTTAAATTTTGAGCCTGTATTTTTATCTTTAATTTTTGTTATAATAACAATAAATAATCAAAAAATCACTTTAATAAATATATGACCCTCACTATTCCTCACTTCATACCGTTGATGATTCAAACAATGCAGTATTATTTAATTATTTACGTATTATGCACGAAACAATATAATAAGAGTTATACTTGAACTTAATTTTGTAAATATTTTTGCCTGAAAAATGTAATGTTTAATCAATTTTAATTACTAAGTCAGTTACTAAAATTTTATTTCGTTATACAAATTAATTATCACATAAAATTGTTATAAGAAATTTTACAAATTAATTTCTTTGTTACTTAATAAAATTACGAATTTTTAGATAAGCGAATAATTACTTGCAAATTAATTAGTATTAATTTTCTTATAACTAAAAAATTGGTAAATAATTAATTAATGGTATATACCAATTAAATAATAGTATAAATAAAAAATTTAATTTCTAATTTTATAAAATAATTTTTAAAAAGATAATTATGCATATAATAAGAGTACAGCACTCACAAAGATACGTCGTGAGTACTAAACTATATAAATAAAGACTAAAATTTTTTCTTTTTAACTGATTCTCATTTCTTTTAAATCCAATAAATGATAAAACAATTTATTTTTAGTAAAAGATTCATTGAAAATTTTTTTCTACTTAAAAATTACTGAATTTTTTATTATTTATCCAAATTATAGTATTGTAACTAAATAAATTTTATCTTTATAATTAACTCAAATATTAGAATATTATCTTTATTTTTTTATAGTTTTTTATTTTATCTAAATTAATTTTTTTATATTTTGAATTTAATTTTATAAATTTGTGTTAATGTCAGAATATTTAAAAAATAATATTATATATTAATAAATTTATTCAAAAAATTAAATTTATTCAAGACAGGACGATCATGTCATGTCAATATGAGACAGAGGGAGTATACAGAGGAAATAGAGTTAGAGGAGTATAAACTTCGAATTCAACGGTTATGGAAAATATTATTTGTAGAAAAATGTCAAAATTTAGCCACTGTAATGATGTTTGGTGATAAATAGAAGATATGTTTTTTATTTTGAGAAAGTATAGGGAGACAATGAGTTTAGTGTACAATAGGAGTAAAATTGATATTATAATCTGTTAATAATTAATTTAACTAATTCCTAATAATTTCCAATTTAAAAAAAAATAAGTATTTGGTTATGGGGAATTTACGTATTCCTCCATTTTACGAATGCAAAGAATGTGCTGCTGTTTTTTTTCTCTCTGGCAGTCTCTTCCACTCTCTCCGCATTGATGCTGCGAAGATCACCACCGTCCGCCGTCCAGAACGCAACCTGACGCCGACCAGCTGTCCGAGAATGTCTGACGAAGACACCCCCTTCACGCTGCGTCCATCGTGCAGCCCAACAACACGACGGTCGTGCAGCCCCTTGTAGCCGGTGGGTTTCACCGTCCCATTGTCTTCATCCGCGACATACAACGGGTGGGGATGGTGCCACGTGTACGATGATTTGGAGTTTGGTGGGTTACCTCCGGTGAAGGTGGTGTATCGGATTGAATATATCAAGAAGGCAAGTGCCAACTTGGCTTTCTTGGATTTCGCTCCCCTCAGGTCTTCAAGGTATATACATTAACGGACGAATTTAGATCCTGGATGTTCAATTTACTAGGTATGTAGATGGTTATTTTAATTCTTAATTGGATGATTATTTTATTTGATTCAGTTTAAGTATATACAATTAACAAATGTTGGATGGTTATTTCACTAGGTAGTCGGATGATTATTTTTAATAATTACGTGGATGGTTGTTTGATGGCCGGCGAGGGAGCTTCTAACGCGGGAGAGGTGGGATGATTGATGAGGGTGGGGTAGTAGACGGTTTGGGGGGGAGGCAAGAGGGTGTTTGGTTTAATTCCTTTGGTAAATTAGGGTTGGGATGGTTTATTTTTTGAAATAACTGTTTGAGTTTTTTTTTCTTGTGTTGGGCCAAATTCAAAACCTATTGTACACATTTCAAGATTTCTCATTGTCTCCCTAGCGGAGTTCATGTATTTTTAGCACGATTTAACGTTCGTACTTAAATTTTGGTGGCTAAATTCCGTTTTTGTGGTAGTGTCAAGTGAATTTTTCCAAAGAGATGCTCCAAATGTTTGGATCTTTCCAATCAATCTTCTCAGTGAATACGTGCCAAATCTTTACAAAAAATCTTTCCCATCGACAGTATCTTTGGTGTGAAATCCAAGAACTTCATCATTCTTTGCGCAGTTGTCGTCATTTTCGTGACGAAGAAGAAAGTGTGAGTGAGCGACTGAATGAGCGAGCAAGTGAGAGAGTGAGAGTGCGGGAAAAAAATATGAGAACAGAATTAGTGTGTGTTTAGATTAAAGTTTATAAATAGAATTTGTATAGAATTGGTTTTGATCAAAAGTAAGTTGGTATTGGCGTGGTCTATGTTTGACAATTTTTATATTAAAATAGATTATAGTAAACTAAATATTATTTAGAT
>NC_029792.2:37341882-37353382 GCF_000816755.2 Arachis ipaensis
ACAAACTGAAAAAAAAATCTGTGTTTGCACTAAAATGGGAGGTTAGGTCTAAATGGATTTGGATTTTTAAAATCAAAAATACAAATAAAAAAAATACAATCTAACTTTAAATAAAAGATAGATGGTTAAAATAGTAACAAATATATTAATTAAAATAATAAAAAAATATTATAAAAAAAATATTACAAGAGAAAAGTAAAATTTTTTTAAAAAAATTAAATATAAATTTAATACTTCAAACGCTAAATCAAACACATCCTTAATTAATTAATTAGATACTTATGTTGCAAGATATGAATCCACGATTTTTCTGAGCCAATTAAAAAAAATCCACGCTCGTACCCAACACTGCTATATTTGCAAGCATAAAGTCTCTAACACCTAGACCACTAACTTGCTTAAAAAATAAAATAGGTAATGGTTTCCAATTAACTAAACTCAAAATCTAATATCCTCCTTCTGCCCCAAAATAAAATCCCGAACCAACCGGTCTAAGTAATAATGGCACACCGTGCTTGGCAGTAAAGCATCATTAAATAGTGGTTTATCAACCTCCTCACACTTAAACATTAACATGTCCTCATGCTAAGTTTAAGAGAACTAAAAGAGTGAAGGGGAATGGTAAGACTTATGAAATGCAACCTATCTATGTGAATGCAACTACATGCAAAATATTTCTACCTACTTGGTGAAAAGTAAATAAATCTTTCAAGAACAAATATGATCTGGATTTCACTAATTCAAATCATAAAAATGAAGTACAAGTAAACTTGTAGAAGAAAATAGCTCATGAAAGTCGGGAACAAAGAATCGAGCATCGAACCCTCACCGGAAGTGTATACACTCTAATCACTCATGTGTTTAAGGTTCGAATGTCTCAATTCTCTACTAACCTTGATTTCTAAGGCTTGCTCTTCTTCTACCAATCAACAGAAATTTGATGTACAAATACACAAATCAAGAGGTCTTTTAAGGGTTGTAATGGGGTTAGGGTCAAGGTAGGATTGTATTTGGTTAAGTGGACTAAAATCTGAATCCTTAATTAACCTAAACTTCTCACCTAACTTAGGACAATCCATATAATCATAATATAAAGCCTAACTACCCGTTAATTATTTTTTCCACATATTCATGCATCCTTATTCGAGTACAGTACATATGCATTGCTATCACCATTTACTTTGGGGCATTTTGTCCCCTTTTATTATTTGCTCTTTTTCTTTTCTTTTCTCCTTTATTTATCTCTTTTTTTTATTTTTCTTTTCTTAATACATTTTTTTTCTTTTTCAATGCATATGATTAAGGTATTGAATGCATAAATATGTTATTAACATTCTTGTTCATATTTTCTCAAGAATACACAACACCCAATTCTCAAACCACATATTGGCAAACCCAATTTCCCCACACTTAATTCGTGAGCACTGTCACTATCTAAGCTAACCAAATTAAGGACATTATTGTTTTCCGCCTAGAGTTAATAATGTGCTAAAGTAAAGAACAAAGGGGTAAAATAGGCTCAAAATTGGTTTGCAAGGGATAATGAAAGGTAAGGCCATATAGGTGAGTAAGCTCAGTAAAACAAAGGCCTCAATCATGTAAGTGTATGCATACATCAAACAATGTAAATATAGAATCAAGCAAGACAAAGATCACAATTTTAGAGAGAACAACACACACCAAAAATAAAACATTGGTTGATAAAATGCAACCAATCAATTAGGCTCAAAATCTCACTGGTTTTGTGTGTTCGAGCTCTAAACCATGTTCCAAAATAAAATTTTTTCAAACAAGTTTAACATAAAAATGAGAATTTAAATTAGTGAAATATTATAAAATAGAGTCTTGAAAAGAATTTATCACTTCAACCAAGTGGTAAAATATGCACAAAATCAAACAAACATGCAATCAAATATGCAGATGCAACAATGAACTACTAAAGAAAATAAGACATTGGTGTTGAGAAGAAAATAACTGGTGCACGAAATCGTGATCGTTCATTCCTTGGTAACGGCGCTAAAAACTTAATACGCACATTCATAATCTTAATTCTTTGTCACAACTTTGCACAACTAACCAGCAAGTGCACTGGGTCATCCAAGTAATAAACCTTACGTGAGTAAGGATCGATCCCACGGAGATTATCGGCTTGAAGCAAGCTATGATCACCTTGTAAATCTCAGCCAGGCAAATTCAAAAGGTTATAGAGTTTTAATAATTAAAAGATAAATAAAACGTAAAATAAAGATAGAGATACTTATGTAATTCATTGGTGAGAACTTCAGATAAGCGTATAGAGATGCTTAGTTCCTTCTGAATCTTCGCTTTCCTACTGCTTTCATCCAATCCTTCATACTCCTTTCCATGGCAAGCTGTATGTTGGGCATCACCGTTGTCAATGGCTACATCCCGTCCTCTTAGTGAAAAGGCTCCAAATGCGCTGTCACCGCACGGCTAATCATCTGTCGGTTCTCGATCATACTGGAATAGGATTCAGTAATCCTTTTGCGTCTGTCACTACGCCCAGCACTCGCGAGTTTGAAGCTCGTCACAGCCATCCCATCCCAGATCCTACTTGGAATACCACAGATAAGGTTTAGACTTTCCGGATCTCAAGAATTGCCGCCAATAATTCTAGCCTATACCACGAAGACTCTTATCGTATATCAGGAGGCTAAGAGATATGCATTCATGCTTGTTTGCATGTAGAACAGAAGTGTTTGTCAGGCACGCGTTCATAAGTGAGAATGATGATGAGCGTCACATAATCATCACATTCATCATGTTCTTGTGTGCGAATGAATATCTTAGAGAAGAAATAGGCTTGAATTGAATAGAAAAATAATAGTACTTTGCATTAATTCATGAGGAACAGCAGAGCTCCACACCTTAATCTATGGTGTGCAGAAACTCTACCGTTAAAAATACATAAGTGAAAATAGGGTAGACATGGCCGAGTGGCCAGCCTCCCATGGAGGTCTAGAGATCTAAAAATGATCAAAAGATGATGTTGAAAATGATCCAAAATATTCATTCCTAACACAATAGTAAAAAGTTCTATTTATACTAAACTAGTTACTAGGGTTACAAAAATAAGTAAATGATGCAGAAATCCACTTCCGGGCCCACTTAATGTATGCTTGGGCTGAGCATTGAAGCTTTCACATGTAGAGGTCTTCCTTGGAGTTAAATGCCAGTTTGTAACTTGTTTCTAGCGTTTAACTCTGCTTTGCAACCTGTTTCTGGCGTTTAACGCCAGAATAGGGCAGAGAGCGCCAGTTTACATCGTCTAAACTCGGGCAAGGTATGGACTATTATATATTGCTGGAAAGCCATGGATGTCTACTTTCCAACACAATTGAGATTGTGCCATTTGGACTCCTGTAGCTCCAGAAAATCTACTTTGAGTGCAGGGAGGTCAGAATCCAACAGCATCTGCAGTCCTTCTTCAGCCTCTGAATTTGATTTTTGCTCAAGTTCCTCAATTTCAGCCAGAAATTACCTGAAATCATAGAAAAACACACAAACTCATAGTAAAGTCCAGAAATATGATTTTTATTTAAAAAATAATAAAAATATACTAAAAACTAATTAAATCATACTAAAAACTATATAAAAACAATGCCAAAAAGCGTATAAATTATCTGCTCATCACAACACCAAAATTAAATTGTTGCTTGTCCCTAAGCAACTGAAAATCAAATAGGATAAAAAGAAGAGAATATACTATAAATTCCAAAATATCAATAAAACTTAGCTCCAATCAGATGAGTGGGACTAGTAGCTTTTTGCCTCTGAACAGTTTTGGCATCTCACTTATCCCTTGAAGTTCAGGATGATTGGCATCTATAGGAACTTAGAATTCAGATAGTGTTATTGATTCTCCTAGTTCAGTATGTTGATTCTTGAACACAGCTACTTTATGAGTCTTGGCCGTGGCCCTAAGCACTTTGTTTTCCAGTATTACCACCGGATACATAAATGCCACAGACACATAATTGGGTGAACCTTTTCAGATTGTGACTCAACTTTGCTAGACTCAACTTAAGCACACTCTATTTTTGCTTTGGACCTCGACTTTAACCGCTCAGTCTCAAGTTTTCACTTGACACCTTCGCGCCACAAGCACATGGTTAGGGACAGCTTGGTTTAGCCACTTAGGCTAGGATTTTATTCCTTTGGGCCCTCCTATCCACTGATGCTCAAAGCCTTGGATCCTTTTTATTACCCTTGCCTTTTGGTTTTAAGGGCTATTGGCTTTTTCTGCTTGCTTTTTCTTTTTTTTTCTTTCTCTTTCTTTTTTTTCGCCTTCTTTTTTTTTCGCAAGCTTTTCTCTATTCACTGCTTTTTCTTGCTTCAAGAATCATTTTTATGATTTTTCAGATCATCAAATAACATTTCTCCTTTTACATCATTCTTTCAAGAGCCAACAATTTTAACATTCATAAACAACAAATTCAAAAGACATATGCATTGTTCAAGCATTCATTCAGAAAACAAAAAGTATTGTCACCACATCAAAATAATTAAACTAGTTTCAAGGATGAATTCAAAATCATGTACTTCTTGTTCTTTTGTTATTAAAAGCATTTTTCATTTAAGAGAGGTGATGGATTCATAGGACATTCATAGCTTTAAGACATAGACACTTAAACACTAATGATCATATAGTAAAGACACAAACATAAATAAAACATAAGGCTCAAGAACCGAAAAACAGGAAAATAAGAGCAAGAAGATTAAGGAACGGGTCCACCTTAGTGAGGGGTGGCGTCTTCCTCTTCTTGAAGAACCAATGGTGCTCTTGGGCTCCTCTATGTCTCTTCCTTGTCTTTGTGGCTCCTCCCTCATAGCTCTTTGATCTTCTCTAATCTCATGGAGAATGATGGAGTGCTCTTGGTGTTCCATCCTTAGTTGTCCCATGTTGGAACTTAATTCTCCTAGGGAGGTGTTGATTTGCTCCCAATAGTTTTGTGGAGGGGAGTACATCCCTTGAGGCATCTCAGGGATTTCATGGTGAGGAATTTCCTCATGCTCTTGTTGAGGTCCATGATCTCTTATTTGCTCCATCATTTTCTTAGTGATGGGCTTGTCCTCATCAATGAGGATATCTCCCTCTATGTCAATTCCAGCCGAATTGCAGAGGTGGCAAATGAGGTGAGGAAAGGCTAACATTGCCAAGTTGACCCTTCGAACCGGCTTGCCTCTTGAGTCAACTTTCCATTGAGCTCCTTCCACACATATGTCCATGAGGACTTGGTCCAACCTTTGATCAAAGTTGACCCTTCTAGTATAGGGGCATGCGTTTTCTTGCATCATTGGCAAGTTGAACGCCAACCTTACATTTTTCGGGCTGAAATCTAAGTATTTCCCCCGAACCATGGTAAGCCAGTTCTTTGGGTTTGGGTTCACACTTTGATCATGGTTCCTAGTGATCCATGCGTTTGCATAGAACTCTTGAACCATTAAGATCCCGACTTGTTGAATAGGATTAGAGAGAACTTCCCATCCTCTTCTTCTAATCTCTTGTCGGATCTCCGGATATTCGCTCTTTTTGAGCTTAAAAGGGACCTCAGGGATCACCTTTTTCTTGGCCACAACTTCATAGAAGTGGTCTTGATGGACCTTTGAGATGAATCTCTCCATCTCCCATGACTCAGAGGTGGAAGCAATTGCCTTCCCTTTCCTCTTTCTTGAGGTTTCTCCAGCCTTAGGTGCCATTGATGGTTATGGAAAAACAAAAAGCAATGCTTTTACCACACCAAACTTAAAAGGTTTGCTCGTCCCCGAGCAAAAGAAGAAAGGAAGTAGTAGAAGAAGAAGAAAATGGAGGAGATAGAGGGAGAAGGTGTATTCGGCCAAGGGGGAGAAGTGGTGGTTGTAATGTGTGAAAATGGAGTAGTGTTGAGGGGTTTATATAGGGGTGGGGGGAAGGGTAGGTTTCGGCCATTAGGGTTGGGTTTGGGAGGGAAAAGAATTTGAATTTTGGGGTAAGTGGGGTTTATGGGAAGAGTGGATAGATGTGAGTGGTGAATGGTATTTAGGGAAGAGGTATGGAGGTGATTGGTGAAGGGTATTTGGGGAAGAGAGTTATGAAAAGGTGTGAAGAGGAGAGAAGAAGAGGTGGGGTAGGTGGGGATCCTGTGGGATCTACAGATCCAGAGGGGTCAAGGATTTAGCATCCCTGCTCCAATTAGGCGTGCAAAACGCCCTTAGAATGCATGTCTGGCGATAAACGCCAGCTTGCTGCTTGTTTCTGGCGTTTAACGCCAATTCCATGCTCTGTTCTGGCGTTAAACACCAGTCTGGTGCTTGTTTCTGGCGTTTAACGCCAGCTTGATGCTTCTTTCTGGCGTTAAACGCCAGTTTGATGCTTCTTACTGGCATTTAAACGCCAGTAAGCTCTTCCTCTAGGGTGAGCTATTTTTAATGCTGTTTTTCATTCTGTTTTTGATTTTTCAGTAGTTTTTGTGACTCCACATGATCATCAACCTAAGAAAAAAAGGACATAAAATAACAATAAAAAATAAATAGATATAATTAAATAATATTGGGTTGCCTCCCAACAAGCGCTTCTGTAAAGTCAATAGCTTGACAGTGAGCTCTCATGGAGCCTCACAGATGTTCAGAGCATTATTGGGACCTCCCAACACCAAACTTAGAGTTTGAATGTGGGGGTTCAACACCAAACTTAGAGTTTGGTTGTGGCCTCCCAACACCAAACTTAGAGTTTGACTATGGGAGCTTTGGTTGACTCTGCAATGAGAGAAGCTTTTCATGCTTCCTCTCCATGGTTACAGAAGGAGATCATTGAGTTTTAAACACAAGGTTGTCCTCATTTAGTTGAAGGACCAACTCTCCTCTGTCCACATCAATCACAGCTTTTGCTATGGCTAGGAAGGGTCTTCCAAGGATGATGGATTCATCCTCATCCTTCCCAGTATCTAGGATTATGAAATCAGTAGGGATGTAAAGGCCTTCAACCTTTACTAACAAGTCCTCTACTAATCCATAAGCCTATTTCATTGATTTGTCTGCCATCTCTAGTAAGATTCTTGCAGCTTGTACCTCATAAATTCCCAGTTTCTCTATTACAGAGAGTGGCATGAGGTTTATCCCTGACCCAAGGTCACACAAAGCCTTTTGAAAGGTCATGGTGCCTATGGTACAAGGTATGAAGAACTTTCTGGGATCCAGTTTCTTCTGAGGCAATGTCTGCCTTATCAATGCACTTAGTTCATTGGTGAACAAAGGGGTTCATCCTCCCAAGTCTCATTACCAAATAAACTGGCATTCAACTTCATGACGGCTCCTAGATATTTAGCAACCTGCTCTTCAATGATGTCTTCATCCTCTTCAGAGGAAGAATAGTCATCAGAGCTCATGAATGGTAAAAGGAGGTTTAATGGAATCTCTATGGTCTCTAGATGAGCCTCGGATTCCTTTGGTTCCTCAAAGGGAAACTCCTCATTGGTCAGTGAATGTCCCAGGAGGTCTTCCTCACTAGGATTCACATCCTCCTCCTCCTCTCTGGGTTTGGCCACACCAAGTAAGGTTATGGCCTTGCACTCTCTTTTTGGATTCTCTTCTGTATTGCTTGGGAGAGTACTAGGAGGAGTTTCAGTGACTCTTTTACTCAGCTGGCCCACTTGTGCCTCCAAATTTCTAATGGAGGACCTTGTTTCATTCATGAAACTTAGAGTGGCCTTAGATAGATCAGAGATTATATTTGCTAAGCTAGATGGATTCTGCTCAAAATTCTCTGTCTATTGCTGAGAGGATGATGGAAAAGGCTTGCTATTGCTAAACCTATTTCTTCCACCATTATTAAAGCCTTGTTGAGGCTTTTGTTGATCCTTTCATGAGAAATTTGGATGATTTCTCCATGAGAGATTATAGGTGTTTCCATAGGGTTTTCCCATGTAATTCACCTCTACTATTGCAAGGTTCTCAGGATCATAAGCTTCTTCTTCAGAAGATGCTTCTTTAGTACTGTTGGATGCAGCTTGCAATCCATTCAGCCTATGAGAAATCATATTGACTTGCTGAGTCAATATTTTATTCTGAGCCAATATGGCATTCAGAGTATCAATTTCAAGAACTCTCTTCCTCTGAAGCGTCCCATTACTCACAGGATTCCTTTCAGAAGTGTACATGAATTAGTTATTTGCAACCATGTCAATGAGTTTCTGAGCTTCTGCATGTGTTTTCTTTAGGTGAATAGATCCACCTGCAGAATGGTCCAATGACATCTTAGCTGATTCAGACAGACCATCATAGAATATATCCAGGATGGTCCATTCTGAAAGCATGTCAGAAGGACACTTTTTGGTCAGTTTCTTGTATCTCTCCCAAGCTTCATAGAGGGATTCACCTTCTTTCTGTTTGAAGGTTTGAACATCCACTCTAAGTTTGCTAAGCTTTTGAGGAGGAAAGAACTTGGCTAAGAAAGCCATGACCAGCTTATCCCAAGAGTTCAGGCTATCTTTAGGTTGAGAGTCCAACCATATTCTAGCTCTGTCTCTTACAGCAAATGGGAAAAGCATAAGCCTGTAGACCTCGAGATCAACCCCATTGGTCTTAATAGTATCACAGATTTGCAAGAATTCAGTTAAGAACTGAAAAGGATCTTCTGATGGAAGTTCATGAAACTTGCAATTCTGTTGCATCAGAGAAACTAATTGAGGCTTTAGCTCAAAATTGTTTGCTCCAATGGCAGGGATTGAGATGCTTCTTCCATGTAAGTTGGAATTTGGTACAGTAAAGTCACTAAGCATCTTCCTTGCATCTCCACCATTGTTATTATTTTCGGCCATGTCTCCTTCTTTTTCAAAAATTTCAGTAAAGTTCTCTTCAGAGTGTTGTGTTTTAGCTTCTCTTAGCTTCCTCTTCAGAGTTCTTTCAGGTTCCAGATCAGCTTCAACAAGAATGTTCTTGTCCTTGCTCCTGCTCATATGAAAAAGAAGGGAACAGAAAAGAAAATATGGAATCCTCTATGTCACAGTATAGAGATTCCTTATATGAGTATAAGAAGAGAAGGATGGAAGAAAGAAAAGATAAGAATTCGAACACAGAGGAGAAGAGTTGGTTCGAATTTTTGAGTAGAAGAGAAGTGTTAGTAGATAAATAAATAGAAGGAGATGAGAGAGAGGAAAATTCGAAAATTAAAAATAAAATGAAAAATATTTTTTTGTTTTTATGTTGACTATTAATTAGAATTCAAAATTTAAGATGGGAAATAAAATTAAATTAAAATTTAAGACAATTAGTTAATTAAAACAAATTTTGAAAAAGGGGTTAGTAATTTTCGAAAATAAGAGAGAGAAAAGTAGTTAGGTGGTTTTGAAAAAGATATGATTGAAATAGTAAAATTTTAAAATCAAACAAAAAGTTAAGTAGTTAATTGAAAAAGATTTGAAAATCAATTTTCAAAAGATAAGAGGTTAGAAAAGATTTTGAAATTGATTTTAGAAAAGATGTGATTGAAATTTATTTTGAAAAAGATTTGAAAAAGAAATTTAAAAAGATTTGATTTTGAAAATTAAAGTTGATTACTTGACTAACAAGAAACAAAAAGATATGATTTTAAAATTTAAAGATTGAACCTTTCTTACTAGACAAGTAACAAACTTAAAATTTTTGAATCAATCACATTAATTGTTAGCATTAATTTCGAAAATATGAAATAGAAATAAGAAAAAGATTTTGAAAATAAATTTTGAAAATTTTGAAATTATGAAAGAAAAAATGAAAAAGATTTGATTTTTGAAAAAGATTTGAAAAAGATAAAATTTTTAAATTGAAAATTTGACTTGACTCATAAGAAACAACTAAATTTTAAAAAGTTTTGAAAAAATCAACTCAAATTTTCGAAAATTTATGAGAGAATAAGGGAAAGATATCTTTTTTATTTTTTTTTGAATTTTTAATGAGGAGAGAGAAAAACACAAAAAAAAAGACACAAGACATAAAAATTATGAATCAAAACAAGAAAAATATGCAAGAACACTTTGAATGTCAAGATGAACACCAAGAACACCTTGAATGTCAAGATGAACATCAAGAACATGTTTTTGAAAATTTTTAAGAAAAGAAAAACATGCAAGACACCAAACTTAAAAATTTTTAATGTTGAGACACTAACAAATTGAAAATGCATATGAGAAACAAGAAAAGATGCACAACAAGAAAATGCAAAGATCAAACAAAGAAGATCATCAAGAACAACTTGAAGATCATGAAGAACATATGATGAATTTTCGAAAATTTTAGTGAAAAATTAAAAAGATGCAACTGACACCAAACTTAAACATTGACACTAGACTCAAGCAAGAAACATCAAATTTTTGGTTTTTATGATTTTATTAAATTTTTTTTTTGGATTTTTTCGAAAATTAATTGGAAAAAGAAAAATAAGGATTTTAAAATTTTTAATGAGAATTCCAGGAATCATGCAATGTTAGTCTAAAGCTCTAGTCCAGGAATTAGACATGGCTTACTAGCTGGTGCACGAATTGTGAATCACACTTTTCACAACGCGTACCACTAACCAGCAAGTGCACTGGGTCGTCCAAGTAATACCTCACGTGAGTAAGGGTCAGTTTGGGCGTTCAACTCCAGTTTTTGATCCTTTTCTGGCGCTGGACGCCAGATTTGGGCAGAAGGCTGGCGTTGAACGCCATTTTACGTCGTCAATTCTTGTGCAAAGTATGGACTATTATATATTTCTGAAAAGCCCTGGATGTCTACTTTCCAACGCAATTGGAAGCACGCCATTTCGAGTTCTGTAGCTCCAGAAAATCCACTTTGAGTGCAGGGAGGTCAGAATCCAACAGCATCAGCAGTCCTTTTTCAGCCTGAATCAGATTTTTGCTCAGCTCCTTCAATTTCAGCCAGAAAAATACCTGAAATTACAGAAAAACACACAACTCATAGTAAAGTCCAGAAACATGAATTTTTCCTAAAAACTACTGGAAATAAACAAAAAACTAACTAAAACATACTCAAAACTATATGAAATTATCCCCAAAAAGCGTATAAAATATCCGCTCATCACAACACCAAACTTAAACTGTTGCTTGTCCTCAAGCAACTAGACAAATAAAATAGAAGACTAATAGGTTGAGAAGCAATAATATCTCAGAGTTTTTCATTGAAGCTCAGATCCTAATTAGATGAGCGGGACTAGTAGCTTTTTTCTTCTGAACAGTTTTGGCATCTCACTTTATCCATTGAAGCTCAGAGTGATTGGCATCTATAGGAACTCAGAATTCAGATAGTGTTATTGATTCTCTTAGTTCAATGTGATGATTCTTGAAAACAGCTTCTTTATGAGTCTTGGCCGTGGCCCTAAGCACTTTGTTTTCCAGTATTACTACCGGATACATAAATGCCACAGACACATAACTGGGTGAACCTTTTCAGATTGTGACTCAGCTTTGCTAAAGTCCCCAATTTAGAGGTGTCCAGAGGTCTTAAGCACACTCTTCTTTTTGCTTTG
>NC_029792.2:37353413-37362312 GCF_000816755.2 Arachis ipaensis
CAAACTTAAAGTTTGGCACAGGATTTAATAGAAAAATTATTTTTGAAAAAGGTTTTAAAAAATATGATAGCCAATTATCATGAACATAAACACCACGTTCTAACTAACTGAGCTATAAGTTTAAAGTATTTTAGCAAGGGATAAATAATAAAAGACTCTAAACAAAAAAAAAAGAAAGATTTTTCCTAATCTAAGCAACAAAATAAACTGTTAGTTGTCCAAACACGAACAATCCCCGGCAACGGCGCCAAAAACTTGGTGCACGAATTGTGAATCACACTTTTCACAACGCGTACCACTAACCAGCAAGTGCACTGGGTCGTCCAACCAGAGCTCCTCACCCCCAACAATGGGGTTTAGAGACTCATGCCGTCAGAGAATACAAAGTTTAGATCTGAAATGTCATGAGATACAAAATAAGTCTCTAAAAGTTGTTTAAATACTAAACCAGTAGCCTAGGGTTACAAAATATGAGTGGACTATGATGGATGATGCAGAGATCCACTTCTGGGGCCCACTTGGTGTGCTGGGGCCCACTTGGTGTGTGCTGGGGCTGAGACTTTAAGCAATTCACGTGCAGAGGCCATTTGTGGAGTTGAACGCCAGTTTTTGTGCCAGTTTGGGCGTTCAACTCCAGTTTTTAATCCTTTTCTAGCGCTGGACGCCAGATTTGGGCAGAAGGCTGGCGTTGAACGCCAGTTTACGTCGTCAATTCTTGTGCAAAGTATGAACTATTATATATTGCTGGAAATCTCTGGATGTCTACTTTCCAACGCAATTGGAAGCACGCCATTTCGAGTTCTGTAGCTCCAGAAAATCCACTTTGAGTGCAGGGAGGTCAGAATCCAACAGCATCAGCAGTCCTTTTTCAGCCTGAATCAGATTTTTGCTCAGCTCCTTCAATTTCAGCCAGAAAAATACCTGAAATTACAGAAAAACACACAACTCATAGTAAAGTCCAGAAACATGAATATTTCCTAAAACTACTGGAAATAAACTAAAAACTAACTAAAACATACTCAAAACTATATGAAATTATCCCCAAAAAGCGTATAAAATATCCGCTCATCACTAGCCAGCCAAGCTTTCAGTGAAAGCTCCGGTCCAAAACACTAGACATGGCCAATGGCCAGCCAAACTTCAGCATACATAGTTCAAGCATGTGGAGAGGATGCCTCAGTCCAAAAGAAATTAGACATGGCTTTACAGCCAGCCAGGCTTCAACATGTTATCTTGAAATTCTAGAATTCATTTTTAAAAATTCCTAAGCCATAGAATAATTATAAATTTTTTTTTCAAAATTTTTTGAAAATAAAAAGAATAAAACAAAAACTTAAAATTAAAATAAAATTACCTAATCTGAGCAACAAGATGAACCGTCAGTTGTCCAAACTCGAACAATCCCCGGCAACGGCGCCAAAAACTTGGTGCACGAAATTGTGATCATTCATTCCTTGGTAACGGCGCTAAAAACTTAATACGCATGTTCATAATCTTAATTCTTTGTCACAACTTCGCACAACTAACCAGCAAGTGCACCGGGTCGTCCAAGTAATAAACCTTACGTGAGTAAGGGTCGATCCCACGGAGATTGTCGGCTTGAAGCAAGCTATGGTCACCTTGTAAATCTCAGTCAGGCGGATTCAAATGGTTATAGAGTTTTAATAATTAAAAGATAAATAAAACGTAAAATAAAGATAGAGATACTTATGTAATTCATTGGTGAGAACTTCAGATAAGCGTATAGAGATGCTTAGTTCCTTCTGAATCTCCGCTTTCCTACTGCTTTCATCCAATCCTTCATACTCCTTTCCATGGCAAGCTGTATGTTGGGCATCACCGTTGTCAATGGCTACATCCCGTCCTCTCAGTAAAAATGGTCCAAATGCGCTGTCGCCGCACGGCTAATCATCTGTCGGTTCTCGATCATACTGGAATTGGATTCAGTAATCCTTTTGCGTCTGTCACTACGCCCAGAACTCGCGAGTTTGAAGCTCATCACAGCCATCCCATCCCAGATCCTACTTGGAATACCACAGATAAGGTTTAGACTTTCCGGATCTCAAGAATAGCCGCCAATAATTCTAGCATATACCACGAAAACTCTAATCGTAGATCAGGAGGCTAAGAGATATCCATTCAAGCTTGTTTGCATGTAGAACAGAAGTGTTTGTCAGGCACACGTTCATAAGTGAGAATGATGATGAGCGTCACATAATCATCACATTCATCATGTTCTTGTGTGCGAATGAATATCTTAGAGAAGAAATAGGCTTGAATTGAATAGAAAAATAATAGTACTTTGCATTAATTCATGAGGAACAGCAGAGCTCCACACCTTAATCTATGGTGTGCAGAAACTCTACCGTTGAAAATACATAAGTGAAAATAGGGTAGACATGGCCGAGTGGCCAGCCTCCCATGGAGGTCTAGAGATCTAAAAATGATCAAAAGATGATCTCAAAAATGATCCAAAAGATTCATTCCTAACACAATAGTAAAAAGTTCTATTTATACTAAACTAGTTACTAGGGTTACAGAAATAAGTAAATGATGCAGAAATCCACTTCCGGGCCCACTTGATGTGTGCTTGGGCTGAGCATTAAATTTTTCACGTGTAGAGGTCTTCCTTGGAGTTAAACGCCAGTTTGTAAGTTGTTTCTGGCGTTTAACTCTGCTTTGCAACCTGTTTCTGGCGTTTAACGCCAGTTAGGGCAGAGAGCTGGCGTTGAACGCCAGTTTGCGTCATTTAAAATCGAGCAAAGTATGGACTATTATATATTTCTGGAAAGCCCTAGATGTCTACTTTCCAACGCAATTGAGAGCGCGCCATTTGGACTCCTGTAGCTCCAGAAAATCCACTTTGAGTGCAGGGAGGTCAGAATCCAACAGCATCTGCAGTCCTTCTTCAGCCTCTAAATTTGATTTTTGCTCAAGTTCCTCAATTTCAGCCAGAAATTTTCTGAAATCATAGAAAAATACACAAACTCATAGTAAAGTCCAGAAATATGATTTTTATTTAAAAACTATATAAAAACAATGCCAAAAAGCGTATAAATTATCCGCTCATCAGTAACTAACCCATGGAGATCGGTATCGACCTCCCCACACTTAAAGATTGCACCGTCCTCGGTTCATGCTGAGATGTGCAGGTGGACGGGCTGCTACAACTGATGCTTTTTTCTAGAGATTGTGCTGATGGACTTGTCTGTTGCCCCATGTAAAGGTTTTTCATTTCCCTTCCACGGTGGCCATCCTGAAAGAAGAGGAAAAAGAAGAAAAGTAACCCAAAAACAAAGATAGGAAACAATTTAAAATATGGTTGGGTTAATCCCAAATAATAAGGGTCTCAATTATATGGTAGCTACAACATGCAAGTGAGAAAACAATAGAAGCACATGGCAACCAATGGTATGCAAGATAATATAAGTATCATGAAGGAGTAGCATTGACTTATGAAGAATAATACCCAGTCAGAGTAAAACAAGTCATGAAGCACCAGAATAATTCAAGAAAAGATGCAACAGTTGAAGAAGAAAATTTAACACCAATGAAAAAAATAATAAATTTAGAAAAGAAAATAAAAATATGCACAAAATTAAAATGCAATGAATGAAAGTATGCAAATAAATTAAGTAAAATAGAATAAAAGTGAAGAAGGATGGGAAGTTAAGAAGAAGAAAGTAAGAAAGGAGGAAGAAAAAAGTAGAAAGGAGAGAAAAGAGAAGTAAGAATTTAGAAACGGGGCGCGATGCGTATGCGTGCATCATGCGTATGCGTGAAAATTGAGTTGGCCGTTCGACGCGTACGCGTGGGAGGTCTGAAAGCGAAATGACGCGCACGCATCAGGGACGCGTACACATGGGTGATTTTGTGCTTCTAGCACAGTTCCAGCCCCAGACCAGCACAACTTTCTGTTTAACACGCTTTTTTACAGGGTCACGCGTGTGCATGGGCGACGTGCACGCGTGGGAGGCTGATTTTTTTAAATGACGCGGACGCGTCAAGGACGCGTTCGCGTGGGCATGCTTGTGCCTAAGGCACGCCTCCAGCCATGCTCCCACGTGACTCTCTGCTTCTTTTCTTCTTGTTTCGAAAGCACCTATGACGCGGACGCGTTAGCGACGCTTGCGCGTCGCGTGCATTTTTTTTATGCAGTATGCAGAATGCAGAATGCAAATGCTGATGCAGGTACTGTGAATGAACACTAATAAAATAAAATAAAACTAAGACTGAAAAAGAACGATCATACCATAGTGGGTTGTCTCCCACCTAGCACTTTTAGTTAAAGTCCTTAAGTTGGACATTTGATGAACTCCCTGTTATGGTGGCTTGTGCTTGAACTCATCCAGGAATTCCCACCAATGTTTGCAATTCCAATATCCTCCGGGATCCCATACTAGTTGCATAAATCCTTTAAGCAAGTTAAAGCAAGTGACAAGGCCCCAAAAGTGTTGACTGTTGGAATGAATTCCGGGGTCCCAAACCTTGCTTTTGCACCCGTCTTCTTGTTGACCATCTTTGTTCTAACCGGGTGGTAAGCAATCCGAATTCTCACTGAGGCATCCAAATAGCTTCCTAGACCCATTCAATTGAGATTTGTACCAACCTTTGTACTTCAATTTGGAGCATGCAACCATATTGAACCTTGCATGACAATTCCTACCACTAACCATCTCTCGCTTGCTCTTATAGCCACAAAGAGCTCTAAGTTGCCCATCCATCTCAAGCAAAGCATATTCAAGTGAGCTAATTAAGCTTAGAGATGAGATATTTACCCACTTGAATGAAGGGATGGATGGTGATGGCTTTGGGGGAGAGGTCTCCAACAACTTTGGCAAGGTAATTTCTAGCTACATTCCCTTGGGCTCTTCTTTGACAACTTCCACCTCCTTGCAAGCTTCTTCAATATCAACCTCTTCCTCTTGGTAGCTTTCTTCCAATTCAATGTCTTCTTCATTTTTCATCAAGGGCATGGGAGGTTGTGCTTCTTCTTCTTTAATCTCCATGTCAAGTCCAATGGGGGAGGATTCAAATGTAGATAAGAATTCATCAATGATTGAATCCATCTCTTGATCATCCCCTTCAAAGTCTTCAACCATGATATGCCTTGGAGGTTGTACACCCTCCTCAACATCAATTTCAAGCATCTTGGAAGGAGGCTTTATGACTGGACTTTTCCATGGAGGTTCCGCATCTCCTAAATCTTCAACCACTTTCTCTTCTTCAGTGATTTCGGCTTTCTCCACTTGCTCTAGTACAAAATCCAGCTCCTTACTGTCCACCGGAGTTTTTAGTATCTCCTTCATGCTACGTTCTTCATTAGATTGTCCACATGAAGCCATGGGGGTTCCTTGAGTGTCTGAACATCGGAAAGGTAATCGATTGATCGCTTGCTCCAGTTGGTGAAGGGTTGCATGAAACTTTTTTCACTGTTTCCTTGAGACGATCCTTTGATTCTTGTTGCGCTTGGCTATCATAAGTAGGATCATAGTGCTCTTGGATTGATGGATATGGACATGGTGTATATTGAGGTGGTGGTTCTAAGTATGGCTCATAAGATGGTTGGTATGGTGGATATGGGTTAGAGTCATATGGAGGTATTTGGTTGTAGGGGGCTTGTAAGTATGGTGGTTCAAAGGTATGTTGGGGAGGTGGTTCATAAGCATATGGTGGGCCTTGTTGGTAACTACAAGGGGGTCCACCATATTCATCATCTTGATATGCTCCTTGGAATGGTTCTTGACCATAGTAATTTGGTGGAGGTGGTTTGTCACGAGAGGGTCCACCATAACTATTGTCTTGGTATGCATCACAGAATAGTTGTTGGTTATAGCGCACTTGAGGTGATTGTTGCCAAGAGGGTTGATCAAATCCTTGTGGCTCCTCCCATCTTTGATTCTTCCAACCTTGATGCCTATTTTCATTATAGTTTCTATTCCTTACAACAACATTGGAACCAAACTTGAAACCAAAGGGGTGAGAATTCATAGTAGCTAAAGAAAATAAAAACAAAAACTAATAAAAAAAATTAATAAAAATAAACTCCTAAAACTAGAAACACTAACAACAATATGAGATAAAGATTTGAAAAAGGTTTAAATTTTGAATTTTGAATTTTGAATTTTAGAATTTAAATATTGAAATTTGAAATTTGATTTTGAAATAAGATAAGATAATATTTTGAAAAAGATATGATTTTTGAAAAAGATTTGAATTTTGAAATTTAAAACTAAGATAAGATAAGATAAAAATTTTAAAATAAAAATCTGAATTTTTTTTTTGTAATTTTTGAAAAAAATCAATTAAAATAAAGAGAAAAGATATTTTTGAATTTAATGAGGAAAGAGAAAAATAATAAAATGACACCAAACTTAAAATTTTTAGATCAAAACGAAGAAAACAACCAAGAACAACTTGAAGGTCAAGATGAACACTAAGAACAACTTGAAGATCAAGATGAACACCAAGAACAAATTTTTGAAAAATTTTTAATAACTAAATAAAAACCAATAACCTCTTAATTTACGAAAAACCAAAAAATAAAAACAAAAATAAAAACAAATCAAAAAGCAAATATTTACAATAACCAATAATAAGGCACACGTTTGTAATTTCCCGACAACGGCGCCATTTTTTGACGATCAAATTTCTGCCAGTAAAGAAATTCACAAATATAATCGCGTTGTAAGTATAGTTTCTAAACCAACAGAGAATCCTTTCATACAAAAGTTTGGTTGTCACAAATAACAAAACCCAATAAAATTTATAACCGAAGTATTTAAACCTCGGGTCGTCTTCTCAAGGAATTGCAGGGAAGTATGATTTATTATTGGTTATGAAATTGTATCTTTTTGGGGTTTTTGAAATAAGGAATAAGTAATTTAAATGGCAAGAAAAATAAATTAATAATTAAGAAAACTCTTGGCAAGGTATGAGAACTGGAAATCCCATCTTAGTTATCCTTATCAGGTGTGATGAGGATTGTTTATTGCTCCCACTTAGTTAACCCTTACTAAATAAAGGAAATTCAAGTGGACCAATTAACTTGATTCCTCAAGTCCTAGTCAACTCCTATAGAAAGACTAGCTTTAGAGGTATCCAAATTAATCAGCAATTTCTAATCTTCAATCAACCGCTGAGTTTGACAACTCAAGTGTTACCAGTTACTTAACCAAAGCCAAAAGGGAAAAAATCTAAATTATTTATATCCCAAATAGAATAAAACAATCATAAATCTGAAATACCTCAATTTGCATTAAATAGAATATTCAAATCTAACATGAGAAGGTTCATAAGCCAATTTGGCTAAATAAGTAATTAACAAGTAAAAGCATTAGAGTAAATAAAAGTAGAAGAGAAACATAAATTAAAGAACATTGAACCTGGAATGAAGAGAAGTAGCCTAATCATAATAGAAAGCCTAAATCTTAATCCTAATCCTAAATCCTAAGAGAGAGGAGAGAGCTTCTCTCTGTAAAAACTACATCTAAAATCTAAAATTGTTAATATGAAAGTTGTTTTGTGAATGGATGCATTCCCCCACTTTATAGCCTCTAATCTGTGTTTTCTAGGCCGAAAACTTGGTCAGAAACAGCCCAGAATTCGCTGGTTTCGAATTCAAACACGCTGATTTTCGCAGATGCGATACGTCCTCATTATGCACACGTTCGCGTCACTTATTCTCAGGACAACTATGGCAGATTATATATCATTTCAAAGCCCCAGATGTTAGCTTTCCAAAGAAACTGGAACCGCCTCCTTTGGACCTCTGTAACTCAAGTTATGATCGATTTAGTGCAAGAGGGTCAGGTTGACAGCTTTGCAGTTCCTTCAATTTCTTATATTCCTTCCACTTTTGCATGCTTCCTTTTCATTCTCCAAGCCATTCCTGCCCTATAAACTCTGAAATCACTTAACGCACATATCACGGCATCGAATGGTAATAAGAGAGGATTAAAATTAGTAAATTTAAGGCCAAAAAAACATGTTTTCAATCATAGTACAAAATCAGGAAGAAAAACGTAAAATATGTGATTTCTATGAATAAGCGTGAGAATAATGGATGAATGTGATTTCTATGAATAAGCGTGAGAATAATGGATGAAAAACCACTCAATTTAGCACAATATTATAAACCATAAAATAATGATTTATCAGATTGTGATTTAGTTATATATATATATATATAGCTCACAGTCGAATTACACGTTATATCTTTTTCATGATATTACAAGTTATAACTCACTTGATATCTGTTCATTATTTCTAAAAAATTTACATCAATTCAAAATTATTTGTTATATCTGTTATTTATTTAAAACTTAATCAAATATATTTATTTACAATTATATATGCTTCTTAATGTCTTGATTAAACTTAATAGGAATAACATTTAGTTACTGTACAATATTGTAGTTCAATAATTGAATTAATAAAATAATTATTTTATAAAAAAATAATATATACCGTACAATTTTGTGCCGGAATTATTCGATCCTAACTTATGTGCGTGTTTAGGGTTTATGATTTCCACGTTGAATACGTAAAGCAGCCACCAAATAAAGTTTCTGTTTGGATATGACACCTTCCATCACTACTTTAGACCAAACAAATCTTTAGTAAGCATGCTTATTTTTTGGTTCACTACGTGTTAATCAATTTATTTAATGCAAGAAAAACCTCATAGATCTCACCTTTCGTAAATTGAAAAGCAAGGTCAACACTCAACACACATGTTCCTTTTTTCGGTCTTCTACTATTAATTAAAAAAAAGGTTTATGAAGAAAGGGAGTCTGAGTCATGTTTAATTTGATTTTATTACTACGATGCAACTTTTAGCCATTGGATGTATCCTATTTTAGTTTTAATGTAAGTGTGACCTTCGCTACAAGACTGG
>NC_029792.2:37362427-37379952 GCF_000816755.2 Arachis ipaensis
ATAATAATAGAAATTAAAATAAAAATTTTAAAATTTCTAGATAATAAACGAAATGAAAAGACTTTTAAGTTTTTTTTACGGAACAAAAAATTATACTTCAATTAACATTCTTTTCTCTCCTATTTTTACTTTAATCTTTCTTCCTAAAATATTCAAAAAACTTTTAATTGAAATTTTCAATCCCTTGCCACAATAATTTAAAAAAATTTCTAAAAAATCAGAAAATCTAGTTATGTTTTGAATTAGGCTTTTTTTTTTTATATTTTCATGTTATTATTAACACTGGCTATATTAAATATCATCTCATTATTCTATTAGGATTTTTTTTTCAATTGCCTTTTTCATGTTACACTACAACAGCAGTTTCCAATCGACGTCCTTTAGTGCGCAAGGATTAATTTTGCGTCGAATTGTATGTTAGTGATTCTAAACTGCTGCGATATGGTGCCGCTATTTGGTATTGCTAATTTTTTAAAATTTTTATTTTTGGCAATTACAAAACGCCGCTATATGAAAACTACACAAATTTTGAGTTCGTTTTTGTCAGATTGTAATCGTCACTAGATCCCGGTTTAAACTGCCAGAAAAATGTTTTCTTTGATAGCATAAATTGCCGCTATTTTTTTATAATATTCAGAAATATTTTTTTGTGCTTTTTGGGATATTTTAATATTAAAAATCTTATTATTTTTTTTTTCTAAAAATCTAAATTGAGGGCAAAATTCATGAAAATATAACTGCGAAACAAATCAATATATTTATATTAATATTAGTAAAGTATATCTCTAATTAAGAGTTTCATAGTCAACTTTAAAAATATAATATATATGCTTCAAATAAAATAACATTAAATTCTAATATCTATTTTTCGTTCTGTCCCTCTAAGGAATTCATCCGTGTAGCAATGTCTGGTGGCAGCTTCAACCTTGCCATTGAATTAGATAACTTAGAACACTTTCCATTGCCTGCCTCTTTATCTTTTTCTGTTGCTACTTCATCCTCTGCTCCCTTTCTTTTCAATTTCTCGACTGCGACCTCTGCCTGTAGTTCAAGCAGCACCCTTTGGGTCTCCTCTGTTTGAGCTCCATCGCCTGGCTGATATGAATTCGGACCGAAGAGTTGACTAGAAGTTGGTCCAAAATCCACACACTAAAAACAAACGCTGAGAACCATCGGATTTAGCGCCGACGATTATAATCGAATTTAGCGACGAATTTGACGAGGAATTCATCATCTCAAATAATTACCGGTGGATAGTTGCTTTCGACGGTGAAACCGCCAGTAACTTTTGGCAGGAAACCACAACAAATAGGCGCCAACTTTAATGGAAAGCTGCATTTTTGTGATCTGTAATGCGTTATCGTAGAAAATATCTGCCAGTAAATACGACGAAAACGTGTCCTAAATTGGAACCGCGAACCCCCTCCCCCTTCATTTTGAATTCACTCGCTCTCTCAATGATTCATTTTGGTGATCCACACCACATTACCGTCGGAAATATCCATCGGTAACTGTGCCTTAAATTAGAACCGCGAACCCTCGCTCCCTTCATTTTGAATTCACATACTCTCTAACCTCTCACCTTTCTTTCTCTCTCTCTAGCCACCCACCCTCCCACTCTCTCTCTCTAACCTTCTCATCTCTCCTCTCCGTCAACCTCCTCCGCCACTACTGCTTTTGGAAACGTGTCCGCCGCTACCTCTGGCGCTGCTGCCACCCTCCTATCCATTTTCTCTTGTTCTACATTCAAGATTTTTTGTTTGAGCTCTATTTATTTCAAATTCTGTTATATCAAGTTAATTAATTAGTTAGTAGAATTTAGTTAGTTTAATTTTCTATTTTAATGGATTTAGGTGGTTAGGATATGTTAGAATAGGTTAACTTAGAGTCTGAGATTGCTAAAAAAATATTGGCTTATTGAACTATTTGCTAATAACTGCTACTGAAATTGTTTGAAAAATGTTTGACTGTATTAATAATGATTGAGTTGTGTGTATGTTACCTTAATAATGATTGGAAAAATTAACCGGTTGAGAAGGATTGATGAATATTTGGTTTGGATGGAACTCTTGAAGGGTGGAGAAATCCGAATTTAGGCAAGACTCTGTCGAAATTTTTTTTAAGATTTTCAGTCAAATCGAAAAATTAAAATTATGTTTTCGAAATTATTATAATTAATTGTTGGGTTGCTGTATTTTTGTGCATTTGTTAATTTGAATAATATTTTTTATTTTAGTTTATGTTTTTGATTTTGTTAAGTTGGTATTATGATAAATATTTATGACATTTACAAGAGAACTATATATGTATATATTCATTTTGGCTTTTATAAAAGAAATTTTTTTCCTTTGCAATTACTGTTTTATTGTTCTATAGGCACTTGTTAGTTTGCTAAACTAACCAAAACACTTATTCATTCTAATTTAATTATATTAAAACTAAAACATTATGTAATTTCCATTTTTTTAATTTACTAAACTAAAACACTTTTAGAATTATTTGTTATTTCTTGAGTTTCTTCTTATGTTATTAGTTATTGGTGTTTATTATGTTATTAATATATTCGCTGTACAGACATGACGAGAGGTAGCAGAGGTAGGTCGAGTGGGTCACATGGTCGTGGTAAAGGGCGAGCTTCCACTAATCTCCCAGGGCTGGCCAGTCATCGCCCTCTACCCCGAATACCCCGTCGACCCCTGTGATGTCACAGGCGAGTCCATCAGACCAGGAATTCATCATAGTCCCAAACCCGAACTGGGTGCCTCTTTCTACTATGCCCCTGCAGATGCAGCAATGACGTCGACAGAGTCCGCGGTGGGTGATTCCTCCAATGACCCCGAACAGGCACTACAAGAAAAATGATGAGAACCGTCGGATTTAACGACGGGTTTGTTGAGAAATTCTTCATGTCAAATAATTTCCGGCGGATAGTGGCTTCCGACGATAAAACCGCCGGTAAGTTTTAGTGGGAAACCACGATAAATGGGCACCAATTGTAGCGTCAGATTTACCATCGGATAGACACGTTTAATGGAGATGCTACATTTTGGTGATCCAAACTGCGTTACATCGAAAATATCCGCCGGTAAATCCCACGGGAATCATGCCCTAAATTGGAACTGCAAACCCCTCCCCCTTCATTTTGAATTCGTTTTCTCTCTTTCACTTTCCTCTTTCTCAACCCTCTCACCACTCAATCTCTCTCTAGCCGCTGCTACTACTACAAAGGTCGTTGCCGCTGCTTCTTTGTCATCTCCTCCCTCTAATTCCATCCATTCTCTCTCTATTTCCTCTGCGGCTGAACCAAAATAAGGCACCCCTGTTCGAGCTACTCCAGCCCCTATTTCCCCATCATTTTCTGCGAGTCACTGTCACCAGTGCCACCTACTTCAGTGGTTAGGCTCCACTACTTGTCTAACCCATCCCTCCTTCCCTTTTGCCTTGGAGTACTTCTTTGCTTACAAGTTTTTTCCCTTTTTCTTTTAATTTCTATTAAGTTGGATTAGTTTTATTTAGTTAGTTTGATTTTGTTAATTAGCTTAGTTAGATTAGTTGTTGTTAGTTGATTATAGGTTGTTAGGTTAGGATAATTTGCTTTAGATTATTAAGTTCTGATTGTTGCTGTTAAAAGTGTTTGGATTGACTTGATGTATGATGGATTAATTGCTGCTGATTTGATGTGAATTATTGCTCTTGCTCATGTTGTTAATTATTTGTTTGTGTGGTGATTTAATATGTTACTGCTGATTTTGTTAATTAGCTTAGTTAGATTAGTTGCTTGATGAGCGGATATTTTATACGCTTTTTGCCATCATTTTCATATAGTTTTTAGTATGTTTTATTTAAGTTTTATTAAGTTTTCATAGGTTTTTGTGCAAAATTCACATTTTTGGATTCTACTTTGAGTTTGTGTGTTTTTATGCAATTTTAAGTAAATTCTGGCTGAAATTGAGGAGCTGGAGCAAAAGTCTGATTCAGAGACAGAGAAAGCACTGCAGATGCTGTCTAGATCTGACCTCTTTACACTCGAAAGAGCTTTTCTGGAGTTACAGAAGTTCAAATGGAGCGTTCTCAATAGCTATGGAAAGATAACATCCAGAGCTTTCCAGCAATGTTTAATAGTCCATACTTTGCTTCAGAATTGAAGGCCCAAAACTGGCATTCAATGCCAGCCTCCTGCCCTATTCTGGCATCCAAAGCCCAAAGGAGAAGAGACCAGTGTCCAACGCCTAAGAAGGACCCCCTAGCCAGCGTTCAACACCCTAGAGGCCTCCTAGCACGAGGATCTCAATCAAGCTCAGCCCAAACACTCACCAAGTGGGCCTCAAAAATGGATTTTAGCACTAAAAGACTGTTTTACACTTCTTATGTAATCCTTAGTCATTAGTCTAGTATTTATTTGAGAACTTTTACATCTTTTAGAGACTTTATGCTATATTTTCGAATTCCACATTGTATTTTCTCTATCAGTATGAGTTTCTAAACCTTCTAAGTTAAGGGGAGGAGCTCTGCTGAGTTTTATGGATTAATAAAAGTATTACTGTTCTATTTCAATCCGTGTTTGATTCTCTATTCTAAGATGTATCTTCGTTCTTCATCAATATGAATGCATTGAACCAGCACAAGGTTATCTCATTCTACATGGGTTCAGAGTGAGTCTTTCATCGGACAATGATGAACCGTTAGATTGATTATACATCTCTTAGACGGCTAATCCACGACTTCGTTGGAGACTTCTCGAGACACCAGTTCAGCCAAAGTATGGGGAGATTAGAGTCTCTGTGGTAGAGGCTAGAACCAAAAGTGCAGCATCCTTTGGTTCGAAAGATTCGACCTTGTCTGTGGCGTTTTGAGTAGGATCACCAAGGAGAATGGACTGCAAGAGCTTCACCCTCAATCAGAATGGATCCGCACTAACCCTGGAGTTCGGATCTGGAGGAGCATTGGCGACTTCTCAACTAGCGTTGATTGCATACAGCCTGCCATAGAAGAAATCATTCACAGTTGAAGAAGACAGTAAGACCAGAGTTATCCAGAAAAACAAAGCATCTCCAAGCCTTAACTACCTTCTTATCACAGTTTACACAACTTCTGAGTAACGTTCTATTTATTTTCTTTTATACGTTTAAAACAACAAACCTACCTTTTCTATTCGCTTGATTAAGATCTACAAGATAACCATAGCTTGCTTCAAACCACAATTCTCGTGGGATCAACCCTGACTCGCTCAGGTATTACTTGGACGACCCAGTGCACTTGCTGGTTCAGTTGTACGAAGTGTGGGAATTCATGTACCAAGTTTTTAGCGCCGTTGTCGGGGATTGTTTGAGTTTGGACAAACTAATGGATTATCTTGTTGCTTAGTTTAAGTACTTTTTACTTTTGTTTTGAATCTTTTATTTTTCCTTTCAAAAATTTTTCAAAACCTTTTCTGTTTTTGGCTATGTATTTTCTTTTAATTTTCTTACTTTGAGTCTTACCTATTTCTTGTTTTCCTTTTCAAAATTTTTTTGTTCAAAACTTTTTCTTTTCTTTATTAATCTTTATCTTTTGTTTGAAACGTTTGTTCTTGTTCTTGTTAAGATTTTGAATTTCTTGTTTCTTTTTCCAAAAATTTTTCAAAAATAGTGTCTTTTGTTGAGTCTTGCGTCAATCTTTAAGTTTGGTGTCTTCATGAATCTTTTCTATTAAAATTTTCAAAAAGTGTATCCTTGGTTTTCAAAATTTTTAAGTTTGGTGTCCTGTGCATGTTCTTATTTTCTTTGAATTCCTTGAGTTTTGTTCTTGGTGTTCTTCGTGATCTTCAAAGTGTTCTTGTTTTTCTTCTTGTTTTGATCTTTAAATTTTTAAGTTTGGTGTCTTTTGATATTTTTCTCTTTGAATTTTCGAAATTCTAGAGTCTTAGATCTAAAAATTTTAAGTTTGGTGTCTTTTGGTTGTGTTTTTCTTTCTTAATTAATTCAAAAAATAAAAATATCTTTTTTATCTTTATTTCAAAATTATTTTCAAAAAGAAAAAACTACCATTTGTACCCATGAACTTTGCGAACGCTGACAAAAGTACCCATAGAAGAAGAAAAGTGGCTTTGTACCCATGAAAGGCTGGATCCGTCTGTCGATAGTAGCCGGATGTCATTAACTCGTTAGCTCCGTTAAGTTAAAGGGCAACATGGCACGTTAAGTGCTTACCTGGCTTTGAGACAGTAGTTTGATGTGTCCAAGCATATTGTTACCATTATAACATCACTCATTTCCCTAATTTATCCTCAAATGTTTCCCTAATTTGAATTTGGAAACCCTAGAATGTCTAGGAGAAGCAGAGGTAACCATTGTTCTTCGAATGGAAGCATCAGCAGAGAAGGGACTTCGTCTTCCAAGAGGGGTGAAGAGAAGACTTTGTCTAGGAGATACTTTTGTAGAAAGGGTGTGGTGTTGCTACAATCTGGAACCTTAACAAATCCTGGGAGATGGTTCGTTAGGTGTCCTGTATGGAAGGTAAGTCTTTTTGTTTTTGTGCTTCTGTTCAGATTAACTTGTTGTGAATGATTCCTTATTCCTCCCTTTTACGCTACAGACGATGGATTGCAAGTATTTTATATGGGTGGATGAGATTGACGGAGGATGGAAGGGACTGGCAAGAGCCCTTGTTAGAAAAAATCACGATAGCTACTGTGGTAACCATGAGGTCAATGTCACTGGGCAAAGAAGAGAGATTCAAGAGAATAGCGTGAAGATCTTGTTAAAAATAGGGAAGCTCCAAGGTGAAATTAGAACTATTAGGTCATGGATTATAACAATTTTTTTGAGTTTATTGATTTGTATAGGCCTGAGTCTACTCCAATTAATCAATATGTAATGGTGCGTATGGTGTATGTTGTCCTGAGGTCTTTTTGTGGCTATTTGGTTCAATGATGATGAACTTCAAAACTCTGTTAATATCTTCAGTTGTTGTGAAGAAAGTCAAGTTGTGTTATGACATTAATGTCCATGATTGTTAATGTATTTGATATCTGTGATTTTGAATGTAACACAAATTTGACAAAAAAGACAATAAATGTCGGTATTTGACAAATATAGCCGGAAACCTGGTATTGTATACTAAATAACGAAAATGTAACCTGGAAATGGAACTAAATATTCATTCCATATGCTATAATAAACCTTGAAATAATTTTAACATAAACATTTGTCAACAAAAGCCTCAAGGCATAAGTTACAAAAAAACCATAGTATCAGAGTTTTAAAGCTCTCATTACAGTAAGTCCTTGATCCAAAAATAAAGTCAAACTAGAAAATCCTATTTGTTGGGTGTGGAGTTGCTACTACCACTAGAACCCCCATTGTTGTTGCCACTTGAAGATGCTCCTGTTGGTGGGCAGAATCTAGGTACTGGCCATCTGCCTGCTATTTGACTTGTGGATGGTGGAGTTGGCATGAATCGCATAAATCTTGTAGTGGTCCCTCGAGTTGCACCATGCATTGTTTGTCCGGTAACTTTTGGAGGAGGTTGGTTAGTTGGTGATGTAGGCCTAACAAGAGAGGGTTGTGGTGTGGTAGGCGTTATAGGAGTAGGTTGTGGTGGGGTAGGTTTGAGGGGAGAAGGTTGTGACGGTGGTGGCCTCTTAACGTTTCTCCTCCTAATTGGTCTCTTGGACATGGTTGGCTTCATCATAGGTCTAGGTGGCACATCTGCAGTAGAGGAGTTAGAAGGTGGAGGTCTTACTGCCATAGGTTCCTCAGAAGGAGTCACAGAGTTCACGACATCAACATTCACCTATAAATGGATAATTGCATTAAGTCAAATGTTTAATGCAAGATAAATTTATTTTCATGCCAATAAGTAGAAGAAGAGAGTGAATATAAATGACTTACATTGGGTGGCTCTGAAGCTGATGCTTTAGCATCTGCTACCTCCAAAGTCTCTTTCCAATACATCTCTTGCTCTCTGGCAGCATCCTCATCAAGATCATCAGCAGCCATACCTTCAGTTGTTGCTGCTGCACCCTGATGCTGACTACCACTACCTGCTGTAGCTCCTCCGCTAGCTATAGCTTCTTTCTTTTTGTCACATCCTCTGCTGTTATGACCAGTCTGAGAACACACCAGGAATTTTTACAATTTTAATTTTTTTACAAGACAATCAATATGCACATGTAAACAAATGAGACATGAAATGTTAGGTTATACCTTCAGACAATATTTACATTTAATGGGGCCATATCTCCTCTTTCCTCTTCAAACCCTAAACCCTCAATCCTTTCTCTTGCCGTTGCCATTGACCTATAAATCTTTCTTTCATTTACAAGCACGTCAAACTCAGTTCTGAAGTAGTTTTCAGCATCCTTCACTGTTATATCAGGTTGATTCCTTATTCTGACTTCCAACTCATCAACTACACATTTTTCATTGGCAGATTTACAATACAAGTTCTGAGGGCAAGTATGCTCATTCACAAAGGTTTTGACTTGATAACTCACCGGATATGACCTCTTGGCACAGTAAATTTGCCACAGGCAGTTTTCATCATAGCAAATAGCTTTGCATCTAGTTGAATCAAACCTTGGAAAAAAAATACTTCTTCCAAGGTTAATATTGAACTTTCTTACGGCTTTCTTGAACTGTTGCATAGTCTCAAACTCCATTTCAAGCTCCAGCCTCACCTCCTTAATAGGTACATCCGCATTGCCCTATGGAAATGATCTTCCTTGGTCATCTTCATCACTTCCAATGCTGTGAAGGTCCTCTGACTCATAGCAATGAACACTAGGTTCATCATCTGAATATTCTCCCCCATCCACCAGGATAAATACTGATGGAGGTTGATTCGGGTCTGTATTAAGGATAAATGTTTGTCCAGTTGGAAGGGGTCTCTTAGTAGATCTCCTTATCTATTTTCTCCTACTGACTCCAGTAGCCTCCTGTGTGTTGTTATTATGTGTTTTTGGAGCATTGACTGTGGCAGATGGATTGGTAGAAGGGGTGTTAGTTGGGGGGGTTGGATGTGGTTCAGGCATGGTTTGGGAGGAGGGTTGATTTTGTGGTAAAGGAACATATTTGGTGAGCAATTCGTCTTTTGGATCGTCAGAGTTAGAGGGTGGATCCATGTGTGTTGATGACTTTGGCTGGGAATTGTTGTCAATGTTAAATTGCACATATATGTCTCCCAAGTTTTCATGATCAAGAGGAATAGATGTTGCTGGCTTTGTGTTTGGTGTAGCAGATTCTTCAGATACAGGTTGTGTAGGGAGCTACACATTTGGTTCAGAGAGTTGGGAAGGTGTTTCTAGAGGTTGGAAGGTGATATTTGGTGGTGGTTGACTGTTCATAAGGTCCTCAGAATTCTGCTTGTTAGGTTCAGGTTTGGTAGCCAAGGCTGATGGATTTGGGCTGGCATCTTCTTGGACCTTTTCTATACCATGGGTCTCCTCTGTACTTTGGGCTTCAGTTTGTACTCCTTCCAGTTGAAGAATTCTTCTAGGACCTTTTGCCTTCTTTAGAGTTGGAGTCCTCCTAACACAAATTTGCCTCCTCCTTCTTGATGGAGTAACATTAACCTTACCAGGTGCTTCTACAACAGCTTCGTCATTCGTATCAACAACATCTGCTTGGCTAATGGGGTGCTCTGTGTATATTTTAATCTAATTCCCATTCTCCACAGCAGCTTCATACATCTTAACAACATCCATCTCAAGTCGTAGAAGCCTCAAACCACCGTCAATTTCCATTCCAGGCTGTCGCCAGTAGAAATCGGAGATGATTGGATACCAATATCTTTCAGTAGGTCACTAATGAAGAAGCCATTCAGAGTATCCACATTAACTCCCTCCACCTCAGTAATTTCACCTTGTGCATAACACAACCTGCCATCTGACCCCCTTTCAAGTCTACCTGCTCTATGGTGTATTACTAACGTGATATGCGTGGTGGTAGCCATTTATGTCAATAACAACAAAAAAATTTTCATATATTCTAATATTACCCAACACCCAAATGAATGAATCATCAAAAAATGAATAAACCATCAATAAACATAATCAGTTTATAACATTACCCAACAACCAATTTTTTTTAAAATTAAGAAGACATGAATAAAACATCCAAAAATGAACAATCCATAACAATGCACCTACTATTTTTTCAAATTTTTTTAAACTAAAACACAACCCCTACAGTGACAGAAAAAAAACCCTAACTTCAGTTAACAATTTCATAGTGTACGATTTCAGTGACAGAAAAAATTAGTTACTAAATTGAGAAATTAGGGGCTAGCACTATAGGAAGATGGCTTACCCCTCACTGGATAGAGTGAGATGCCAAAACTATTCAAGAGGCAAAAAGCTATAAGTCCCGCTCATATGATTGAAGCTATGTTTCATTGATAGTTTGGAATTTATAGTATGTTCTATTCTTTTTATCCTATTTTGATTTTCAGTTTTTTGGGGACAAGCAACAATTTAAGTTTGGTGTTGTGATGAGCGGATAATTTATACGCTTTTGGCATTGTTTTTAGTATGTTTTTAGTAGAATCTAGTTACTTTTAGGGATGTTTTTAATAGATTTTATTTTAAATTCACATTTCTGGACTTTACTATGAGTTTGTGTGTTTTTCTGTGATTTCAGGTATTTTCTGGCTGAAATTGAGGGACCTGAGCAAAAATCAGATTCAGAGGTTGAAGAAGGACTGCTGATGCTGTTGGATTCTGACCTCCCTGCACTCAAAGTGGATTTTCTGGAGCTACAGAACTCAAAATGGCGCGCTTCCAATTGTGTTGGAAAGTAGACATCCAGGGCTTTCCAGCAATATATAATAGTCCATACTTTGTCCAAGTTTAGACGACGCAAACTGGCGTTCAACGCCAGCTCTCTGCCCAATTCTGGAGTTCAGCGCCAGAAATGGATCAAAAACCAGAGTTGAACGCCAGAAATGGATCCAAACCTGGCGTTCAACTCTACAAATGGCTTGCCTGACAACCACTTCCGTTCTACATTAGATTGAATGAGTATCTCTTAGATCTCTTAATCGAAATCTTCGTGGCGTAAGCTAGAATGATGGCGGCATTCAAGAGAATCCGGAAAGTCTAAACCTTGTCTGTGGTATTCCGAGTAGGATTCAATGATTGAATGACTGTGACGAGCTTCAAACTCGTGAGTGCTGGGCGTTAGTGACAGACGCAAAAGGAGGGTGAATCCTATTCCAGCATGATCGATAACCGACAGATGATTAGCCGTGCTGTGACAGAGCATGTGAGCATATTTTTCACTGAGAGGAGGGGATATAGCCACTGACAACGGTGATGCCCTTGCATAAAGCCAGCCATGGAAAGGAGTAAGACTGATTGGATGGAGACAGCAGGAAAGCAGAGGTTCAGAGGAACGAAAGCATCTCTATTCGCTTATCTGAAATTCTCACCAATGATTTACATAAGTATCTCTATCCCTCTTTTATTAATTATTTTCGAAAACCACATTACCATTTTATATCCGCCTGACTGAGATTTACAAGGTGACCATAGCTTGCTTCATACCAACAATCTCCGTGGGATTCGACCCTTACTCACGTAAGGTATTACTTGGACAACCCAGTGCACTTGCTGGTCAGTTACACGGAGTTGTGAACCATGGTACTGGCACCACGTTTTTGGAGCCATTGCCAGGGAAAGAAAGAGCGATGAATTTTACATAATTAAAGTGTAATCACGATTCCGCGTACCAATTCTCCATCTAGAGTTATAGAAACCTTTCCTTCTCCTCAAAGAACTTCCAGTCTTCCCCAACAAGCTGAACTTCAACCTCTCCTTGGTCAAGGATCCAAAAATTTGGGTGTTTCTACCAGATCTATAAATGTCACCTTGGTTAACCTGGTCACCATTCTAAATCAAGCTATTCAAGAAGACCAAGTGCCTATTTCTACCCCTGTACTCCTTGGTCTTTCTACATCTGGTCTTTCATTTGAGCTGACTGTTAATGCTCGAGAACAACTTCTATCACTTCTTAAACTTTTGGACCATCCATCCATCGAATGGACCAATGATGCAGCCTTGAACAAGCTTTTGTCTGATCTTCTGAGTTCACCTTTCGAACTCCAGGCTTCATCCCCACACTCTGCCATAATTCATCAATTCAAACAAATTGCCAGCAGAAGTGTAACTACCCAGGAAAAACTTCAAGAAATCACAGATGAAGAGGTTAAACTCAAAACTGAGGCAGAAAGCTATATTGCGGCCCTCCAACCAATCAAAGCTTTCCGTGAAGAATAAAAATTTACCGCAAAACCGAACCGAAATTTACAACAACCGAATAAAAAACTAAAAAAATTGGTTTTTTTGTTTTTTCAAATTAAACCGATCGATTCGGTTCGGTTTTTAGTTGGCTCAGTAAAAATTGAACCGAACTAAACCGAACCAAAATATTGGTTCAGAAATGCTTGTTTTTACACATTTGCCCTTTAACTTAATATGTAAACCTCTAACCTCCCAATCCCTACTCAGCGCAGTCACAAGTCACAACCCCACAACACAATACATCAGTAAACTGAGGTCCATCTTTCTCTCCTGTATACCTGATTGCCTGAGACCCTGAGAGAATGAGAGCTTGAGAGAGCCAGAAAGCTGAGAACGTCGTCGTCAAGTCACCGTGAAGGACGTCATCGATCTCCATCACAGGCGTTGCAAAGAGATGTCTTCACGCCTTCGTCTCGCCATCGTCGATCTCCGTCTGAGCCGTTCTTCCCCGTCGCCGAACAGCAGTTCTCGTCGCCGTCCAGCAGTCGCCGTCGCCGAGCAATTCCTCTTCGTTGGCGAAAAAACCCTTGGTCCGAGCTTTCTCCTGCAACTCACGATGTCGTCTTCTGAGGTTGGTAACTCGGTTTTTTCACAATTTGTTGCAAGTTATTACTTATTAGATGTTCTTGTTGCAAGTTATTTACTTTACACACTTACCCTGTCTTGGTGGCTTGACCCTGTTATTGAGGATGATTGGAGTTTATTGATAAGGTATAGGACTAGAAAAAGGGAAGGAAAGTATTTCAAAAGTGCACATTTAATTAAAAACGGAGAAAGTAGCTTGTGAGTGATTGAAATCCCATGAAATACTGAAATTTTGCTTTAGAATATGATTGAGATGGGTTAAGGTTAGCATCTTTGTGGGGTCTGGTTTGTGGGCTTTGAGTAGTGTCACAACTTATAATGAATTGATTGCTGATGAATTTACCATATTAGCTATCTTTGTTTGAGTTGGAAGTTAACTAGTATTTTACTGGGTACAATCTATAGTATATTGCAAATACCATGTTTTACTTGTAATTCTCAAGGTAAATGTTGGTAGTTTGCAGGTTCCTAGCAAGCTTACTAAATGTTTATGTTAAAGATGTATAGTGAATAGCAACAAGGATGCAAATAACAACATCCTACTGTCTTTGCATTGATCTTGGCAATTAACACCAGTTTTATGTAATAATTTTTGAATGTTTTTTTGTACCATCCGAATATACTAGTTAGGAAGCATAGCTTGCTTGTCAAATTTAATTGTTTGTAACTATGTCTAACTCAAGTAGCACGGGCTTAGGTGGAATTTATATAGATTTAGAAATTTCACAAAATGCCAGGGCCAGTATAGCAAATGAGCCAAAATATATATATATCATGCGCAGTGTATGTTTGATGGTTGATTTTATATGTCTGCATATATATGGCTGCATATAATTAATATGCACGTAAAATTGGCTTCTTGCTTCTCCAATGACAACTGATTTTAAGGAGCTTATTGAAGAGTTTAAGAAATTTGAATTAGGTATGCAAAAAAGAAATTTGTAGTTTCTTTCATGGTTTATGTTTATAATTTATAATCTATATTATGTTTATAATCTATATTGATTTTTTTGTTTTATTTTTGTAGAAATTGTACCAACCGGAGAAGATGATGATGAGTCTGGTGTGAATTTAGATTAACCATGGTGGCTGTTTGATTTTTATTTGTTTTAAAGTGACTGTTTCGGTTTAAAATGTGTTTATTTTTGTTGTTTTGCTAGACATTTTTAGTTGTCTTTGTTTTATGTTTAATTAAGTTGAATTTGTATTGAATTTGGATGTGATATACTTTTGTTATTCTAGTTTATTGAAGGTTTTAAATTTCATTTTATGATAGTTTAAATTCTAATCATTAAGGGTAAAAATCCGAAAAAACGACCAAACCAAACCGCTGTTGGTTCGATTCGGTTCGGTTCGGTTCGATTGTTCAAACAGCAACCAACCGAATGGTTGACATCATTGTAGAACTGATCAGGTCGGTTCGATTGATTTTCGGTCTAAAACCGAACCAAAGCGAATCGATTACACCTACTTTAAAGTTTAAATTGCTAAAAGTTATCAAAGTTAATTTAAAATTTTTTTAGCTTTTATGAAAAGAAAATTAATTAATTTTATATATTATTTATTCTAAGATATAACACAATATTGATTAAAAATAAATTTCTGTAAATAGCACGCCTACGCTTGTTAATTTACCTAATAGCTCTAATACAAATCAATTAAGTCTACATGTCTAAAAGTAGGGATGACTTGCGCATTTATATTGTGCATATTATATTATTACAGTATATAGCAGTATAGCACTATTTATAGGCACACAGGATAAGGTACGAAAAGATGGGTTGTTAGGTATTGGAAATGACATAATGATAAGCAATATTAGGCGATGATGGCGAACATTATTGAGTAAATGTCTGTATCAACTTGCATGGCGATCTTTTCCGTACGTTAGATCAGAGAATGTGAGAAACAAAAGCTGAAAGTGACATTATTATACGTGCATGGAATTTTGAATATTATATATCTATATATCCTTGTCTCCAAATCAAGGCCTTTCATCATAGTGTGTCCTTTCTCCAAGGGTGTATTCTATGAAGTATGGGACCTTGTAGGTTAATTCACCTATTCTCAATATCAATAATCAGGTGGGGAGGTAAAAATTTTTTTCAGAGGGACTAACAAAAAAAATATAAGTTAAAAAAATAAAAATAAAAAAATTAAATTAAAAATTAGAGATTTATACATATAAATTATTAATTTTGGAGACTATTATTTTTTTTTCTTTTAATGTGACTCTGCCACAGTATCAATTGAAGAGAATAGTGTTATATATAATATAAAATATAAAAGGGTTATTCTAGTAGCCTTGTATTACTATAAATAAGATAATTATAATATTTAAAAAAATAAATAGTTATTTTTAACTATTAAAAAATTGACTACTAATAAAATTAACTACGAAAAAATTAAATTAATATTATACTTATAAAAAAATTAATACTATTTGACAAAAATATTCAATTACTAAATTTAAAATTGATTCTATAAAAAATTTTATAAAATTTTTAAAATACTTTTTTTATTACCTTCTCTATCTCCAACTACTCTTCAACGGTTTTTCAGAACAAGAACTAAGATCTATCAATTAACAAAAACCAATAAATTACCTATAGCTTTTCGAGGGTGCTGGACAAAGAAGAGAAGATCCAGAGAATAAGCAGGAATCAAGACAAACAACAGAGAGCACAAGAAGAAGCTTAGCATTGTCAGAAAAGTCGTTAATGTTGCCCTAATGCTCGACAAGAAGGAGAGCCTCAGAGGCCACAAAGTAGAGTAGAGCAACAAGTATCATCTTTGACTTCAAACTCATCTCATTGCCTTCAATGGTGGGCCTCACCACATCATATCCCATCGTCACAACCAGCAGCAAAAGCCGCGACACTGTCTTTTTCATCGTGATCAAGCTTACGACCCACACCGTAATCTCCATGGGCTTGCTCCTGGTGGCATTTAAATTGGCATACTAAAAGTACCAAATCACCATCTCGCACATCCCTAAAGCAATCACCGATGTGATATAGGGATGAAGAGGACGAGGGATCCTTTAAGTACTCGTGGATGGAGCCATTCACATTTGATTGTTGTGCGATCAGAATAATCAGAATCGGAATCAAATTTCCACAACAACAGTTATGGTGGGTGCGACTCACAAACTGAAAGCCCATCATCAATCAACTCTATACTCTTTGATGAGATTCAATTGATGGATTCAATTATGCTTCCGCCATGACGATGACGATGACGAAGACACAACTAAGGTTAGTACAAGTAAGTGGGTAGGAAAAGCTATTAATTTGTTGATGATGTTTAATTATTAAGGGGGTTAAGTACGATTTTGGTTCCTAACGTAGAAGCCGAAAATTTATTTCGTCCTCAGCCTTTTTTCACTACAAAATCGTCCCCAAGGTTTAACTTAATTTTAAAATCATCCTTCGGATTAAAATACCCTTCTCCTCCTTCACCAAAATACCCGGTTCTTCTTCTCCATTACAGTAATACCCAGTTCTTCTTCTTCTCCATCACAGATTCGCAGCATCATCAAAATAAAGAAGCAGAAGAACACAAGAGCAATATAATTTCAACAGCAACAACAAAATTTCAATTAATAGATATCGAAAAACTAAAACAGAGATGCAAAAGAGAATGGAATAGAATCAGAAACAAAACAAAAACAGAAAAACAACGGAATCAATCAAAATATAATCAGAGTCAAAATCAACAAATCAACCAATCTATAACAATGTAATTAACAAATCAGAAACAGAAGCAGAATAATCAACTTATTTAGAAACAGAATTAAAACCCAGCGGCGAGGAGCAGCGAGCTAGCGAAGAAGAGGAACAGCAACGAGATCTGGCACCGGAATCCAGCGGTGAGGACGCGAACGATGAAAAGCAACGGCGAAGAGCAGCCTAGCGAGAAAGAAGAGCAACGACACCACCACCACCTCCAAACTTCCAACCACCACCACCACCGCCTCACTTCCTGAACGCAGACAAGTTCGCACTCCTAATCGACGTCAAGTCGGTCCACCACATCCTGGAAATTCATGCTGCCATCCTCCGCCGTGGCCTGGAGCGCCACCTCTCCATTCTCCCCTTCTTCCCTGACACCCCTCCCTCCAAAAGCGTGATTCCCTTTCCCCCTTTCCCTTTTAAGTCTTTAACCCGTTTTCTTTTTTTTTATATTTTTTATTTAGGGATAATTCGGTAATAAAAATAAAAAATTTGGTAAAAGGACGATTTTGTAGCGAAAAAAAGTCGGGGACGAAATAAATTTTTGGCCTCTACGTTAGGGACCAAAATCGCACTTAACCCTTAAGGTGGATTTTGGTTTTGATTTTAGTTCTTATTTTGAGAAGTGGTTGAAAAGTACTAGAGATGGAGAAGATGATAAAAAGGGTATTTTAAAAATTTTATAAAATTTTTAACTGAGTCAATTTTAAATTTAATGATTTGATATTTTTGTCAAACGATACTATTCTTTCATGGATATAATGGTAATTTAATTTTTTTTGTGGTTAGTTTTGTCAGCAGCCAAATATTTTATGGTAAAAAATGACTATTTACTCTTTTAAAAAATATTGTTAAAATTAAAATGACATTTTATTATTAGTCAGCAACGTTTTAATATTTCTAAAAAATATTATCAAATATAAAAA
>NC_029792.2:37380932-37383833 GCF_000816755.2 Arachis ipaensis
TTTTGAACAAGGAAAATATTATTAATTATTTAAAAATTAAGATATATAAGGAGAAATATTTCTTAGTTGATCATGAGTATTGTGTTTTTGTTGGGTATAGATATTAATAATGTGTAGCGAAGTATGTAATAGGACTGTTTGTGGTTAAGTTCCTATCAGTTTTGAATGAAAAAATTATTTCAGTTTAAAAGATTTATTATGTGGTTATGTTAATCACTTCAAGTTGTTTCATAAGTCTAAGAATAATGCCACCATATAATTAGGAAATTCAAAAGCATGCATTTTTTAGACACAAAATTAAACTTACAGAACCTCACAAAAAATATCTAAATTAAACAATTTGTTATTAGAGAGATAAAATATTAAGTAAAAGTTCTCTAACTCAAAAGATCTACCAATCATACTTTTTCAACCTATCACATCCCACTCTAACATTTCAAAAGGCTGTGATAGGATTTTCCTTTGAAAACAAATAGTTATATGCAAATTGTATATTTGAAAGGTATCATAAAGTAAGTAAAGTTAAAAGAATATTTATTGTCATTTTACCTCCATATCAAACTGTCAATTACATTTTTGCCATTTTAGTTATGAAATTATATATATATATATATATTTGTCTTTTCGTGGGTATGTAATTACTCAAACTACTTTTGAAAATAAAAATTGATAACAAATTATCACAAGTTCTATGATAAAAAATAGAATTAAATCATTGTTAACATAAATTTGTGTAATATTGCGCATGACTCAGATTCAAATTAAAAATAAATAAATTTGATATTAAATATTCCTATCATGACAAAAAAAAAAACCCATACTGTTACTCCATTGTTTAATTATTTTCAGATTATTTTATATCTCTTTGCCGATCCAAATAATATATCCTCCGACTAGAGCTGGAAGTGAGTCAAGTCAGCTCATGAGCTAGTTCGAGTTCGACTCGTTAATAGCTCGATAAGCTAAGTTCGTGAGCTAGTGAGCGAAGCTTGAGCTTAAAATTGAGCTCATAAATTAAATGAGTCGAGTTTGAGATTGGATAAGCTCGGCTCATTATTTTTTCAAAATTAAATCCATATTATCTAACAAGTATTTTTACTTCATTGCATAAATAATTATAATTTATATTAAATATTTCCTTACTATTATTACAACAATATTAAATTCATATTACGTATACTGTATAAATACTATGAAATGAAAAGAAGATATTCATGGAATCGAAGTGGATTCCAGAGAAACCACCACCCCTGTTTCTTTCTTTCAATGTTTATGCACCATCCATGGGTCCTCATCGAAGTGTTCCAAGAAAAAATACTTTTGCGGTGAACACAACTATAAAGAATCCAACTTTTGTTTGAACACTTTGGTGAAAAACTTTTTTGTGGTGCTTTTTTCTTCATTCGGGAAGGGGATTTCTTTTGTTTGCTACTAGGCTCTAGATGGCTTTTAAATTCGAGTAGATTTTTCATTGAAAAATGCTAGGTGCAATGGTGTATTTGGTTTCTTATTGCTAAGTTTATTCGATCTAATAGAAAGTAATTATTTTAACTTCAACTTACAATAATATAATTGAGTTCAGCTTAATATTGTCTTTGAATTTTCAGTCAAATTTTAAATTGTCCACAAATTTTAATATAGTAACCCAAAATGTTCCTTAAATTTAAGAATAAATAGCTAAAATAATTTTTAAGAAAATTTAGATAATTCAGTTTAATTAGATCCTTACAAAATTTTACTCTTTAAAAGTTTTTGATAATTAATCTCATGGGATATATTGATCTCTTCGTCAATTTAAGGAAAAGTTAATTTGTTTGAGAGTATATTTTTTAAGATTTAATTGTCTTGTAATAAAAATTATTAGAAATTTATTTAAACAACNTAAAGACTAATTTGTCACATGTCATAATACATACTATATACATATCAATTTGGTTTTATGTATTATAACATAATTTGTTCATGGGTAACTTACCTATCATCATTATAAATCATTCAAACTTCTAAATTTCACTAGATAACTCAATTTAATCGCTAAAATTAAAGTATGTGAATCAAATTAGTTCATAGACCATTTTTTATCTTTTTAACATAAATCCAAAATTCTCAATATTTAAACATAATAATTTCTCTTATATTGTTTTACACATAACCTAACTAAAATCATCTTCACAATAATAATATTTTTTTATCTTTTTAACATAAATCCAAAATTCTCAATATTTAAACATAATAATTTCACTTATATTGTTTTACACATAACTTAACTAAAATCATCTTCACATAATAATTTTTTTATCCTTCATAAATAATTTCATAAACTCCTCTAGGATAAAAATAATACAATGCATAAAGGAGTACGTCAAATAAATACATAAAAAAAGAGTCATTGTTTAATTGTTATATTTTTTCATATCTTTTCCCTCCAAATATAAAAAAGAAGATGTATCTTTGACTATGTATAATTAATTAAAACAATAAATATTTACTTATTTTTTGAAAAATATATTTATTATTTATTATTTTTAAAAAATATCAAANNNNTAATCTATAACAAATTACATATATTTACTAAACTGTGGCACTCTATTATAATTTACATAAAAATAGAAAAAGAATATATACATATAATTTTATTTGAGAAGTTGTATTTAAATAATTTAAAGGTGATTTATTTTAATAGGATAAATTACCCTCAAAGTCATATCTCTTTAAAGTTATTTACAGGAGCGGTAAAGTAGGCTATTAGCCCTACTCCATTTCATCCTCCTAAAGTTTATCCAAAAATGAAATTGGTCAGTTTGGTCTGTCAAAATAAAATGGCTTTGAAAATTGGTAAAATATGTTTTTTTAATATATGAAATTTTTTTAAATATTTCTAACATTTAATTTTATTAAGTT
>NC_029792.2:37384595-37410494 GCF_000816755.2 Arachis ipaensis
CAAAAAACATACTTTTATTTATTGTTTAAAAAATAACATTAACTTAATTTTCAATTAACAAACAATTTGGAATAAAAACAAAATTTACAACACAATGCAAAAATAGAAATAGAATTTTGTGATAAAATAAAGAAAATGAAAAAAAATAAAAAAACAAAAAAAAATAAAAGAAAAAAAAAGTGAAAGGTGTGTTTGAAAATTCTAATTTTAAATTTATGTATATATTCTTAATGTTGTCATTCTCTTTTTACCAAAAAAAAATGGCAGTCAGATTATTTGATATATCAACTCTTCTGGTCTAGTCCATTATAAGTTGGAGATCCATTTTACAAACTAAGACCCGATAGGCATTTGTCCCACATGTAAAGGTGACCTGCGCGTTACTTCACGCCTGGATGAAGACTTGGATAGTTGGCAGAAGTTTTCAGGCAGATGGGCTCGAGGCAAAAGGGCCACCCGAGTACAGAGTATAAATGGGGAAGGACCTACCCCTTTCCAGAGGTACGTCACCCTTACCCTAATTAGCCGCCTCATTGTACGGACACTAACTTTATCATCGGAGTGTCCTTGCAAGTGGCTCCACCCGCCGACCCACCAATGACTCAGACAAACCCTCTTCTCGTGGAGCTCGCACCCAGGTCCAGATTCCCCTCCTTCTAACCCATTGCTCATGACCCGTCCTCCATCGGATTCATGTCCCTTACGAGCAACCGAACATTGACGCCGTCTATGGGGATCTGGTGCTGTGATGGAACTTTTCCCTCGTGCAGGAGAAGACCGAGAGGAGGGAGGAGCCCGCCTCCAAAGTAGGGTGAGCTAGGGAACCTCTCAGGAACGCCCGAGATCTCCCTCTCGCCAAGGCAACTCCCACGCCTTATCTCACGAGGAACTCTCGTTTGGGGGTACAGACAGTGACAACTCGAAGATTATGCAAGAGCTCAGGTACAAAGTGCAGAACTTGGAGAGGAAACTAGTAGCAAGGGACCGTTATCATCCCAAGCATAGCCGAGACTCTCGTCCGAGTCTCTCATGAACCCGGTCTCCAACAAAGAGGTTGGAAGATCACAAAAGAAGCCCCAGAAGAGACGAGGAGCATAACCGAATGGATGCCCAGTCACAATCTTTCACGCATGGAAAGTCGGAAGACTATGGAGAACGTAGGAGAGATCGGGGTAAGAAACGACGAGATCCTGTTATAATGGGAGTCACCGCTTTCCACCCATCCATCCTCAAGGTTCGGCTGCCGAAGAACATTGACAAGCCAACGGCCATGATGTGCGATGGGACCAAAGAGCCCCAGGAACACTTGACGGCCTTCGAGGCTAGAATGAACTTGGAGGACATGGGTGACACCGTCAGATGCCACACATTCCCTGTAACTTTGGTAGTCCCAGCGATCCGTTGGTTCAACGCGCTTCTGTAAGAGTCCATTACGATCTTCGCGGACATCGCAAAGAAGTTCTTGTCGCAATTTACCACCTGAATCGCCAAGGCCAAGCATCCAATTAACTTGCTCGGAGTAACCCAACATGCGAGCGAGCCGACGAGGAAGTTCCTTGACTGGTTCTACGATGAATGTCTAGAGATTGATAGCCTCATAGACTTGGTTGTAAGTTTATGTTTGACTAATCGTTTGCTAAATGAGGATTTCAGAAAGCACCTAACCACCAAGCCTATCTGGACTATGCAAGAGATCTAAAATATCGTGAGGGAGTACATTAACGATAAAAAAGTCAGCCAAGTGGTGGCCACTAATAAGCGGTAGCCACCCAACCCACCAACTGTCATACCTGGCACGTGAAAAAGCCACGAGAGGCGCCAAAGGACGGAATACCCGGGAAACCGTTCAAACCATTTCCTCGAGTGGGTAACTTCACTAACTACACCTCTCTAATGGCACCTATTGTGGAAGTCTATCAACAAATCGCAGACAAAGACATACAGTCCAATACCCGGCAACTCAAGGATAGAACGGGGGAAAACTGTGATTACCCCAAGGGTTTTGGTCAAAAAACCCAAGACTATTTTGATGTGAAAGACGCCTTGGAGCAAACCATTCGGGAAGGGAAATTGATAGAGTTCTCACAATTCATTCGATAACCAAGGAGGAGAGAAAGAGGGCGATCCGAGGAGGATCAAAGCTGAGCTATAAAGCCACAACAAGGGCTCCCCGAGAACATGGACAACGCTCCAACGGTAGTCATAAATGTCGTAGTAGGAAGGGATGTGCCATCCAAGTCAAAGACGACAGCAAAGAAGGATGCGAAGGTTATAGCCGTGTCGTTAGGAAGTTTCAAGGCTCAATCCGGGTAGCTTCTCGAGATATTCTTTAGCCCAGGAGACCATTGGTGCCATGACCACCTCGAGGACCCGCCAATGGTGATTACAGTGAGAATAAGGAAAGGCCTGGTAAAGCGAATCTTGGAGGACACATGGGCTGACTCGAACATCATGTTTTAGAATGTGTTCGACGCCCTGGGGCACAAAGAGAATGATCTCAAAATCCATCAGCATGGGGTCATGGGCCTGGAAGATAACTACATTAGGCCCGATAGGTTGGTCATGCTCCCGATTTGCGTTGGATCCGAGGAAGGCAAGAAGTCGGCGATGGCGGAGTTCGTGGTCCTAAGGGATTCCGTGGCATTGAAGAACGGAAGATTGACGGTTTAGAATTTAGAATAAATTTCTGTTGCAAGTATAGTTTCTAAACCAAGCAATCATCATAAAGTAAAAGAAATATTGAACCTGATGAAGAGTTGAAATCCTAAATCCTTTAAGAGGAATCTTAATCCTAAAACCTAAGAGAGAGGAGAGAACCTCTCTCTCTAAAAACTACATCTAAATTATGAAAAGTGAATTATGAGCTGATGATTATAAATGAATGGATTCCTCCACTTTATAGCCTCTAATCTATGTTTTCTGGGCCGAAAACTAGGTCGAAAACAGCCCTGAAATCGCCGGAGAAGAAATCTGCCACGCTGATTTTCGTCACTGCGACGCGTCCGCGTGGAGCACGCGTTCGCATCGCCTAGCGTCAGGGAAACTATGACATATTATATATCAAATCGAAGCCCCAGACGTTAGCTTTCCAACGCAACTAGAACTGCGTCGTTTGGATCTTTGTAGCTCAAGTTATGACCGTTTTAGTACAAGAGGGTCAGGTTGACAGCTTAGCAATTTCTTCAACTTCTTGTATTCCTTCCACTTTTGCATGCTTCCTTTCCATCCTCTGAGTCATTCCTGCCCTGTAATCTCTGAAATCACTTAACACACATATCAAGGCATCTAATAGTAATAAGAGAGGATTAATATTAGCAAATATAAGGTCAAAGAAGCATGTTTTCAATCATAGCACAAAATCAGAAAGGAAAACGTAAAACATGCGAATAGTATGAATAAGTGGGTAAAGAATTGATAAAAACCACTCTATTAAGCACAAGATAAATCATAAAATAGTGGTTTATCAACCTCCCCACACTTAAACATTAGCATGTCCTCATGTTAAGCTCAAGAGAAGCTATAATAGTGAAGAGGAATGGTAGAATGTATGAAATGCAACCTATCTATATGAATGCAACTACATGCAAAATGTTTCTACCAACTTGGTAAAAAGTAAATAAACCTTTCAAGAACAAACATGAACTGGATTTCACTAATTCAAATCATAAAAATGAAGTACAAATAGACTTGCAGAAGAAAACAGCTCATGAAAGCCGGGAATAAAGAATCGAGCATCGAACCTTCACCGGAAGTGTATACACTCTAATCACTCATGTGTTTAAGGTTTCGATTCTCTCAATTCTCTACTAACCTTGATTTCTAAGGCTTGCTCTTCATCTAAAAATCAACAAAAATTTAATGCACAGATACACATATCAAGAGGTCTTTTAAGGGTTGTAATGGGGTTAGGGTCAAGGTAGGATTGTATTTGGCCAAGTAGACTAAAATCTTAATCCTTAATTAACTTAAACTTTTCCTACCTAACTTAAGACAATCCATGTAATTACAATGCAAAATCTAACTGCCTATTAACTATGTTTTCCACATATTCATGCATCCGATTTTGAGTACAGTACATATGCATTGCTTTCATCATTTACTTTGGGACATTTTGTCCCATTTTACTTATTTGCTCTTTTTTTTCTTTTCTTTTTCTCACTTCTTTTTTTTTGTATATATATATATATATATATATATATATATATATTTTTTTTTTTTTCTTTTTTTTTATTTTTCTCAATGCATATGATTAAATTATTGGATGCATGAATCATGTCCTAAACATTTCTTTCACATTTTCAGAAAATTCTAACATACTCAATTCTCAAACCAAATATTTCCAAATTCACTTTTCCCACACTTAATTCATGAGCACTCTCACTAGTCTAAGCTAACTAAGGATTCAAATTAAGGACATTATTATTTTCCGCTTAGAGTTAGTGATGAGCTAAAGTAAAGAACAAAGGGGTAAAATAGGCTCAAAATTAGTTTGCAATGGATAATGAAAAGGTTAAGGCCATATGGGTATGTAAGCTCAGTGAAACAAAGGCCTCAATCATATAAGTGCATACATACATCAAACCATGGAAATATAGAATTAAGCAAGACAAAGATCACAATTTTAGAGAGAAAAAATATACACCAAAATAAAATATTGGTTGATAAAATGCAACCAATCAAATAGGCTCAAAATCTCACTGGTTTTGTGTGTTCAAGCTCTAAACTATGTTCCAGTATAATATTTCTTCAAACAATTTTTTCAAAAAGTTTAATTCAAATTAGTGAAATGCTATAAAAAGTTTCTTGAAAAAGAAAATATTACTTCAACCTAGTGGTAAAATATGCACAAAATCAAATAATCATGCAATCAAACATACAAATGCAACAACTAACAAGGAAAATAAACCATTGGTGTTGAAATAGAACAGTAACTAACCCATAGAGATCGGTATCAACCTCCCCACACTTAAAGATGGCACCGTCCTCGGTGCATGCTAAGATGTACAAGTGGACGGGTTGCTTCAACTGATACTTTTCTCCAAAGATTGTGCAGGTGGACTTGTTTGTCTTTCCATTAAGAAGCTTTTCCTCTCCCTTCATGGTGGCCATCCTGAAAGAAGAGGGAAAAGAAGAAAAGTAACCCAAAATAAAGATAGAAAATAAATAAAATATGGGTGTTAATGCCAGATAATAAGGGTCTCAATTACATGGTAGCTACAACATGCAAATGAGAGAATAGTAAAAGTATATGGAAAATCAAGAGTACAAAAATTTACAACAATGGAGAAGAGAGTGGGTAAAGAAAGATAATATAAATTCATGTCAATGTAAAAATAATACAGGTATAAAAGATTGGCATTGATTTAAATAATATTACCTAACCAGAATACACAAGTCACTAAGCACCCAAAATAATTCAAGAGAAGATGCAATAGTTAAATAAGAAAATTTTAACACCAAAGCAAAAATAATGAATTTAGAAAAGAAAACAAAAATATGCACAAAATTAAGATGCAATGAATGAAATATACAAATAAATTAAGTAAAATAAAATGAAAGATAAGAAGAATGAGAAGGGAAAGAACGGAAGAAGAAGTAAGTAAGAAAGGAGGGAGGAAAAATTAGGATTGAGGAAGAAAAGATAAGATTTTTGGCACTGATTTGGATAAGCTGTGCGGCGGAGGCGACGCGGACGCGTGCTTGACGCGGTCGCGTGGTGCGCGAAAAGGTCAGGTGATGCGGACGCGTGGGTCATGCGATCGCGTGGCCTGATTTGTGCGATTGGCGCGAGTGCAGCCTCACGTTTGCGCAACTCTCTGTTCGAAACTCTTTTTGCCAAATTTTTGGGTGACGCGGTCGCGTGGTTGACGCGATCGCGTGGATGGCCATTTTTGGAAAACGATGTGGCCGCATGGGAACACGTTCGCGTGGTAGGGCTTGTGCTTCTAGCATGGTTCCAGCCCTATTCCATCCCAACATACTTCCATACACCCGTTTACGTCGATTTTACAGGGCCACGCGTTCGCGTGGGTGACGCGGACGCGTGGGGAAGCTATTTTTCAAATGACGCGGCCGCGTCGGCGACGCGATCGCGTGGATCAATTTGTGCCAAAGGCACGCCTCCAGCCACACTTTCGCGTGACCCTCTGTTCAATTTTCTTATCTTCCCAATGCACTGGCGACACGGACGCGTCGGCGACGCTGTCGCGTCGTGTGCGATTTTTTTTTTGTAATGCAGCATGCAGAATGCAAAATGATATGGATGTTATGAGTAATTCCAGGTTTAATGAAATAAAATAAAATAAAACTCAAAAACAAACAAAACGAAATAAAATTAAAATTGAAAAAGGAACGATCATACCATGGTGGGTTGTCTCCCACCTAGCACTTTTAGTTAAAGTCCTTAAGTTGGACATTTGGTGAGTTTCTTGTCATGGTGGCTTGTGCTTGTATTGATCCTTGAATTCCCACCAATGTTTGTAATTCCAATGGTCTCCGGAATCCCAAACTAGGCGCAGAAAGCCTTCAAGCAAGTTAAAGCAAGTGACAAGACCCCAAGAGTGTTGATTGCCAGAATGAATTCCGGGGTCCCAAATCTTGCTTTTGCACCCGTCTTCTTGTTGATCATTATGATTCCATCTGGGTAGCAAGCAATCTGAATTCTCACTAAAGCGGTCAAACAACTTCCTAGACCCATTCAGTTGAGCTTTACACCAACCTTTGCATTTAGATTTCGAGCTTCCAACTACAAGGAACCTAGGATTGTGTTGCCAACCACTAATCATCTCCTTCTTGCTCTTAAAGTCACACAGAGCTCTAAGCTGACCATCTATCTCAAGTAAACTATATCCAAGTGGAATGAGAAAGCTAAGAGATATGAATTTTACCCACTTGAATGTTGTGAAGGATGATGGCAACTTAGGGGGAGGTATTTCTAACGAATTTGCAAGCTCCACTCTGTTGGGCTCTTCTCTGACAACTTTCACCTCTTTGGAAGTTTCTTCAATATCAACCTCTTCCTCTTGGTAGCTTTCTTCCAATTCAATCTCTTCTTCATTGCTCACTAAGGGCATGGGAGGCTGTGCTTCTTCTTCTTTAATCTCCATCTCTTGACCAACCTCTTCCAAGTCTTCAACTATGATATGCCTTGGATGTTGTACACCCTCTTCAGCATCAATTTCAATCGCCTTGGAAGGAGGTTTTATAACCTGACTTTTCCATGGAGGTTCAGCATCTCCTACGTCTGCAACCACTTCTTCCTCTGCAACTATTATGGCTTCCTCCACTTGTTCCAATACAAAGCCATGTTCCTCATTGTCCACCGAAGTTTCTAGTGTCTCCTTCATGCTACGCTCTTCTTTTGATTCTCCACATGCAGCCATGGGAGTACTTTGAGTGCTCAGATGTTGAGAAGCTAATTGATTTATTAACTCGCCTAAGGAGGCCGCAAAATTTAGCACACTCTTATTCATCCTTTCTTGCCCTTGAAGAATAGCACTAAGGGTGTTGTTATCCAATGGAGGTTGGGGTGGATAGGAGGGTTCATTATTTTGGAGAAAGGGTTCATAATAGGAAGGTAATTTTTCTTGATAAGGATATGGAGATGGTGAATATTGAGGTGGTGGTTCTGGGTGTGGTTCATATGGTGGTTGGTGTGGTGGATATAGGTTAGGGTCATATGGTGGTGTTTGATGGTAAGGGGCTTGTGAGTATGGTGGTTCAAAGTTGTGTTGAGGAGATGATTCATAACCATATGGCGGGGTTTGTTGGTAACTATAAGGGGGTCCACCATAATCATCATTTTGGTATGCATCACAGAATGGTTGTTGGTTATAGTGCATTGGAGGGGGTTGTTGCCAAGAGGGTTGATCAAATCCTTGTGGCTCCTCCCATCTTTGATTGTTCCAACCTTGATGCCTGTTCTCATTGTAATTTTCTCTTCCTGCAACATAATTGTAACCAGACTCATAGCCAAAGGGGTGAGAGTTCATAATAACAAATAAAAATTAAAAACAAAAATAAAAAACAATTTTAAATTAAAAGGTTATTGAAATTTAAATTTTGAATTTGAAAATTAAATTTTGAATTTTTTATTTTAAATTTTGAAATTTGGATTTTGAAGTTGAAATTTGAAATTTGAAATTTAAATTTTGAAATTTGAATTTTGTAAAATTCAACAATATAAGATAAAGTTTTGAAAAAGATTTAAATTTTGAAAAGGTTTGATTTTTAAAATTTTAAATTTGAATTTTGAAATTTGAATTTTGGAATTTAAATATTGAAATTTGAAATTTGATTTTGAAATAAGATAAGATAAGATTTTGAAAACGATATGATTTTTGAAAAAAGATTTGAATTTTTGAAATTTAAAACTAAGATAAGATAAGATAAAAATTTTAAAATAGAAATCTGAAATTTTTTTTATGCAAATTTCGAAAATTCAATTAAAATAAGGAGAAAAGATATTTTTGAATTAAATGAGGAAAGAGAAAAACAATAAAATGACACTAAACTTAAAATTTTTAGATCAAAACGAAGAAAACAACTAAGAACAACTTGAAGGTCAAGATAAACATGCAGAACAACTTGAAGATCAAGATGAACACCAAGAACAAATTTTTTTGAAAAATTTTTAATAACTAAATAAAAACCAATAACCTCTTAATTTACGAAAAAGTAAAAATAAAAACAAAAATAAAAACAAATAAACAAGCAAAAAGCAAATATTTACAATAACCAATAATAAGGCACACGTTTGCAATTCCCTGGCAACGGCGCCATTTTGAAGAATGGAAGATTGACGGTTTAGAATTTAGAATAAATTCTCGTTACAAGTATAGTTTCTAAACCAAGCAATCATCCTTTCTTACAAACGTTTTGGTTGTCACAAGTAACAAACCCCTTTGAAATTGATAACCGAAGTATTTAACCTCGGGTCTTCTTCTCAAAGAATTGCGGGGAGGTGTTCTTATTATTAGTTATGAGTCTTGTAAATTGGGGGTTTTGAAAGGTTTGAACAAGGAAAATAAATTGCCGGAATTAATAAATTAATATCTAATAAAACTCTTGGCAAGGTATGAAATCCGGAAGTCCTATCCTAGTTACTCTTATGAGAATTGAGTTTAACCCCACTTAGTTAACCTTTACAAAAGCAAGGGAAAGTCAAGTGGACTAATTAGTTAGATTCCCAAGTCCTAGCCAACTCCTAAGGAAAGACTAGAGTTAGTGGAATTCCAGTCAATTAGAGAAATTAATTAACAATCACGATAAGTTTAATAACTCAAGAGCCTCCAGTTAATCAATTAAAGCCAAGAATATAAAAAAGCTAAATAAGAATCATAAATCTGAAATACCTCAATTGCATTAATAAGAGAAAATCAATCTAAACATAAAGAGTTCATAGGCCAATTTGGCAATATAAGTAATTAAATGAGAGCATTAAAGTATCTGAAAGTAAAAGAGAAATATAAAGTAAAAGAAATATTGAACCTGATGAAGAGTTGAAAATCCTAAATCCTTTAAGAGGAATCCTAATCCTAAAACCTAAGAAAGAGGAGAGAACCTCTCTCTCTAAAAACTACATCTAAATTATGAAAAGTGAATTATGAGCTGATAATTATGAATGAATGAATTCCCTCACTTTATAGCATCTAATATGTGTTTTCTGGGCCAAAAACTGGGTCGAAAACAGCCCAGAAATCGCTGGAGAAAAAATCTGCCACGCTGATTTTCGTCATTGCGATGCGTCCGCGTGGAGCACGCGTTCGCGTCGCCTAGCGTCAGAGAAACTATGGCATATTATATATCAAATCGAAGCCCCAGATGTTAGCTTTCCAACGCAACTAAAAACGCGTCGTTTGGACCTCTATAGCTCAAGTTATAACCATTTTAGTGCGAGAGGGTCAGGCTGACAGCTTAGCAATTTCTTCAACTTCTTGTATTCCTTCCACTTATGCATGCTTCCTTTCCATCCTCTGAGTCATTCCTGCCCTATAATCTCTGAAATCGCTTAACACACATATCAAGGCATCTAATGGTAATAAGAGAGGACTAATATTAGCAAATATAAGGCCAAAGAAGCATGTTTTCAATCATAGCACAAAATCAGGAAGGAAAACGTAAAACATGCGAATAGTATGAATAAGTGGGTAAAGAGTTGATAAAAACCACTCTATTGAGCACAAGATAAATTATAAAATAGTGGTTTATCAGGCATACAACATCATATTAGGAAGGAGGACTATCAATGAGTTGTCGGCCTTCATTTGCACGAAACTCCTCACGATGAAGTTTGTGATGGACAGAAGAACTGTAGGACTGGTCCGAGGAGACTTGGAAATGGCGGTTGCTTGTGACAATACCAATCTATTAATAAGAAAGAAGTCAAAAGAAGCGGCTGGGGTGTTCCTAGCAGATTTGGATGCAAGAGTCGACGACAAGCCGAGGCCAGAGCCTCAAGGGGACGTGGAGAAATTCTGAGTAGGGGACATGGAAGACAAGTTTACATTTGTAAACCAAAACCTCCCCCATGAGTTAAAGGAACCTCTCATCGAGGCCATTAGAGCGAACAAAGACCTGTTTGCTTGGACTCCAGTGGACATGCCAGGGGTAGATCCCGACTTCATGTCACACTGCTTGGCCGTGAAATCGGAAGCCAAGCAGTGACACAACGCAAGAGGAAAATGTCACCGGAAAGAGCCGATGAGGTAGCTGGTGTACGAAATCGTGATCACACTTTTCACAACTCCGCACAACTAACCAGCAAGTGCACTGGGTCGTCCAAGTAATACCTTACGTGAGTAAGGGTCGATCCCACGGAGATTGTCGGCTTGAAGCAAGCTATGGTCATCCTGTAAATCTTAGTCAGCCGGATTCAAATGGTTATAAGGTTTTGATAATTAAAAGATAAATAAAACATAAAATAAAATAAAGATACTTATGTAATTCATTGGTGGAAATTTCAGATAAGCATTTGGAGATGCTTTGTTGCTTCTGAACCTCGGCTTTTCTATTGTCTTCTTCCAATCATGCGTGCTCCCTTCCATGGCAAGCTGTATGATCCTCTCGGATGAAAAATACCAGGTACAATCTCTGCACGGCTAATCAACTATCGGATTTCTCGTCTCGGATGAAAAATACCAGGTACAGCTACCGCACGGCTAATCATCTGTCGGTTCTCACTAGTGTTGGAATAGGATCTCTCTATCCTTTTACAACTGTCACTGCGCCCAACATTTGCAAGATACTCCGGCTGTCGTCCAATGATTACGTTGAACATCATGTAGACCGCTTGTGGTTGTCAGGCACGTGGATCTTGGCTAAGCGAGTAACAAAGATAGTGGGTGATTGTCACGGGTCACCCTTTAATTCTGACTTAACTGAATTAAGTACGAGAGTATATCTTGGAGAATAAGTAGGTGTGAATTGAAAGAAAAACAATAGTACTGGCATTAATTCATGAAGAACAGCAGAGCTCCTTACCTTAATCTATGAGGTGTAGAAACTCCACCGTAGAAAATACATAAGAGAAAAGAGGTCTAGGCATGGCCGAATGGCCAGCCTCCCAAATGTAACATAAAAGTCTCCATGTTCATAAAAAGCTTGATTACAATAGTAAAAAGTGCTATTTATACTAAACAAGTTACTAGGGTTTACAGAAATAAGTAACTAAGTGCTGATAGTGCAGAAATCCACTCCCGGAGACCACTTGGTGTGTGCTTAAGCTGAGCATTGAAGCTTTTATGTGCATAGGCCATTCTTGGAGTTAAACGCCAGCTTGGGTGCCAGTTTGGGCGTTTAACTCTAGTTTTGGTGCCAGTTCTGGCGTTTTACGCCAGAAAGTTTTTGACTGGCGTTTAACGCAAGTTTGGACCATTAAATCTCGAAAATAGTATTGACTATTATATATTTCTGGAAAGCCCAAGATGTCTACTTTCCAACGCAATTGAGAGCGCGCCAATTGGGCTTCTGTAGCGCCAGAAAATCCACTTCGAGTGCAAGACGGTCAGAATCCAACAGCATCTGTAGTCCTTTCTCAGCCTATGAATCAGATTTTTGCTCAGGTCCCTCAATTTCAGCCAGAAAATACCTGAAATTTCAGAAAAATACACAAACTCATAGTAAAGTCCAGAAATGTGATTTTTTCATAAAAACTAATAAAAATATAATAAAAAGTAACTAAAACATACTAAACACTATGTAAAAACAATGCCAAAAAGGGTATAAATTATCCGCTCATCACAACACCAAACTTAAATTGTTGCTTGTCCCCAAGCAATTAAAAACAAAATAAGATAAAAAGAAGAGAAAATACAATAAATTTTAAAAATATCAATGAAGATTAGTTTCAATTAGATGAGCGGGACTAGTAGCTTTTTGCTTCTGAACAGTTTTGGCATCTCACTTTTTCCTTTGAAGTTCAGAATGATTGGCATCCATAGGAACTCAAAATTCAGATAGTGTTATTGATTCTCCTAGTTTAGTATGTTGATTCTTGAACACAGCTACTTTATGAGTCTTGGCCGTTACCCTAAGTATTTTGTTTTCCAGTATTACCACCGGATACATAAATGCCACAGACACATAACTGGGTGAACCTTTTCAGATTGTGACTCAGCTTTGCTAGAGTCCCCAGTTAGAGGGGCCCAGAGCTCTTAAGCACACTCTTTTTGCTTTGGACCACAACTTTAACTGTTCAGTCTCAAGCTTTTCACTTGACACCTTCACGCCACAAGCACATGGTTAGGGACAGCTTGATTTAGTCACTTAGGCCAGGGTTTTATTCCTTTGGGCCCTCCTATCCATTAATACTCAAAGCCTTGGATCCTTTTTACCCTTGCCTTTTAGTTTAAAGGGTTATTTGGCTTTTTGCTCTTGCCTTTTGGTTTAAAGAGCTATTGGATTTTTCTGCTTGCTTTTTCTTTTCCTTTCTTTTTTTCTTTATTTTTCGCAAGCTTTTGCTTTTCACTGCTTTTTCTCGCTTCAAGAATCAATTTTATGATTTTTCAGATTATCAATAACATTTCTCTTTTTCCATTATTCTTTCAAGAGCCAACAATTTTAACATTCATAAACTTCACTATAAAAAATATGCACTGTTCAAGCATTCATTCAGAAAACAAAAAGTATTGCCACCACATCAAAATAATTAAACTATTTCCAAGATAGAATGCGAAATTCATGTACTTCTTGTTCTTTTGCAAATAAAAACATTTTTCATTTAAGAAAGGTGAGAGATTCATGGAATCATTCATAGCTTTAAGACATAGACACTAAACACTAATGATCATGTAATGAAGATACAAACATAGTAAAAACATAAAGCATAAAAATGAAAAACAGCAAAAAAAAAAAGAACAAGGAGATTAAAGAACGGGTCCACCTTAGTGACGGCGGCTAGTTCTTCCTCTTGAAGATCCTATGGAGTGCTTGAGCTCCTCTATGTCTCTTTCTTGCCTTTGTTGCTCCTCTCTCATGGCCTTTTGGTCCTCTCTGATTGCATTGAGGATGATGGAGTGCTCTTGGTGCTCCACTCTTAGTTGCTCCATGTTGGAACTCAAATCTCCTAAAGAGGTGTTGAGTTGCTCCCAATAGCTGTGTGGAGAGAAATGTATCCCTTGAGGCATCTCAAGGATTTCTTGATGAGGAATTTCCTCATGCTCTTGTTGAGGTCCATGAGTGGGCTCTCTTGTTTGCTCCATCCTTTTCTTAGTGATGGGCTTGTCCCCTTCAATGAGGATGTCTTCCTCTATGACAATTCCGGCTGAATTGCGTAGGTGACAGATAAGATGAGGGAAGGCTAACCTTTCCAACGTGGAGGGCTTGTTAGCCACCTTGTATAGTTCTAGAGATATGATCTCATGAATTTCTACTTCCTCTCCAATCATGATACTATGGATCATGATAGCCCGGTCTACAGCAACTTCAGACCGGTTGCTAGTGGGAATGATAGAGCGTTGGATGAACTCCAACCATCCCCTAGCCACGGGTTTGAGGTCAGGCCTTCTCAATTGAACCGGCTTGCCTCTTGAGTCTCTCTTCCATTATGCTCCTTCCACACAAATGCCTGTGAGCACTTGGTCCAACCTTTGATCAAAGTTGACCCTTCTAGTGAAAGGATGAGGATCTCCTCTCATCATTGGCAAGTTAAATGCCAACCTCACATTTTCTGGACTGAAATCTAAGTATTTTCCCCGAACCATTGTGAGCTAATTCTTTGGGTTCGGGTTCACACTTTGATCATGGTTCTTAGTGAATCATGCATTAGCATAGAATTCTTGAACCATTAAGATCCCAACTTGTTGGATGTGGTTGGTGAGAGTTTCCTAACCTCTTCTTCGAACCTCACGTCAAATCTCCGGATATTCACTCTTTTTGAGCATGAAGGGGACCTCGGGGATCACCTTTTTCTTGGCCACAACTTCATAGAAGTGGTCTTGATGGACTTTTGAGATGAATCTCTCCATCTCCCATGACTCCGAGGTGGAAGCAATTGCCTTCCCTTTCCTCTTTCTAGAGGTTTCTCCAGCCTTAGGTGCCATTAATGGTTATGGAAAAATAAAAAACAGAGCTTTTTCCCACACCAAACTTAAAAGGTTTGCTCGTCCTCGAGCAAAAGAAGAAAGAAATAAGGAGAAGAAGAAGAAATGAAGGAGATGGAGGGGTGTGACGGATTCGGCCAAGGGGGTGTAAGAGTGTATGATGTGTGAAATTGAAGGTGGTAAGGAGGGTTATAGATAGGGTAAGAGAGAGAGAGGGAAGTCGTGTATGAGGGGTTGGGTTTGGGAGGGAAATGTTTTGAATTTGAATGGTGAGGTAGGTGGGGTTTTATGATGAGTGTTTGGGAAATAGTGGATGGATATGAGTGGTGAAGAGATTATGGGGAAGAGGGTAGGATTTGATAGGTGAAGGGTATTTGGGGAAGAGGTGGTGATGTGATTGGTCAAGGGTGTTTGGAGAATAGTAGATGGATATGAGTGGTGAAGAGGAGAGAAAGAGAGGTGGGGTAGGTGGGGATCCTGTGGAGTCCACAGATCCTGAGGTGTCAAGGAATTCTGGTCCCTGCACCTTTCTGGCGCTTAAACACCCTCTGTGTGCCAATTCTGGCGTTTAACGCCAACTCTGCTACCTTTTCTGGCGTTAAATGCCAAACAGCCACTCAGTCAGACACCCTTTTCTGGCGTCAAACGCCAGTCTGTCTGCCAATTCTGGCGTTTAACGCCTAGAATGCTGCCAGACTGGGCGTTAAACGCCCATTCTGCTATCCTTACTGGCGTTTAAACGCCAGTAAGCCTGTCCTCCAGGGTGTGCTATTTTTAATTCCGCTTTAATTCTGCAGTTATTTTTGTGACTCCACATGATCATCTACCTAAAGAAAACATAACATGACAATGGAAAACAAATGTTTATAAAAATAAATATAATTAAGTGACATTGGGTTTCCTCCCAATAGGCGCTTCTTTAATGTCAATAGCTTGACAGTGAGCTCTTAGAGAGCTTCACAGAGACTCAGAGCTTAATGGTGGCCTCCCAACACCAAACTTAGAAGTTGAGTGTGGGGGCTCTGTTTGACTCTGTATTGAGAGAAGCTTTTCATGCTTCCTCTCCATGGTTACAGGAGAAGATCCTTGAGCCTTAAACACAAGGTAGTCCTCATTCAATTGAAGGACTAACTCTCCTCTGTCCACCTCAATCACAGGTTTTGCTGTGGCTAGGAAGGGTCTTCCAAGGATAATGGATTCATCCTCATCCTTCCCAGTGTCTAGGATTATGAATTCGGCAAGGATGTACAGGCCTTCAACTTTCACTAAGACATCCTCTACAAGTCCATAAGCCTGCTTCCTTGATTTGTCTGCCAATTCTAGTGAGAATCTTGCAGCTTGTACCTCAAAGATCCCTAGTTTTTCCATTACAGAGAGTGGCATGAGGTTTATTCCTGACCCCAGGTCACACAGAGCCTTCTCAAAGGTCATGGTGCCTATGGTACAAGGTATTAAGAACTTTCCGGGATCCGATTTCTTCTGAGATAATTTCAGTTGAGCCCAAGCATCCAGTTCATTGATGAGCAATGGAGGTTCATCCTCCCAAGTCTCATTACCAAATAGCTTGGCATTTAGCTTTATGATTGCTCCTAGAGACTGAGCAACTTGCTCTTCAACAACATCTTCATCCTCTTCAGAGGACGAATAATCTTCAGAGCTCATGAATGGCAACAGTAAGTTTAGTGGAATCTCTATGGTCTCTATATGAGCCTCAGATTCCTTTGGTTCCTCATTAGGAAATTCCATAATGGTCAGTGGACATCCATTGAGGTCTTCCTCACTGGAATTCACTGCCTTTCCCTCCTCTATAGGTTCGGCCATTGTAGATATATTGATGGCCTTGCACTCTCTCTTTGGATTCTCTTCTGTATTGCTTGGGAGAGTACTAAGAGAGATTTCAGTAACTCTTTTACTCAACTGACCCACTTGTGCCTCCAAATTTCTGATGGAGGACCTTGTTTTAGTCATGAAACTGAGAGTGGTCTTAGACAGATCAGAGACTATGGTTGCTAAGTCAGAGAGGCTCTGCTTAGAATTCTCTGTCTGTTGCTGAGAAGATGATGGAAAAGGCTTGCTATTGCTAAACCTATTTCTCCCACCATTATTATTATTGAAGCCTTGTTGAGGCTTCTGTTGATCCTTCCATGAAAGATTAGGATGATTCCTCCATGAAGGACTGTAAGTGTTTCCATAGGATTCTCCCATGTAATTCACTTCTTCCATTCCAGGATTCTCAGGGTCATAAGCTTCTCCTTCAGAGGAGGCTTCTTTAGTACTGCCGGATGCAGCTTGTAATCCAGTCAGATTCTGAGAAATCATATTGACTTGTTGAGTCAATATTTTATTCTGCCAATATGGCATTCAGAGTATCAATCTCCAGAACTCCTTTCTTCTGAGTTATCCCATTATTCACAGGATTTCTTTCAGAAGTGTACATGAACTGGTTATTTACAACCATTTCAATAAGTTACTGGGCTTCTGTAGGCATTTTCTTCAGATGAAAAGATCCACCAGCAGAGTGATCCAATGACATCTTGGACAATTCAGACAGACCATCATAGGATATACATAAGATGCTCCATTCTGAAAGTATGTCACAATGACACCTTCTGATCAATAGCTTGTATCTTTCCCAAGCTTCATAGAGGGATTCACCTTCCTTCTGTCTGAAGGTTTGGACTTCCACTTTAAGCTTACTCAACTTTTGAGGTGGAAAGAATTTGCCCAAGAAAGCATTGACCAACTTTTCCCAAGAGTTCAGGCTTTCTTAAGGTTGTGAGTCCAACCATGTCCTAGCTCTATCTCTTACAGCAAAAGGGAAAAGCATAAGTCTGTAGACCTCAGGATTAACCCTATTGGTCTTAACAGTGTCACAGATTTGTAAGAATTCAGCTAAGAACTGATGAGGATCTTCCAATGGAAGTCCATAAAACTTGCAATTCTTCTGCATTAGAGAAACTAATTGAGGCTTAAGCTCAAAGTTGTTTGGTCCAATTGCAGGAATTGAGATGCTTCCTCCATAGAAGTCGGAAGTTAGTGCAGTAAAGTCACCAAGCATCTTCCTTGCATCTCCACCATTGTTGTTGGGTTCGGCTGCCATGTCTTCTTCTTTTTCAAAAATTTCTGTAAGGTCCTCTCCAGAGTGTTGTGCTTTAGCTTCTCTTAGCTTCCTCTTCAGAGTCCTTTCAGGTTCAGGATCAACTTTAACAAGAATGTCTTTATCCTTGTTCCTACTTATATGAAAAAGAAGAGAACAGAAAAGAAGAGGAATCCTCTATGTCACAGTATAGAGATTCCTTTATGTGAGTAGAAGAATAGAAGGATGAGGTAGAGAGGGAATAAGAAGAATTCGAATACAGAGAGAGGGAGAGGGTTCGAATGAAAAGAAAAATATTTTTGTTTTTATTTTAATTATTGGTTAGTATTTGAAAATATTAAAAGAAATAAAATTAGAATTTAAAACAATTAGTTAATTAAAAAGATTTTTGAAAAAGTTGTTAGTGATTTTCGAAAATTAGAGAGAAAAAGGTAGTTAGGTGGTTTTGAAAAAGATAAGAAAAATTAAAACAAACAAAAAGTCAAGTAGTTAATTGAAAAAGATTTGAAAATAAATTTTGAAAAGATAAGAAGTTAGAAAAAGATTTTGAAATTAAAATTTTGAAAAAGATATGATTTGAAATTTATTTTGAAAAAGATTTGAAAAAGAAATTAAAAAGATTTAATTTTTAAAATTAAAGTTGATGACTTGACTAACAAGAAACTAAAAGATATGATTCTAGAATTTAAAGATTGAACTTTTCTTAATAAGAAAGTAACAAACTTGAAATTTTTGAATCAAAACATTAAATGTTAGCAAAGTTTTCGAAAATATGAAGTAAAAATAAGAAAAAGATTTTGAAAATTTATTTTGAAGAATTTTCGAAAAACATGAAAGAAAATTGAAAAATATTTGATTTTGAAAAAGATTTGAAAAGATAGAATTTTTAAATAGAAATTTTGACTTGACTAATAAGAAACAACTAAATTTTAAAAAAAATTTTGACCAAGTCAACCCAAAATTTCGAAATTTATGAGACAAAAAAGGAAAAGATATTTTTTTATTTTTAAATTTTTAATGAGGAGAGAGAAAAACAACAAAATGACACAACATAAAAATTTAAGATCAAAACAAATAATGCATGCAAGAACACTTTGAATGTCAAGATGAACACCAAGAACACTTTGAAGATCATGATGAACATCAAGAACATATTTTTGAGAATTTTTAAGAAAAGAAAGACATGCAAGACACCAAACTTAGAAATTTTTAATGTTTAGACACTATGAATTCGAAAATGCATATGAAAAACAAGAAAAGACACAAAACAAGAAAATTTAAAGATCAAACGAGGAAAATTATCAAGAACAACTTGAAGATCAATGAAGAACATCATGCATATATTTTCAAAAATTAAAGAAAAATTAAAACATGTAAGTGACACTAAACTTAAAATTTGACACAAGACTCAAACAAAAAACACAAGATTTTTTTTGTTTTTATGATTTTATTAATTTTTTTGTATATTTTTCGAAATTATTTTGGAAAAAGAAAATAAAAAAATTCAAAATTTTTAATAAGGATTCCAGGATTCATGCAGTGTTAGTCTAAAGCTCCAGTCCAAAAGATTAGACATGGCCAAATGGCCAGCCAAGCTTTAGCACAGAATTTTAAATGAGAATCCAAAGGCTCATCAATGTTATTCTAAAGCTTCGGTCCAAAAGAATTAGACATGGCCAAATGGCCAGCCAAGCTTTAACATAACACATACAAGCATGTCCTTTCTACAATGGAAAGTGGAAACCTCAGTCCAAAAGATTAGACATGGCTTAACAGCTAGCCAGGTTTCAACACATCTCATGAAGCTCTAGAATTCATTCTTAAAAATTTTTGAATGATTTTTTTCGAAAATTAAATATTTTTTTTTGAAATTAAAACTAAAAAATCTTAAACATAAAATAAAATTACCCAATCTAAGCAACAAGATGAACCGTCAGTTGTTCAAACTCGAACAATCAGTGGCAACGGCACCAAAAACTTGGTGCACGAAATCGTGATCACACTTTTCACAACTCCGCACAACTAACCAGCAAGTGCACTGAATCGTCCAAGTAATACCTTACGTGAGTAAGGGTCGATCCACGGAGATTGTCGGCTTGAAGCAAGCTATGGTCATCCTGTAAATCTTAGTCACGCGGATTCAAATGGTTATAAGGTTTTGATAATTAAAAGATAAATAAAACATAAAATAAAATAAAGATATTTATGTAATTCATTGGTGGGAATTTCAGATAAGGGTTTGGAGATGCTTTGTTGCTTCTGAACCTCTGCTTTTCTATTGTCTTCTTCCAATCATGCGTGCTCCTTTCCATGGCAAGCTGTATGATCCTCTCGAATGAAAAATACCAGGTACAATCTCTGCACGGCTAATCAACTGTCGGATTTCTCGTCTCGGATGAAAAATACCAGGTACAGCTACCGCACGGCTAATCATCTGTTGGTTCTCACTAGCATCGGAAGGAATACCACAGACAAGGTTTAGACTTTTCGTATCTCAGGAATGCTGCCAATGGTTCTAGCCTATACCACGAAGGTACTAATCTCACGGACTCAGTCCGTGTATTAGATACCCAAGAGAATATACTCCGGCTGTCGTCCAATGACTACGTTGAACATCATGTAGACCGCTTGTGGTTGTCAGGCACGCGGATCTTGGCTAAGCGAGTAACGAAGATAGTGGGTGATTGTCACGGGTCACCCCTTAATTCTAACTTAACTGAATTAAGTATGAGAGTATATCTTGGAGAATAAATAGGCGTGAATTGAAAGAAAAACAATAGTACTGGCATTAATTCATGAAGAACAGTAGAGCTCCTCACCTAAATCTATGAGGTGTAGAAACTCCACCGTAGAAAATACATAAGAGAAAAGAGGTCTAGGCATGGCCGAATGACCAACCTCCCAAATGTAACATAAAAGTCTCCAAGTTCATAAAAAGTTTGATTACAATAGTAAAAAGTGCTATTTATACTAAACTAGTTACTAGGGTTTACAGAAATAAGTAACTAAGTGCAGATAGTGCAGAAATTCACTCCCGGGGCCCACTTGGTGTGTGCTTGGACTGAGCATTAAAACTTTTACGTGCATAGGCCATTCTTGGAGTTAAACGCCAGCATGGTGCCAGTTTGGGCGTTTAACTCCAGTTTTGGTGCCAGTTCTGGCGTTTTACGCCAGAAAATTTTTGGCTGGCGTTTAATGCCAGTTTGGGCCATCAAATCTTGGGCAAAGTATAGACTATTATATATTGCTAGAAAGCCCAAGATGTCTAATTTTCAATGCAATTAAGAGCGTGCCAATTGGGTATCTATAACTCCAGAAAATCCACCTTGAGTGCAGGAGGGTCAGAATCCAACAGCATCTGCAGTCCTTTCTCAGCCTCTAAATCAGATTTTTGCTCAGATCCCTCAATTTCAGCCAGAAAATACCTAAAATTACAGAAAAATACAAAAACTCATAGTAAGGGCCAGAAATGTAATTTTTGCATTAAAACTAATAAAAATATAATAAAAAGTAACTAAAACATACTAAAATCTATGTAAAAATAATGCCAAAAAGGGTATAAATTATCCGCTCATCAATAGCCAGGCAGACGGCTAGCTTGTTGGAAGCTCGTTTCATCAGGAAACTAGACTACTCAACATGGCTCTCGAATGTGGTGCTTATAAGAAAAGAAAACAAGAAGTGGAGGAAGTGCATTGACTACTTAGATCTTAATACGGCGTGTCCCAAAGATTCATTCCCCCTTCCCAACATCTATGCCCTGGTAGATGTGGTAGCGAGATACCAATTTCTGAGCTTCATGAACACGTACTCGGGATACAACCAGATCCCGATGCACCGTCCTGACGAGGAAAAAATGGCATTCATAATGCCATCAGGGACATAATGCTACAAGGTTATGCTATTTGGGCTGAAGAATGCGGGGGCCACCTATCTAAGGTTAATGAACAGAGTCTTTAAGAATCATATTGGTAGGTTGGTGGAGGTATACATTGATGGTATACTAGTAAAGATGACCGAGCCAAGCAGCTTAGTTGCCGATCTGGAGGTTATTTTCGGGTCACTTCAAAAACACAATATGAGACTGAAGCCTCTAAAATATGCATTTGCCATGGACTCAGGAAAGTTCTTGGGATTTATGATCACACAAAGAGAAGTTGAGGCCAACCCGGATAAATGTGAAGCCACCCTCCGAATGACAAACCTTGGTCGTGTCAAGGACATCCAAAGACTGGCAGGGACGCTCACGGCTCTGTCACGTTTCCTCAGTGCCTTGGCAGCAAAGCCTCTACCCTTCTTCAACCTAATGAAGAAAGGGATTACCTTCGAATGGACCCCAGCTTATGAAGAAGCTTTCAATCACTTCAAGAGGATTCTGTCGGAACCTATAGTGCTGAGTAAACCGAAAGAAAGGGGGGACTCTATACCTCTATCTGGCGGTGACAGAGGAGGCCATGTGATGAGCGGATAATTTATACGCTTTTTGGCACTATTTTTAGTATGTTTTTAGTAGAATCTGGTTACTTTTAGGGATGTTTTCATTAGTTTTTATGTTAAATTCATATTTCTGGACTTTACTATGAGTTTGTATGTTTTTCTGTGATTTCAGATATTTTCTGGCTGAAATTGAGGGACTTGAGCAAAAATCAGATTCAGAGGTTGAAGAAGGACTGCTGATGCTGATGGATTCTGACCTCCCTGCACTCAAAGTGGATTTTCTGGAGCTACAGAACTCAAAATGGCGCGCGTCTAATTGCGTTGGAAAGTAGACATCCAGGGCTTTCCATAAATGTATAATAGTCCATACTTTGGCCGAGTTTAGATGACATAAAAGGGCGTTGAACGCCAGTTCTATGCTGCTGTCTGGAGTTAAACGCCAGAAACAAGTCACAAAGCAGAGTTGAACGCCAGAAATACGTTACAACCTGGCGTTCAACTCCAGAAAGAGCTTCTGCACGTGTAACATTCAATCTCAGCCCAAGCACACACCAAGTGGGCCCCGGAAGTGGATTTATGCATCAATTACTTACTTTTGTATACCCTAGTAACTAGTTTAGTATAAATAGGACCTTTTACTATTGTATTAGACATCTTCGGATCATCCTGGATTGTAATTTTGATCCTGTGATCTCGTTTTGGGGGCTGGCCTCTTGGCCATGCCTGGACCTTCATCACTTATGTATTTTCAACGGTAGAGTTTCTACACTCCATAGATTAAGGTGTGGAGCTCTGCTGTTCCTCAAAGATTAATGCAAAGTACTACTGTTTTTCTATTCAATTCAACTTATTCCGCTTCTAAGATATTCATTCGCACTCCAACCTGAATATGATGAACGTGACAATCATCATCATTCCTTATGAACGCGTGCCTGACAACCACTTCCGTTCTACCTTAGATTGAATGAGTATCTCTTAGATCTCTTAATCAGAATCTTCGTGGTGTAAGCTAGATTGATGGCGGCATTCATGAGAATCCGAAAATTCTAAACCTTGTCTGTGGTATTCCGAGTAGGATTCAGGGATTGAATGACTGTGACGAGCTTCAAATTCGCGAGTGCTGGGCGTAGTGACAGACGCAAAAGGAGGGTGAATCCTATTCCAGTATGATCGAGAACCTCAGATGATTAGCCGTGCTGTGACAGAGTATTTGGGCCATTTTCACAAGAGGATGGGATGTAGCCATTGACAACGGTGATGCCCTTACATAAAGCCAGCCATGGAAAGGAGTAGGATTGATTGAATGAAGACAGCAAGAAAGCAGAGATTCAGAGGAACGAAAGCATCTCTATACGCTTATCTGAAATTCTCACCAATGAATTACATAAGTGTTTCTATCCTTGTTTTATGTTTACTTATTATTTAATTTCGAAAACTCCATAACTATTTTATATCCGCCTGACTGAGATTTACAAGGTGACCATAGCTTGCTTCATACCAACAATCTCCGTGGGATCGACCCTTACTCACGTAAGGTTTATTACTTGGACGACCCAGTGCACTTGCTGGTTAGTTGTATCGAAGTTGTGAATGAAAAACGATTTATTAAGACGTGTGTACAGAGTTTCTGGCACCGTTGCCGGGGATTGTTCGAGTTTGGACAACTGACGGTTCATCTTGTTGCTCAAATTGGGTAACTTTCTTTCCGTTTTCTTTTCAAAAAAATTTTTCAAAAATCTTTCAAAAATTTCTCCTTTGTTTTCGAAAAAAATTTTAAAATAAAAATGTTTTCAAAAATATATTTTTCTTCAGAATTTTTACGAATGAATTCTAGCGTTTCATGTAGCATGTTGAAGCCTGGCTGGCTGTAGAGCCATGTCTAAATTCTTTTGGACTGAGGTTTTGGCTTAAAATTGAATGAATTACTCTCATGTTACATACTAAAGCTTGGCTGGCTATTAAGCCATGCCTGACCTTTTGATTGGAGCTTTAGACTAAAGAGCATAAGATTCCTGGAATTCATATTAAAATTTTGGAATCCTTATTTTTCTTTTTCAAAATGATTTTCGAAAAAATTAAAAGAAAATACAAAAAAAAATCATAAAATCATAAAAATCAAAAAAATATTTCATGTTTCTTGTTTGAGTCTTGAGTCAAGTTGAAAGTTTGGTGTCAATTGCATATTCATCTTGCATTTTTCGAAAAATTCATGCATTCATGGTGTTCTTCATGATCTTCAAGTTGTTCTTGGTAAGTCTTCTTGTTTGATCTTGATGTTTTCTTGTTTTGCATCTTTTCTTATTTTTCATGTGCATTTTTGCATTCATAGTGTCTAAACATGAAAGATTTCTAAGTTTGGTGTCTTGCATGTTTTCTTTGCATATAAAAATTTTTAAAAATAAGTCTTGATGTTCATCATGACATTCAAAGTGTTCTTGGTGTTCATCTTGACATTCATAGTGTTCTTGCATTCATCACATACTTTGATCCATAACTTTCATGCATTGCATCATTTTTCATGTTTTTCCCTCTCATCATAAAAAAAATATTCAAAAATCAAAAAAATATCTTTCCCTTTTTCAATCATAAATTTCAAAAATTTGAGTTCACTTTTTCAAAACTTTTTAAAATATAGTTGTTTTTATGAGTCAAATCAAATTTTCAATTTAAAAATCTTATCTTTTCCAAAATCTTTTTCAAAAATCAAATCTTTTTCATTTTTCTTATTTATTTTCGAAAATTTAAAAAAATATTTTTCAAAAATCTTTTCTTATCTTTATCTCCTAATTTTCGAAAATAACATCATCAATTAATGTTTGGATTCAAAAATTTCAAGTTTGTTACTTGCTTGTTAAGAAAGATTCAAACTGAGTTCTAGAATCATAACTTGTGATTTCTTGTGAATCAAGTCATTAATTGTGATTTTAAAAATCAAATCTTTTTCAAAAACTAATTTCAATCATATCTTTTCAAAAATATCTTCTTATCTTATCTTTTTCAAAATTTGATTTTAAAATATCTTTTCTAACTTCTTATCTTCTTATCTTTTCAAAATTGATTTTCAAATTTGTTTCAACTAACTAACTAACTTGTTGTTTGTTTCTTATCTTTTTCAAAACTACCTAACTAACTCCCTCTCTCTCTAATTTTCGAAAATACCTTCCCTCTTTTTCAAAATTTCTTTTTAATTAACTAATTATTTTAATTTTTGATTTTTATTTTCAAAAAATTACTAACCTTTTTCAAAAACTATTTTCGAAAATCACTAACTCTTTTTCAAAAATTATTTTCAAAAATTCTCTCTCTCTCTTTTATCTCCTTCTATTTATTTATTCATCTACTCACACAGGGACCTCTATACTGTGGTAAAAAGAACCCCTATTATTATTATTTTTCTGTTCCTCTTTTTCATATGAGCAAGAGCCAGGACAAGAACATTCTTGTTGAAGCAGATCCAGAACCTGAAAGGACTCTGAAGAGGAAACTAAGAGAAGCTAAATTACAACAATCCAGCAAGCACCTTTCAGAAATTTTCGAACAGGAAGAGGAGATGGCAGCCGAAAATAATAATAATGCAAGGAGGATACTTGGTGACTTTACTGCACCTAGTTCCAATTTACATGGAAGAAGCATCTCCATTTCTGCCATCGGAGCAAACAATTTTGAGCTGAAACCTCAACTAGTTTCTCTGATGCAGCAGAACTGCAAGTTTCATGGACTTCCATCTGAAGATCCTTTTCAGTTCTTAACTGAATTCTTGCAAATATGTGATACTGTTAAGACTAATGGAGTAGATCCTGAAGTCTACAGGCTCATACTTTTCCC
>NC_029792.2:37410567-37411032 GCF_000816755.2 Arachis ipaensis
TCAGCAAGTCAATATGATTTCTCAGAGTCTTAATGGAATGCAAGCTGCATCCAACAGTACTCAAGAGGCATCTTCTGAAGAAGAAGCTTATGATCCAGAGAACCCTGCAATAGCAGAGATAAATTACTTAGGTGAACCTTATGGAAACACCTATAACTCATCATGGAGAAATCATCTAAATTTCTCAGGGAAGGATCAACAAAAGCCTCAACAAGGCTTTAATAATGGTGGAAGAAATAGGTTTAGCAATAGCAAGCCTTTTCCATCATCCACTCAGCAACAGACAGAGAACTCTGAACAAAATACCTCTAATTTAGCAAACTTAGTCTCTGATCTATCTAAGGCCACTGTGAGTTTCATGAATGAAACAAGGTTATCCATTAGAAATTTGGAAGCACAAGTGGGGTAGCTGAGTAAAAGGATCACTGAAATCCCTCCTAGTACTCTCCCAAGCAATACAGAAGA
>NC_029792.2:37411076-37442120 GCF_000816755.2 Arachis ipaensis
TGTTGGGAAGTCTCAACAATGCTCTGAACATCTGTGAGGCTCCATGAGAGCCCACTGTCAAGCTATTGACATTAAAGAAGCCCTTGTTGGGAGGCAACCCAATTTTTATTTATCTAATTATATTTTTCTTGTTCTTTCATGTTTTATTAGGTTCATGATCATGTGGAGTCACAAAATAAATATAAAAATTTAAAACGGAATCAAAAATAGCAGAAGAAAAATCACACCCTGGAGGAAGGCCTTACTGGCGTTTAAACGCTAGTAAGAAGCATCTGGCTGGCGTTCAACGCCAGAACAGAGCATGGTTCTAGCGTTGAACGCCCAAAATGGGCAGCATCTGGGTGTTTGAACGCCAGAATTGCACCCTGGAGAAGAGCTGGCGCTGAACGCCCAGAACAAGCATGGTTCTGGCGTTCAACGCCAGAAATGGGCAACAAATGGGCGTTCAACGCTCAGAACAAGCACCAATCTAGCGCTAAACGCCCAAAGTTGTGTGCAAGGGCATTTTGTATGCCTCATTTGGTGCAAGGTTGTAAATCCTTGAACACCTCAGGATCTGTGGACCCCACAGGATCACCTCAAGATCTGTGGACCCCACAGGATCCCCACCTACCTCCACTCACTTCTTCTCACCCCTCTTTTACACAATCCCATAAACACTCTTCCCCAAAACTCTTCACCAATCACCTCAATCTCTCTTCCCTATCACCACTCCACCACTCACATCCATCCCTTCTTCCCCATAAACCTACCTCATAAACTCCACCTACCTTCAAAATTCAAAATCAATTTCCCACCCAAACCCACCCTATATGGCCGAAACCTTACCCCCCTCCCTTCCCTATATATAGCCCTCCATTCCTCCTCATTTTCACACAACACAACCCTCTCTTCCCCTTCTTGGCCGAAACACATCTCTCTCTCCCTCTCCTCCTTTCTTCTTCTTCTTCATCTCTTCTTTCTTCTCTTGCTCGAGGGTGAGCAATATTTTAAGTTTGGTGTGGTAAAAGCATAAGCTTTTTGTTTTTCCATTACCATTGATGGCACCCAAGACCGGAGAATCCTCTAAAAAAGGGAAAGGGAAGACAAAAGCTTCCACCTCCGAGTCATGGGAGATGAAAAGATTCATCTCCAAAGCTCATCAAGACCACTTCTATGATGTTGTGGCCAAGAAGAAGGTGATCCCCGAGGTCCCTTTCAAGCTCAAGAAGAATGAGTATCCGGAGATCCGACATGAAATCCAAAGAAGAGGTTGGGAAGTTCTAACAAAACCCATCCAACAAGTCGGCATCCTAATGGTTCAAGAGTTCTATGCCAATGCATGGATCACTAGGAACCATGATCAAAGTAAGAACCCGGATCCAAAGAATTATCTCACCATGGTTCGGGGGAAATACTTAGATTTTAGTCCGGAAAATGTGAGGTTGGCGTTTGACTTGCCTATGATGCAAGGAGATACACGCCCCTACACTAGAAGGGTCAACTTTGATAAAAGGTTGGACCAAGTCCTCATGGACATATGTGTGGAAGGAGCTCAATGGAAGATTGACTCAGAAGGCAAACCGGTTCAACTGAGAAGACTGGACCTTAAGCCTATGGAGAGTCAATAACACTATTCTGAACTCTGAGTTCCTATAGATGCCAATCATTCTGAACCTCAATGGATAAAGTGAGATGCCAAAACTATTCAAGAGGCAAAAAGCTACAAGTCCCACTCATTTAATTGGAGCTATGCTTCATTGATAGTTTGGAATTTATAGTATATTCTCTTCTTTTTATCCTATTTGATTTTCAGTTACTTGGGGACAAGCAACAATTTAAGTTTGGTGTTGTGATGAGCGGATAATTTATACGCATTTTGGCACTATTTTTAGTATGTTTTTAGTAGAATCTGGTTACTTTTAGGGATGTTTTCATTAGTTTTTATGTTAAATTCACATTTCTGGACTTTACTATGAGTTTGTGTGTTTTTCTGTGATTTCAGGTATTTTCTGGCTGAAATTGAGGGACTTAAGCAAAAATCAGATTCAGAGGTTGAAGAAGGACTGCTGATGCTGTTGGATTCTGACCTCCCTGCACTCAAAGTAGATTTTCTGGAGCTACAGAACTCAAAATGGCGCGCTTCCAATTGCGTTGGAAAGTAGACATCCAGGGCTTTCCAGCAATGTATAATAGTCCATACTTTGGCCGAGTTTAGATAACGTAAAAGGGCGTTGAACGCCAGTTCTATGCTGCTGTCTGGAGTTAAACGCCAGAAACAAGTCACAAACCAAGTTGAACGCCAGAAATACGTTACAACCTGGCGTTCAACTCCAGAAAGAGCCTCTGCACGTGTAACATTCAAGCTCAGCCCAAGCACACACCAAGTGGGCCCCGGAAGTGGATTTATGCATCAATTACTTACTTTTGTAAACCCTAGTAACTAGTTTAGTATAAATAGGACCTTTTACTATTGTATTAGACATCTTCGGATCATCCTGGATTGTAATTTTGATCCTGTGATCTCGTTTTAGGGGCTGGCCTCTCGGTCATGCCTGGACCTTCATCACTTATGTATTTTCAACGGTAGAGTTTCTACACTCCATAGATTAAGGTGTGGAGCTCTACTGTTCCTCAAAGATTAATGCAAAGTACTACTATTTTTCTATTCAATTCAACTTATTCCGCTTCTAAGATATTCATTCGCACTCCAACCTGAATGTGATGAATGTGACAATCATCATCATTCCCTATGAACGCGTGCCTGACAACCACTTCCGTTCTACCTTAGATTGAATGAGTATCTCTTAGATCTCTTAATCAGAATTTTCGTGGTGTAAGCTAGATTGATGGCGGCATTCATGAGAATCCGGAAAGTCTAAACCTTGTCTGTGGTATTTCGAGTAGGATTCAGGGATTGAATGACTGTGACGAGCTTCAAACTCGCGAGTGCCGGGCATAGTGACAGACGCAAAAGGAGGGTGAATCCTATTCCAGTATGATCGAGAACCTCAGATGATTAGCCGTGCTGTGACAGAGTATTTGGGCCATTTTCACAAGAGGATGGGATGTAGCCATTGACAATGGTGATGCCCTTACATAAAGCCAGCCATGGAAAGGAGTAGGATTGATTGAATGAAGACAGCAGGAAAGCAGAGATTTAGAGGAACGAAAGCATCTCTATACGCTTATCTGAAATTCTCACCAATGAATTACATAAGTGTTTCTATCCTTGTTTTATGTTTACTTATTATTTAATTTTGAAAACTCCATAACTATTTTATATCCGCCTGACTGAGATTTACAAGGTGACCATAGCTTGCTTCATACCAACAATCTCCATGGGATCGACCCTTACTCACGTAAGGTTTATTACTTGGACGACCCAGTGCACTTGCTGGTTAGTTGTATCGAAGTTGTGAATGAAAAACGATTTATTAAGACGTGTGTACAAAGTTTCTGGCGCCATTGCCTGAGATCACAATTTCGTGCACCACCATGGCAGTCGCCCTAGTTCGGGAAGAAGATAAGCTCCAGCAGCCGGTATACTTCATAAGCACAGTGGTCCGAGGGGCGGAGCTAAAGTACCCTAGGTTGGAGAAATTAGCTTACGCTTTGCTGATTTCTTCCAGAAGGTTGAGGCAATATTTTCAAGGGCACCCATCAGGTTGAGAACCGATCAAGCCATCCAACAGATTCTGCAAAAGCCTGATCTAGCGGGGCATATAATGACATGGGCATTAGAATTGTCCAGTATGATATCCAGTATGAACCTCGACACGCGATCAAGGCGCAAGCAATGGTTGACTTCTTGGTTAAAGTGACCATGGATGTTCCTGAGGACCCGAACACACGGTGGAAACTCTATGTTGACGGAGCTTCTAACCAAGCTTTCAGAGGAGTCGGGATCATTTTGGAAAGCTCGGAAGGAATGATTTACGAGCAGTCCATCAAATTTGACTTTGCGGTCTTGAATAACCAAGCAGAGTATGAGGCCTTGATAGATGGCTTAACTTTAGCCAGAGAGGTCGGAGCAAGGAAACTCGAGGTCAATAATGACTCTCAGGTCGTTACCTCCTAAGTGAATGGAACCTACCAAGGCAGAAACTCTTTATTGCAAAAATACTTAGAGAAGGCAAAACGGCTATGTGGGGAGTTTGATGAAGTTGTGGTCCAGCACGTTTCCAAGGAGAGAAACGCCAGGGCCGACCTTTTGTCAAAGTTGGCAAGCACCAAACCTGGAGCGGAGAACTGATCTCTCATCTAGGGCTTGGTGAAGGAGCCGTCGATAACCCGCTGCTTGACCCAAATCCCTGATCCTCCTTCTTGAATCAACTCGATTCAGCGATTCCTCGAGGAAGGAATGCTCCTTGAAGATGAAAAGGAGGCCAAAGTGATAAGAAAAGAGGCTGCTAAGTACGCAGTAATACAGGGACAACTATACAAGAGAGGACTTAATTAGCTCCTGTTGAAGTGTCTATGCCCCGACCAAATGGACTATATCCTCAGTGAAGTCCATGAAGGGTGCTGTGGCCACCATATTGGAGGAAAATCGTTAGCCAGAAGGCTCATAAGAGCTGGATACTATTAGCCCTCTATGATGGCAGACGCCCGGGAGTAAGTAAAAAAGTGTAGGAAATGTCAAGAGAACGGGGATTTTCACAGGGCTCTAGCGGAAGAGCTAAGTTTCATTCTGGCCTCCCGACCTTTCTCCTAGTGGGGAGTCGACCTCTTAGGACCATTTCCGGTAACCCCAGGGTAAGTCAAATACCTCATCGTGGCCATTGATTATTACATTAAGTGGGTAGAGGCAAAGTCATTAGCCAGCATATCATCTGCCAATTTTTGAAAGTTCTTCTGGAGGCAAGTAATCGCCAGGTTTGAGATACCAGAGGTCGTCATCTCGGATAATGGGACGCAATTTTCTAACAAAAAGTTCGGGGAGTTCTTAGCTGGATTGGGAATCAAGCAGAGGTTTTCCTCAGTGAAACATCTCCAGAGTAATGGACAAGCCGAGGCGGCAAACAAAGTTATCTTCAGTGGGTTAGAAAGGCATCTCGATCAGCGAAAGGGCTCTTGGGTAGACGAGTTGGCCTCCGTTTTATGGTCCTACAAGATGACATCACAATCTTCCACTGAGGAAACGCCTTTTCGACTTACCTACGATGTTAATGCGGTCATCCCTGTAGAGATAGGGGAACCAAGTCCAAGGATACTCCTAGGTGGGGGTAACAAGGCGATTGAAAGGACCTGATAGATGAGACAAGGGAGATGGCTCACTTGTCAGAAGCTGCATTGAAGCAGAGGATAGCCTTGCGTTATAATCATAGAGTGCAGAGCAGAAGCTTTGGAGAGGGTAACCTCGTGTTTCAACGTAACGATATCGGCCCACCGACTCCTGGAGAAGGCAAGCTAGTAGCTAATTGGGAGGGCCATATAGAGTAAAAGAGGTGCTTGGAAAAAGGGCTTACAAGTTGGAACGGTTAAACGGCAAAGAGGTCCTGAGGACATGGAATGTGTCAAACTTGAAGAGGTTTTACTCTTGAAGGTCGAACGACTTTCCGACCAACGGTTATTCTTCACCCTCATTTTTACTTTCAATTTAATGTCACCTTTTACTTTGTCATCTTTTTGTCCGACTCTTTATTTTCTTTTAAATACTTGTTATAAAGAACTTTCGTACTTTTGTTCATTATTAAAGAGGGGGTACTCTTTTCCCTTGCCCTCTAAATGAGGCAATGGCAAGGGGTTTTAATGAGGCCAACTATTGACAAGCAAGTGCATTGTAATTAATTTATGTTGATTAATTTCATGTTCATAATTTATTGCCAAGTTACATAAAAAGATACCCGAGACTGATCACCCTAGGTGCCAAAACATTGCAATCAGCAGATATCCAACTTACAACAATATAGCAATTCGATGGCCAAATGAGGAAATAAGAACAACTAAAGCGGCCAAAACGTATTCTAACTACAAATGAAAATGTTAAAACGGTAGCTTAAAAGGAGCATCGTATCAGCTTAATAATAAAATAAAATATTCAAAGTACACAAAGGTCGTGATACTAGACAAACGACAAGTTTCAAAAAGGATGTTGTTCAAAGTTATAAGGAAAGGAACCACATTGGCCCCGTAGTTAAAAAGTACAAAGAATTCACAATTACAAAAAATTTTACAAGTTACTAGATAATTTACTTCCTTGGAATATCAACATTTTCCCCATCCTGGATCATCTTGAAGGCTCTAACTACCGAAATCTCGAAGTCGGGAGCAAGAAGGAAGACCTGAACCTTGATTGCCTCCTCGGTAGCAGTGATCGCTGCCCGAACATCCTTAATAATCTCCTTATTCTTTTTATTCGTGGCCAAGGCCTCCTTCTTAGCAAGCTCAACCGATCTTGTGGCCTCAGCAAGCTTTTCCTCCAACTTTTTCACTTTTTCCTTCGCCGTGGTAGCCTAACCAAGAGCAGCGTCGAGCTCACGGAAAAGTGAGAAGTCACGTTCCATTGATCTCATCAGCGCTCTCCTTGGCCTTTTTCTCCTCTTTGGCAACTCGGGACCTCAGGGACTCCTCTTGGACTTTTAAGTTAGTAATGTCTCTTTGAGAAGCTTGGAAGTTTCCCTCTAAAACCTGGCCCTGAGCCAGCACGGGCTCCACTTTCCTGGCAATCGCTGCTGCCAGGAGTAGGCTCTGGTATGTCCACCTCACCTGGGCAGCCAAATCGACATCTCGGAAGAAGTCCTCGATGCTAGGGTGGAGCTGGAAGTCGATAAAAAAGCCGGTGTCAGAGTTCTTCTCCATCGCAGTGAGAGTTTTCTCAGTCCCAGTGTTTGTTTTTCTTTTTTTGGGATTGGTGATGACCATCACCTCAGGTTCGGTCTCAACCGGCACCCCCTTACTCTGGTCACTCTCGTCGGTAACAGGATTGTCAACGGAATTCTTGGGAGATACCTCAGTCAAAGGGTTTGATTGAACCCCATCCCCAACACGGGCTTCAGGCTCGAGAAACGGGGTTACCGAGCTATCATCGCCGCTATCGCCAGCAGGAAAGAGATGGCTCATTAAGCGAGAGAGGGTTGTGCTCCCGGCAGCCATTCCCACTACTAGATGCAAGCAAAAGTCAAAATAGAGTCCAAGTTAGAGAAATAAGGGATAAATACATCAAGTCGGAAGTCAAATAAGTAATAGGCAAAAGTATAGAACGGGATCTCAAACTTACCTACACACTTGCGCTCGGATTCCTGGTCTCTCATCAATAAATGAGGATTAAGATTTTTAGACCCAAAAATTGCTAACAAAACGTTGGCAATTTGTTAGCCTTCCTGGCCTAATCCCTCGTAGGTAATCTTTATTAAGTAATTGGAGCCAGCACCAAAGCTCTAGTACGTCAAAATTTTCCTTTCGCCCTCAAGGGTAAGCTTAGAAGGGATGGCGACCTTGAGCCGGCCTCACCTTAAAGTAGGTTTCTTTGAAACCATGAAACGAATCTTCGAAGAGTCCGAAAATTTGCCAGATATGGACAGCCCGTAAGAAAAGTATCATTTTTTGTGTTTTTCTTTACGAGTGGGGTCGGTAAGTAAAAAGAAATAAAGGAATACATTGATGGAGGTCGGGAGCTCTAAGTACTCACACACCATCTCAAAAAAACGAATGGCTACCCAGCTGTTCGGGTGGAGTTGTGACGGTGCGACGTCACATCGGTTTAATAGGGTCATAACAAATGGAGAGAAGGGAAGACGAACACCCAACGTGGTGAACTTGGGTTTGTACACCCATAACCAGTCGAGAATCCGAGGAGACGGTATCTTTATTTGAGAAATGCATTCATGGGCCCCCGTGACTAAGACGTCATAGTTTGCCTCCTCCTCCACCACCAAACAGCGCCCTGGAATTGTGGAATTCTTGCAATTCCTCTTGGGTTACTTTAGAAGCTGTGCTCATTATGTCGGTGGTGACCCAAGCATAGCGGTCTACAATATTTTATGCCGCGGGTTACGGCGCCATACCTACAGTGGAGCACCACTTAAGTCAACTCGAGAATTCAGAAACTCAGAGAAATTGAAAAAATGGAACTGTGTTCTGCTATATCACTACTCTATGCTATCTTGCATTAATTCAGGGCCTAAGTCTAAGAAAAGAGACACCTATGGTACCCCCTAAGAACTAACTAACAATGACAAGTCTAATATTGGCAAAACAAGAACCATATTTAAGCAAAACGAAATGAATGCAGCATACAACAAAGGTGCTTGATCAAATAAAAATAAGTATCACGAATGTTAGAGAGTAGTCACTTACCAGTAGTCGAAGCAAGAAAATGTGATGGGTTGGAGGCAAATGCGATGGGAATCACAACAGGCAAGGAGCAGAGTATCGAGTGTACAATAATAAGAAGCAAAAGGAGATGAAGAAGTTGTGGAAGAAAAGAGGAAATGAAATTATGAAGTGAAAATAAAAGAGATGCTGAATGGTAACCGTCAAGGTGGAGCGCGAAAAGACAGGTGCAAAAAGGACTTTTTTTCCCCGCTTTTAAATCAGTTATAAAGAGTATTTAATGCTCTCAGCACGGATATCGATATGATGCCTCAAGCCACAGATGAGGAAAACTCACGCACACTAAAGGCGTGGACCTCGTCAACGGGTTCCCAAGTAACTAAGGACCCAATCTGAGAAAACGCAAGTAATTCGAACATGCCAACCGTGAGTCTCACAGCTTGCCACGTTGGGGGCACTGTTTTGGCCCAACCCATTAAAGGTCAGAGGTCCATTTTACAGACTGACGACCCGACAGGCATTCAACCCGCATGTAAGGGTGACCCGCACGTCACCTCACGCCTGGATGAAGATCTGGATAGCTGGCAGAAACTTTCAAGAAGATGGGCCCGAGGCAAAGGGCCCACCCGAATACAGAGTATAAATGGAGAGGGACCTATCCCTCTATAGGGGTATGTCACCCTTACCCTAATTAGCTACCTCATTGTATGGACACTAACTTTAGCATCGGAGTATCCTTGCAAGTAGTCCCACTCGCCGACTCATCGACGACTCAGACAAACCCTCTTCTCGTAGAGCTCGCACTAGGTCCAGACTCCCCTCCTTCCAACCCGTTGCTCACGATCCGTCCTCCATTAGATTCATCTCTCCTACGAACAATCGAACATCAGCCTATCTTATTAAATTTGGTAGACTTTTTTTTAGCTTGACAAGCCTAAAATCTAATTTCCATCCATCTTTTTTTACAGGATTGATATATATAGGTCCGATGAATTCGGTCTATTTTGCCACCTTTAATTACACGTAAAGTATATTACTCCATAGATATTTTATGTTGCATGCTTCAATTTAATGTCAACTTATGATTTTATAATTTTAGTATTGAAGGTTTTTTAGGGACTTGAAAAAAGATGTTGAATAAAAAAAATACAAGTAATAACCTCTTTTATAGTTTATAAAAGGTGCATTAATAAAATTTTAATATAACAATTTAATTATGAGTAAATAGCCAAAATCGTTCCTAAAAGATATTTCAATCTCCATTTTGATTCTCGAAAGATAAAATTAATCAAAATCGTCCCCGAAAGATACACAATTGGTCACGTTAGTCCTTCCGTTAGTTGGATGATGACGTGGAGGGATAATACCATGTGTCACAAGATGATTGGTTAATGTGTCAGGTCAGTGACACGTGGCACTTGACATATAAAAAAGTTATTTATGATCAAAATAGTCCTTGAAAGTTAAGACGTAAGTCATGTTCATCCCTAAAATTTTAAAAATTAATCAAATTAGTCCTTATATAATTTTTTTCTTGATAATATTAAATTTAAAATATTTTTTGATACTACTAATTTTAATAGAAATGTAATTGACAATTAAAAAAATTAGTAATTGTATCTTTTCTTCTTAAAAATTTTTTCAATAAAAATATCTCTCTCTTTTAATTCTTGTCAAATTCTCTCAATCAAAATTTATGTATGTTAACCTAAATGAAAGTAATACTGTAATGAAAAAAAAAAGATGTATAAATTTTTATTAACTTTGTTTAGGTTAATATACATAAATTTTGATTTTGAACATATAACTTTGTTTAGGTTAACAAATACATACATTTCAATTTTGAATATATATATATATATATAATGTAATACTGTAAGAAAAAGGTTTTAGAATAGAAAAGAATAAAAGAGATTTTGACAAGAATTAAAGGAGAGAGATAATTTTATTGAAAAAAATTTTAAGAAGAAAAAATACAATTACTAATTTTTTGATTTTCAATTACATTTCTATTAAAATTAGTAGTATAAAAAAATATTTGAAATTTAATATTATCAAGAAAAAATAAAAAAAAATTATATAAGGACAAATTTAATTAATTTTTAAAATTTTAGGGATGAAAATGACATACGTCTGAACTTTTAAGGACTATTTTGATCATAAATAACTTTTTTGCATGTCAAATGCCACGTGGCATTCCAGGTGTCACTGATCTGACACGTCAACTAATCATCTTATGACACGTGGCATTAGCCCTCCACGTCATCATCCAACTGACGGAAGGACTAACGTGACCAATCGTACATCTTTTGAGAATGATTTTGATTAATTTTATCTTTCAAAGACCAAAATAGAGATCGGGATATTTTTCAGGAACGATTTTTGACTATTTACTCATTTAATTATTTGTCAAGTAATTAATATAAAATAGAATTTTTTTAATCAAATTCAATTGTTGAAGCAAGAAGAACAATGTCCTCTATGAGGCTACGAGGCATCCTGAAAGCACATTTAGCTACAAAGATAGATGCCTTAATAAGGTGTAAAGCAAGAGAATATTTTATAAACAAATTGCTGGCTACATAGACCTTCCCACTCTCATAGGAATAATCTCCATAAATACCCTGCAAAACCAGTGGTAGCACAGGCGGAAAGGGAATCAAGTGAGTCATGAGTGAGGAAGAGGCTTTTAATTTGAAGCCCATCGAACCACAACCATAAGTTAGTGTTTAAATATAATAATAATATTAGTGAGTGAGTGATCGTAATGGCGGTGGTAGTGACATATAACTTTAGAGGGAAAAATAAACTTTCTTCTAAAAGTGTATATATATGGCTTAAAATTTTGATGAGTTATTCGTCTAAGAAAGTAACTTTAGTGTAAGAAACTATTTTTAGGGGTAGGGCTATGCTAATTGTTTGCAAATACTGCTGGTTATTTGGCAATTATTTTAATTTAAATTAAAAAATAAAATTTATTCTATTGAGTGTAATAAATTAAACCAGAATTGGGAGAGTACTCATAAAATACCAACAAAAATCTTTCACATAATACCGTTAATCATGTTTATTTTAAAATGATTATAACCACTTGTTTATCACCTTAGAATTCACATGGGGTTACAGGAAAACAGCCGTCATCTCCTCCCTTGCTTGATGATGACTATCATTAAAATTAATTATTAGGGGAGTTTTCAATTTAGAAATTATTTAGAATGTAAATGTTGTCTTCTTGGTATATCTATCTAAGTGTATATAAAAATAGAAAGATTATTGTCTCATTAATTTAGGAGGAACTGGCTATTGGCTAACTGGACAAGAATAATCATCTACTTAAGATTTTACGGGAGTTTTCTATTAGTGATAGTTCTATTATGTAACTCAGAATCTTTATCCGAGATAAAAATTAAAATTTATTCGAGGTTAATCCAAATGGTAAATAGAAGGGCTAATAATACTAATTTTATCTGCAGAATTTAACCCACAACGAGTGATAAAGTTTAGAGTGAATTGATATATATATATATATATATATTAATTATAATTATAAATTAAGCTATTTTATATTAAATAATTTATATATCAGTGATTTTATTTTTATTAATGCTAATGAAATAAGTTATTATTATTTTTTATTTGGAATTAAATGAGAATAAAATCAGAGATACTATTATATTTGAATTTTAGAGTTTAATGGGTGTCACACTTAAATATAAATAGTGACTTCAGAATCTTAGTCTCTAACACATCAAAACCGCCTCTGTGGCTCTTTTTCCATAAAAAAGTTGCGATTCAATCCTATTAGAAATACAAAAAATTTTGATCGAGGAAAATCACAGAATCAAACTCTCATAATCGTATTCACGAATTCAAGTATGCTTTCTGCGTGCACTCAAGTATTTCTTTCTTAATGATTTAATATGGATTGTGTTCGTTGGGGTTAAGAAATTCTAAGAATTTTCAACAAATAGTACCAGAGTCGTCTATAATTAAATCATTGAAAAATTATAAATTATTTTATTTAAATTTAAATCTTAATTTGAATTTATAAAATTAAACTCAAATATGTGCAATTTTTTTTGTTATTAATATTATTTTATAACAATAAAAGAATTCAAATTTTTTAGAATAATTAACGCAGAACACAAATACATGGAATTAAAAAAAAATCGTTTTGTTTTTGGCTTACTTCAAATTTATGGTAAAATATTTGTGTGAGCTGATTTAGTCTATGAATATTTCAAAAAAAAAAAAAAAGGCTAAAATCTATACGGTAAAAGAACTTGACTTCATGATTTTGAATAATTTAATGTCACTATATTTGCATTGAATACGTACTTATATTAATTGAATTATACCATAATTATTCTGTTTTTGTCTTTTATTTTTTTGGTTTGGAATTCACGATAACTATGAATCACTCTTGGCTGTACGTGATTAATAATAAATATTTCTCCTTTTTTGTCTATATTTATTGTCTATGACATAAATATTCAATTTAGATAAAGATACATGATATATGACATAAATATTAATTTATGATTCATTTTTAGAATTATTGTGTTTTTTTGTTATTTGAATTTTTTTTGGTCTTAGATTCAATTTTGTTTTAAACAAAGATATTAACAATTGATTAATAAAGGCTTCTAATATTATGCGGTTATATATATTGTGGTTTATTATTTTATTTTGTGCTATATAAGCATTTTAGATTTGTTACATAAAAAAATTAATAACAATTTAAATTATTATACTCATATATTTTAAAAGTTTTTATTTTAGAATAAATAGATTGAATATTATGCTGCTAAAATAGCTTTTTTGTGAAAATTAATTTATTTTGAAATATTAAGAATATGGTAATGTATAATTTATGTGAATATTGATCGGCCCAAAAAATACGTTCATATTTGACAGAGTTACATATATATATTAATGATAAATATATGTTTGGATAACTAATTAAGAATAAAGCAATACTTATTATTTATACGGACAGTAATTAGCCCAAAAAAATTTATTATTTGGTCAAATAATAAAATTGAACTTTGTGTTTATTTTCTATTTAATTATCCAACCACTAATTAGCCCAAAGAAAGGTTGGTGTTTGGCCAATTAATAAAAAAAATATATACAAAAATAATAGTTGCAATTCTTAAGATTTCATATGAATAATTAGTCGATCTAAAGATAAGCTTATTGTTTGACAGAATTTTGTTGAGAATATTTGGTAAGTTGTACTAAATGAATTTATGTGTATGTAGTTTATGCGAGTCTAGATCGACCTAAAGAAAGTTATGTACTTAACTAAATTACATGCACATTTGCGGTAATAGATATGTGATAATTATTTGGTTCTATGTGAACAATAAGTTTGTCCAGAGATAAACTTATTGTTTGATAGGATTTATTATCATTATTTAATTACTGTATTAAAAAAATACCACTTACAAGTTAATATTTCTATCCAAAAACTAAATATTAATGTTGTGTTGGGTATTTATGATGGGCCCACTATTATATGAATTTTATTCATATGATGTAACTTGTGTGAATATTCCAATGTTAGTATATTTTTAAATAGAATTTTTTTAAGAATTAAATTAAAAAAAAGAGAGGCTTTATGTCATTAGTAACTTATATTTCATCAAATTAATTATTATCTCATATGACCTTTTGAGATAAATGTGGTTGATGACGTATATCAGTTCAGTAGGAGTAAGTATATTTTATTATTCTTGTATGTCAATGGTATGCAAAATTATAAATAAGGTTATATATTCAACTCTAAGGGAGACAAGTATAGTCTCATTAGGTACCTTAATAAAGTTATAAAGCTCAAGAGTGCATAAGGTTAGTAGTCTGATGGATAAGAAATTTATACACTTATAGTTATTACGTACTTTATTGGTATCTTTGGTAGATATCTGAGTTAGTTAAGAATGGATCACTAAGTAGTAGATAAACAAGTTTTGTTATAGTAAAACGTTACATGTTCACACATATGAAGTAAGAAACTAAAGTTAGAGATCATTTGGTATTCAAATTCTGACCTTGTTGAATATCTAGGTAATTTTGATCAACTGCAAGTATACTTATATATTCATTGAAGGAGTTCTTTAAAAATTTGTTAAGATACTTATTACTGTTTCTACTAAAGTAATTGAATATAAAACACCTTTTGAAGGCATCTATTTTAGTAACTATGAATACTTGTCACAAATTATGAAAAATAAATTTAAAAAATCACTTGAGTTATTTTGTGACAATGTGTTAGTAGTCTAATATTTTAAATTATTATTAAACCAGAGAGTTTAGAGTGTTTAAGTGTCTAATAAATAAATTAGCACAAACTCTATAAATGCATGCATATTTAGTTTATAAGAAACAAACACCTAAAGCCTTTTATGTGGATACTATTCAAATAGTTGTTGTTCATACCCAGGCTCAACAACATAAAATCAGACCCAATAAGAATAAAAATCCACCCAAAAAGATGGTCTTATCTACTTACCTGACCTCTATGAGGTCGGGTATGACAAGGGTGGTTCAACTTTATTTATCTGAATAAGTAACTACCTCCTCAAATATCTCCTACTACCTCTTTACTTTATCTAGAAGGGAGATTTCAACAAATTTTCAAGATAAAGAAAACGGTCATCCACCATCAAATGTGGAACTACTCTAAAGGTGGTTATCTTTTTATTATAAATACACTGACAGAGCCTCAGGTATATTCAGAATAAAAGGATATGAAGGTGTATCCAGATAATCTTTTCGGGTTGGGTGACACACCGATCTGACTTTTTGGATTCATCTCGTTATATACCACCTTCGATAAAGGCACGAGGTCAAGAATGTTAAGCATTGACAACATCGTAGTCGACATCATGTCCGGTTATAATGCCCTAATAGGGCGTACCACTTTAAACCGACTAGAGGTAGTTGTCTATACACCCCACCTATGCATGAATTTTCAATTACAGAAGGAATCGCTATCATAAATGGATATCAGATATTGGCAAGAAAATGTTACAATAAAAGCCTCAATTTAAGAGGCAGTATAGGCGACAAAGAAATCAACATTATTGAGTTGGGTGGTGTCCTAGTTTGAAAAGAGCTACGTCCCCAATCTGAATGGAAGATATAAAAGGTAAAAATCGGGGATCATGCTAAAGAGACAACGAATATAGGGGCCAACCTGAAAGAAGGTCTAAAGGCACAACTCGTTGATCTCTTACAAAAGAACTCGAACCTCTTATCCTGGAAAGTCTCCGATATGTCAGGTATAAACCCCGACCTCATGTGTCACAAACTCATCGTTTATTTGGGCTCCCGACCTGTTCAACAAAAGCGGCAGAAGCTCGGTCTTGAAAGGACACAGGTCGTAAAGGAACAGGTACAAGCCTTATTAGAAGCCAAATTCATAAGAGAAGTAAAGTATCCTTTGTAGCTGGCTAACGCGGTTCTGGTAAAAAAGAAGAACAAAAAATAGAAGATGTGTATTGATTGCACCGACCTCAACAAAACTTGTCCTAAGGATCCATATCCTCTCCCTAGTATTGATGCCTTGGTTGACTCAACTTCAGGGTATTGGTATCTATCCTTTACGGATGCATACCCAGAAAAATAATCAAATTTCGATGTATAAACCAGACCAAGAAAATACTTCTTTCATCACTTTCAAGGATAACTATTATTACGTAATAATGCCTTTCGAATTAAAGAATGCTGGAGCCATATACCAACGAATGATGAATAAAATATTTTTCTCTCACCTAGGAAAACTCATGGAAGTATATGTGGATGATATGCTTGTCAAGATCAAGGGCGACCTTATCCTTTTGTCCGACCTCTCCGAGGTATTCTCCACAATAAGGAAGCAATGGATGAGATTGAACCCTTCATAATGCACTTTTGTAGTGGAGGCCAAAAAGTTCTTAGGCTTTATTCTCACTCAAAGAGGCATAGAGGCTAACCCAGACAAATGCACAACAATATTAGAGATGAAAAGTCTGACCTGTCTCAAAGAAGTCCAGCAACTAAATGGAAGGTTGGCAGCATTGTCTAGATTCTTGGCAGGATCAGTATTGAAGTCTCTACCTTTGTACTCGATACTCAAAAAAAGAAATCAATTTGAATGGATCCAGGAATGCGAGCAAGCTTTTTAGAATTTTAAAATGTTTCTAGGCCAACCCTGGATACTTACCCGACCTGTCGCAGGAGAAGAACGCATCCCCTACCTTACAGTTGCAAACCGAGCTATAGCCTCAGCCTTGGTCCGAGAAAATGAGAACGGACAGCAACCTATCTACTTCGTGAGCAAAGCCCTACAAGGGGAAGAACTAAACTATCAAAAGATAGAAAAGTTCGCATATGCTCTTATCTTCACCTTCAGAAGGCTCTGACCTTACTTTCAGGCTCACACCATAAAAGTCCGAACTAATCAACCCATGAAGCACATTCTAAAAAAGACGAACATTGTGGGAAGGATGTTACAATGGGCTGTGGAACTATCCGAGTTTGATTTGAAATATGAAATTCGGACAGTAATCAAGTCCCAGTATCTGGCCGACTTTGTAGTCAAATACACTGAATGCCAGGGAAATCCAATGACCAGGAACCTGTATGTAGATGGATTATCCAAAAAATCCGGAAGTGGAGCAGGAGTCATCTTGAAAAATGAGCAAAAAATTTGGATAAAACTATCACTAAGGTTCGAGTTTCCTACTTCTAATAACCAAGCAGAATATGAAGCCTTGCTTACTGGATTGAAGCTAGCTAGAGAAGTTGGGGCAGAAAGGTAGATAGTGTTTAGTGACTCTCAAGTGATAACTTTCCAAGTTAATGGCACTTATTAAGCCAAAGACCGCAACATGAAGAAATAATTAGAAAAAGTACGAGAACAATTAGCACAGTTTTCGAAAAGAGAGGTCCGACATATAACTCGGGAATCCAACGCCCGAGCAGATGCTCTCTCTAACTTAGCCAGCATCAAGGCAGGGGGCAACAATAGAATCCTCATCCAGGAAACTCTTCACACACCATCAATATCAAAGGGAGATAACAACTCGAAAATAATGACCATATCCAACCAAAGCTTAGAATGGATGACTCCTATAGTCGACTATCTTAAATTTGATATTGTTCCTGAAGATAAAAAGGAGGCACGAAGAATCATAAGGAAAGCACAAACCTACACCCTGGTCTACAACGTCCTGTACAAAAGAGGGATATCTACACCTCGACCTCTTACACCAAAGAGGTCTTAGAAGAAGTTCATAATGACATTTGTGGAAACTACTTAGAAGCACGATCACTAGCCAAAAAAGTGATTCAAGCTAGCTTCTTTTAGCCGACTTTACAAAAGGAAGTGGCTGAGTTCGTCAAAAAATACCCGCCTTGTCAGAAGCACACTAACTTCCATGTGGCACCCCTAGAGGAGCTTATCAGCGTCAGCTCGCCTTGGCCATTCGCAAAATGGGGCCTTGACCTCCTCACACCATTTCCACAAGCTCCAGGATAAGTAAAATATCTTATAGTGAGAATTGATTATTTTATTAAGTGGATTGAGGCGGAACCATTAGCGACCATCACAGCTCAATGAAGTCAAAAATTTCTTTATAAGAACATTTTCACAAGGTTTGGAGTTCCACACTCCATCACGACAGATAATGGAACTTAATTCACCGACTCAACCTTTAGGAACTTAGTGGTTAGCCTTAAGATCAAGTACCAATTATATTAGTAGAACACCCTTAGGCCAATGAACAAGTTGAAGCTGCAAACAAAGTAATATTGGCCGGGTTAAAACACCGACTACAAGATGTAAAGGGAGCATGGGTAGACGAGCTTCCTCAGGTTTTGCGGGCATATCAAATAACTCCCCATTCAACAACAGGGGAGACACCTTTCTGCCATGCTTATAGGATAGAAGTTATGATTCCTGTAGAGATTGCTGAAGAATCTCCAAGAATTAGATTCTATGATGAAGTGATCAATGTTCGAGCACAAAAGGAAGAATTCAATCTCCTCCCAGAAGTTCAAGAACAAGCTCGAATCAAAGAAGAAGCATTGAAGCAAAGGATGGCCTTAAGGTACAACTAGAAAGTAATCAAGAGAAGCTTTACCACAAACGACCTTATACTGATCCAAAATGGCATCGAAGTTCAGAAGTCGGGTGAAAGAAAGCTGGCAGCAAACTGAAAAGGGCCTTACAAGGTCACTGAGGTCTTAGAAAATGGTTACTATAAGGTGTCCGACATAAAAGGAAACGAGCTCTCAGATCGTGGCATGCATGTAACTTAAAAAGGTATTGTAGTTAGAGAAGCGTACCTTGCTTCCCTAGTGTTGTACTCTTTTTTCCGACTTCATGCTTTTCTCCTAAAAAAAATTCTGAAGGGAGTTTTAACGAGAGATCACAGTAAGGGCTAGAGATTATAAGAAAATCTTTAGTAGCAAACACATTCATGTAAACCCTTTCTCTCTTATTAATGATAAAGTATTTTTCTATCAGATTTTTCATTTTCAAATGCATTATTTTAAGCTCGAAAAATTGTGAAAATCATTGACCGACAAGGTCGGTAAGATGAAGCAACGAAATAAAAATTAATGTAAGAAGTTATGTAAGCAGTTCGTAAACTGACCTAAAAAATAAGTCGGACCAAAAACAAAATGTAAAAGTAACTTGGCAAAATTCCGATTACACGAAGTCGGAACTCACAAAGAGAAAAACAATACTTGTATACAAAAGTCCAGAAAGGACTGATCTACCTTGCCGATATCTTTTTTAACTTAGCAAAAAATAACATCAGAAGTTGTCAAAATAGTGAAATTTTTTTCAACTAAACAGCTGTACTAAGATATATTTCAGATGACACAATCATTCATACCAAAAACTCACTACTAAAATAATGGAGGAAGGTTCATAACAGAATATAAAAGTTGTTCAAACTACAACTAGGCCGGAAACAGAAAATGTTTAAAGCTAACTATTACAAAGGTTAAAGACCCACAAGTCAAGCCATTCAAACTATGAAAGCCAAAAGTAATCACAAAGGATTGAGCTTCTTTCCTGTGACAACATCCTCGGCTTGATCAGAAGACGTCGGGACATATTTAGACATCGGCACCACGGGAATTGGACGAGTTGGAGAAGGAAGGAGCTCCCCACTCGATTGAGGATCAGGAACTTGAGAAGTCTACCCGAGCTATGCCCCAGGTCTTAGGATCGGGCATAAGGGTATCCTCCTCATCATCATCTGGAGCAGGAATAATTTTTCTATCCACCACTATATTATCCGAGCTCATGAGGAAGAGGTTTGCCTCTGGAGCAACAACTCGAAACTAAGCCTTAAGGTTTGCAACCATCTCGTCCATATCTTCAGCCACAGACTCCTCAAGCTCTGCGTACTTTTCCCGCGCTTTAGTAACCTCATCCACCAAGTCAAGCTTTTCTCCAAAAACCCAGATATAACTCTCTTCGCCTTTCTTCTTCAAACCCTCTGACATGGCCAAAGTAGAGTCCGCCTGTTTCACTTTAGATCGAGCTTTATCAAGGTCGGAGAGTAGCGAGCCCCTCTCTTCCTCCAACTCCTTCTTGGACTCCCTCAAGGAGGCCACCTCAGGCTGCAAGGCCGTCAAGGAGCTCTGAGCGGCATTAAGGGGAGTCTTCTCCAACTCCCTGGCCAAGGACGCACAAATGCCAACCGTCCGAACTCCACCTCGGACCAGGAGCTGAAGGTGGCTTCTGATGGCTACATCATCCATGTTGATATAGCTATGTGGAAGGATGTGCTTTTCACTTCAAGCAAAGCCGTCAAAATCCTGCTCATATATACTCCCCGACTCATAGGCCTTGTGTTTTTTGGGATTCGATTCAGAGGTAGAAGGTGGAGGACGAGCTACTGGTTTAGCCGAGCTGGGAGGAGGAGGAGTCGGACGAGTGGTCGGGTCGGGAATAACCTTTAGAGAGGCTGACGTTCCCGAGTCCGATTTCGAGGGTGAGGACAGGTTGGCGGTTTCGCCAACTTCTTTCAACTGTATGCTCCATGCAACATTTTTCCTAGTAGCCGGGAGCGTCTTCATGGAAGTCGACTTAGGAGCCATCCTTTTTGCAACACCCAAATAAGAGCACATTAATCATCAACACAATTTTACAAGCAAAATCTATAAAAATAAGAGAAAACTACCTAGCTCGAACTAAAGCTGGCTCAGGTTCCCTAAATACCTTTTTATATCCAGATAAGGAGCTTGGCCCCAGAACTCCTGAAACACCCCAGCCATACCATCTTCTACCTTGTCTAAGTCATCTGAGTTATATTTCACTATCAAAAGATTTTCTTCCCAATACAAAGGAAAAAGGGGCTCATCCTCATCATTCAGAAAAAAAGGTCGGACACCCTCTAAAACTCGGACCTTAAAGAAATAATTTTTAAAGTCGTGGAAGGACTCATAAAAAATAGCGACAACTTTCCTACCCTGAATAGCATAGAAAGAGAGCAAACTTTTGTTTTTTAGAGCTAAAAGATTTGGTGAGCACGAAGAGGTAAAAAGAAGACTTTAAGAGAAGGTCGGACATCTAGTTTCTAACAAAGAAGTTGGTATATTTTCAAAAAGCTTCAAGAATTGGGATGCCATTGGGTAGGGGCAACATTGCAAAATTTAAGGACCTCGGACTCAAACTCAGAAAAAGGAAAAGGTAACCCCTAACTTCGTAAAAAAATAATCATAGACATATATATGAAATGCCATTCCGACCTCTCAAGTCAGGAAAAGCAGACCCTCTCCTCAGGGTTAGCAACCACAATCTCATAGTTTCTCTCATCCTCTCGATTTAAATATAATCTATGATATCTACAAAAGGTTTCGGCATATTCGTTACCAATCATAGGGACAGGGGTAAGAATAGTTAAATCTACCCATTTCAAGTCGGACAGAACCTTAGACGACGTGCTGTGAACTACTGAACGAGACATACAAGCTACACTTATAATACAATAAAACAAAAATCTATCAATACAAATCACACAAAATAAGGCAAGCAATTAGAAGGTTGGTTTAATTTTAAAGATCGACACTAACATCCCGAACGTAAAGCAAAAGTAACACAAGCATTCGCAAATTCAAAAGAGGTCACGTCAACGTTGCAAAACCCTCCCAGAGCACAAACAGTTATGCGATATCTCTCATATATAGAAATGAGGCTATATCCTATACAAAAATGGCATCATTTGGGGGCAACATAGAACCCACATTCAGAACCACAACAATAGTAAAAATCTTTCAACAACCAAAATCGGACTTTTAGAACGCAAAATCCCAAAGTCAAAGTTGCAATCACAAGCAACATTTTAAAACTACCATTCATTCAAACACGAATACTACCCAGAATATAGAGAAAACAACAAAAGGGGAATAAAAGCACCAACCTTGAAGGAGCGTGAAAACAAAAGGGCGATACAAACTAAAAAAACCTTAACGATCCTTTCCCAAAGTGCAAACAAAATCCTCTAAAAGTTTCAAGATGGAGAAATCTTTAATGCTGGAACAAAGTGCAAGAAAGAAGGAAGTGAAAGAGGAAAGGATGCTAACGTTTCAGAAGTGGAAAAGGAAAGAAAGAGGGAAGAATGAAGTATTTATAAGACACTAGGGGCAAAAGTGACATTCTGCACCCCTCATTAATGACATGCACGGATTCCAAGAAAACTGCAACATAACGCACGTCATGTCATTAAGCGGCACAATATTTCAAAAACTTTCAAAATACGTCGAGTACCCGACCTCTTGAAGGCGGTATACCCGACGAAGGAAACTAAAGCCACAAATGCTCGAGTCCGACCTCATAAAAGTTCAGACTCAAGTAGAGACACTGTTCATATCCTGACCCAAAAATATAAAGTCCGGCCCAATAAGAATAAAAGCCCACCCAAAAAGGTGGCCTCATCTACTTACCCGACTTTATAGAGATCGGTCACAGCAAGGATGGTTCAATCCTACTTATCTGAAGAAGCAACTACCTCCTGAAATATCTTTTACTATCCCTCTACTTTATCTAGAAGGGAGATCTCAACTAATTTCCAAGATAAAGGGAACAGTCATCTACCATCAAAGGTTGAACTACTCTAAAAGTGGTTATCTTTTTACTATAAATACACTGACAGAGTCTCAGGTATATTCAAAACCCAATCTACTAAAAACCTGCTTAAAGCTCTCGGTAACTTAAGCATCGGAGTCTCATGCAGGTACCACCCCCACCTCCTCACGAGGAACTCAGACGGCGGCATCTTGGCATCGGCATAAGTTAGACGCAGCCTCAAAAGAAGTCTGGACCTCACGTTCAGGTCTAAATTACCGTTTCAGGTAACCCTTAGAACAGGTGTCATATCATTTTATAATGTTGTTTCAGTGAGAGTGTGCATTTAGATGCTTAAGTGGTTTAGACAAATTTATGATATAAATATTTCTGCAGAAATAAAGTATTCAATTTTGTTTTCACTCTGACTCATGATCTCATAGAGTTTATTAAAGATGGACCAATTGGAAATAGACATGTATGAGATCATTTTTGCTTGTAATTTCTGAACTTTCTTATCCAAATTTGATCTATGTCATTGAGTATATTAGTATGGTGATCATCGTGGTTTCGTCGCGACACTAATGTGATAAAAGTTGCGGTAATTCTATAACTAATATATGAGATGGACCAGATTGTTAAAATAATCAGGAAAATAGCATTCAGATGCATACATAAAGTTTATAAGATGTGATTATTTCAGGAAAATATATATGGATAGTCTAAGTGAGAGATTGTTAGAAAATTATTATTTCCTAATCTAATTATGGGCAATAAATATATATTAATTATATAAACAAATTAAGCTATTTCACATTAAATAATTTATATAACGGTGATCTCATTTATTGTTATAAATGTTAATGGAATAAGTCATTATTACTTTTGATTTAGAAATAAATGAGAATAAAACCAAAGATACTATTGTATTTGGATTTTAGGGTTTAATGGATGCCACACTCAAATATAAATAGTGACTTCAGAGTTTTGGTCTCCAACACATCATAGCCACATTCGTAGCTCTTTTCCCATCAGAAGAGTTGCGATTTAGTCTTATTAGAGATACAGAAGACTTTGAATGACAAAGATAAAAAAACCAAACTTTTCTAATCATGCTCACAAATTTAAATATGCTTTTGTACTCAAATATTTTTTTTTTCTTAATAATTTAATATAAATGGTTTTAGAATTAAGAAATTCTAAAAATTTTCAACGACTACTGCTACACATATAAGTCTTTTTTGCATACAAGTTATACAAGTCACTTACATAACGCGCGCGTGAAATCACGTTGTTCTTCTTTGTATCCCGCGTTCCTCCTCCTCCTCCTCTTTCTTCTTCTTCTCCTTCTTCTTTGCATTTCTCCTTCTTTTTCGTTGCGTGTTTCATCTTTATCGTCGCTTTTTTATTACTGTTGTTGTTGCTGCATTTTTTTCCTCCTCCTCTTTCTATTGATTTTGCAACATTATGTATTTTTTTTTCTTCTTTGTTTAATTTTTTCCTCCCAATAAGAATTATGAGAATATGAAAAAAGAAGATGAAGAAAAAGTAGCAATAGATGATGAGGAGGAGGAAAAGAAAGGGTTTTGAATTATGCAGAACTTATCAGCACACATACACCGAAAATTCTTAAATAATACACTCGAATATCTTCGTGTTACACCCAAATTTGCTGCAAATACAAAAAAATATTTCCTCTAATGCTACATTTTTCTTTCTTCTTTTTTTTTTCTTTATTTCTTTCTTTCTTTTAGTTGAATGAATGTAAGTTCATCCTCTTCCAAGTAATTTTGCAGTATTATGTATTTTTTCTTCTTCTTTGTTTGAGTCTTTTAATTTTTATTCTTATTGAAAGAGTAAAATAAGAAAAAACTTAAGAATGTAAAATAAAAAAGAAAAGATGATTAAGAAAAGAAGAAGAAAAAGATAGTGATGATGATGAAAAAAAGAAGAAGCAGCAGAAGATGAGGAGGAGGAAGAGAAATAATTTTAAATTATGCAGAACTTATCAGCACATATACACCAAAAATTCTTAAATAATACACTCAAATATCTTCGTGTTACACCCAAATATCTTCATGTTACACCAAAATTTGCTACAAATACAGAAAAATATTTTCTCTAATACTGTATTTTTTTCTTTTTTTTCCTTATTTCTTTCTTTTTTTAGTTGAATAAATGTAAGTTCATCCTCTTCCAAGTAATTTTGCAGTATTATGTGTTTATTCTTCTTCTTTGTTTGATTTTTTTGTTTTTATTCTTGTTAAATGAGTAAAATAAAAAGAAACTTGAGAAGATAAAACAAGAAAAAAATATGAATAAGAAAAAAAAAGAAGATGATGATGAAAAAGAAGAAGAAGAAGCAGCAGAAGATGATGAGGAGGGAGAAGAAAAGTTTTGAATTATGCAGAATTTATCAGCACACATACACCGCAAATTCTTAAACGATACACTCGAATATCTTTGTGTTACACCCAAATTTGCTGCAAATACAGAAAAATATTTTCTTTAATGCAGAACTTTTACATTACATTCAATTCAAACCATCAATGATGAAATATTATTCACCTACAGAATCATAAACTACTAACGAAAAAATTAAGTAGAATCGAACCACACCTTAGCCACTTGATTGGATTCAAAACAATAATCAATTTTGTTCTTGTTCAATTGACAATACGGACTTGAATTATTTATTATCTTCAACAACGAAATAACTGATGATGGAGGAGAAGGAGGAGAAGAAATTCTAATGAGAAAAGAAGGAGGAAGAGGAGGAGGAGGAGGTGGTGGTGTTGGTGACGAAGATAACGAAAGAGAAAAATAACAAAGAAGAAGAAAAACGTATAGTAACGACACAAAAAAGAACATACACGCGTGAATATAAATAACTTGTATAAACTTGTATAAAAAAATAACTTTTATGTGAAGAATAATTGAATTTCTAGTTACTAGCATCACATTAAATAATTTTTTAACGATAGCATTGTTGCCTTGTAGCAGTGGAAATAATTTACAATTACCATATTTGTGCTTAAATATCGATAATACTAAAAAATAATATCTAAAATTATTTTATATAATATAATATTTATAATTTTATATACATAGTATTTATAATTATATATTTATTATATTTAAAATTATATAATTATTTTAATAAAAATTAATAAATATTAAATAAATTAATTTAAACTATTAAATTAATTTTTTATTATCTTCCATACATTATTGTAGGAAGATAAGGTGTTTCTATAAATCATTAAATTGCATTGTAGTAATATTTTTAATCATTGAAAGCTAGGATTGCATGCACATAAATAATTTTTTCAACAATAGCATTGTAGACTTGTAGTAGTGATATAACTTACAGTTACCATATTTCTGTCACAAAAAATTTACGGTTACCATATTTGTTCGCACAAACATAAGGTGTTTATATAACTGTCCAACTAGAAAAGCCAATATATCTTAGTTAATTATAATCAGTTGATAAAAATTTTTAATATAATTTTCTTTTACCACATAAACGTAAATCTAGTATGGCAAAATAGACATTAACATAAACGAATACCAGATTTTCAATGTTATTTCTTTATAATTTGGTAGCGGTAATGAATATTCTCATAATAAAATAAACTTTATATAAAACGAAAAATAATCTTCATATCAAAGGTGGGAATAGCAAATTTTGATCGTATAATAACATAAGAAACTATATAATTTTAAATTCTTATAATGTTTATATATAAGACTAATGGTTAAGAAGATTTAGAGTTTATCAAAAGCTCAACTTTTAATACTTATCTATCCTTTTTCTTTTGTTGGGAAAAAAGAAAAAGAAAAGCTAAGAAAAAGTGCATGAAGGCAAATCCCAATTCCTATCACTCCAAATTATGAGTTTGAATGTTCAAGGCTATTCAGACAATTTACCTATTGTCTCTGATGAGAAGTAAAATATCTATCCATCGAGTGTTACCCATCATTTTAATACTATTTAGAAATGAAAAATGATATTTGCATAATTATAATTATATCGTATTTTGTGTTTTTGTAGTATAAAAAATATTTTATCTTTTTTTAATCCCTTACTTTTACTTAAAGTAAAAAATATGTGAAGAAACAGAGAAAAACATCATCCCAACTTTGATTTATTTTATGAAAGAACAACTAATTTTTTGTCGATTAGAAAATGATAATTTGACTTCCTAATTATTATTTTCATCAGATAAACAGACCTTTCTATTAATTTTTCTATGATCTCTTAATAGCAAAATCTTAATAGAAATTTAGAATAATCTTACCTAGTACGTTAGCAAAATCTTACCTAGTAGGGTTGTCGGTTTCTTCTGTTCTATTTAAGATGGAGATATCCAAAGATGAGAAGATTATTATTTCTGTTTAATTTTTTCTGTATCTACCAATAAAAAAGAAGGGGGAAAAAAAAAGATGAGGAAGAGAAAAATTAAAAAAGAAGAACTAACATTGTTTTAGTGAAAGAGCTATTTGTCTGAATCAATAGTTGAGCAACATATTAGTATCTAACATGCCACCTAGAATTTTATCGTTAAGATACCACAATAAAATTAGCAAAAAGGCCTACTGCTTGTCTAAAAATATGATAACTAAAAGTTAAATTGTAATTGGGTGAGTTGTCTTTTTGTGAAGTGTCAGATGGAATTTTACTAAAAAATATACATATAAATTTTCTTATAGATCTAAATGTTGTAAGTTGTAACCACATAAATCAAGGGTGGACGGACAAAGTTCCAGAACTTAGCCATATTCTTAATCGGCAAATGTTTAAAATTGTTACTACTTAAAAATATCCATTCGGTTTCTCTCTCGCTCTCATTCTTCATTCAGAACCAACACAACAAACTCTCTCTCTCTCTCTCTCTCTCTCTCGCATGCGCTCAAATTTGAACCAGAGAGAACAACACCACTCGCACTTCACGAACTTCACGTCCTTCACACTTCACGAAACTTCACGCCCTTCAGGTTAGCTTTCTCACTCAATTTGGTTTCTCACTCAAATAGCGTAGCTGTAATTTTTCTGTGTTGGTATGTGATGTTATTAATTAGTAGCGACTAGTTGCTTGAATCGGAGTGTTTAGATCTGAGGATGAACCGCTATTGATTGATTTTGCTCGCCTGTTTTTGAGCATTTGAATTTGGGTGATTGTCTTGTTTTTTTATTGCTTTTCTTTTTGTTTAATTTGATTTGGTGTGATAGGTGTTGAATCAATAAGAACGATAATAAGTTCTCTGTTTAGTTGCTGAGAAAAATTCTCTATTAAACGATCTCGTTAAGTTGCTCTTTTCAGTTCGGCTCGAATGGCTCTCGTTTTCCCATGCGTGCCAAATTTTTAGTTATTTGATTTGATTTTTTTTCCTCCTTTTTTTTATATTTTAAAGATTTATCATTAGTACTGTAGTAGTTATATTTAGGTACTATGTCTATGTCCGAAGAAAAAATCCAACCGATTAGAAACACTATTGGCGCGTAATTTTAGCAGCCTTTCTACTGTGGAAATTTGGAATTCAGGAGGAAGTTATGGTCAAAACGCACTGAATTGTTTGTCAGAGATTTTTCAAGATATTTTAATGGAGTCAATGGACATAAGCAGAATGCAAGTTGCTGAAGTGCTTCTGGATTAGAAAAAAGAAGAAAGGAGCTCGTGCTGTCTCGCATCATCTCTTAGTCATAAAAAAAAAGAAAAAGAAAAGGAAAAAAGAAATTATAGTTAAAGTATGAGAAAATGGCATGGCATATTTAGGTGGTGTACGAGTGCATGACCTTTTTACTTGCTCGGTTGGAATATCTTAAGAATTTCTCTTGCTACTAGTGATGCAACCGTTTTGCGGGTTAGTGGTCCCCCTGCTAGGTGTTTGTTAGTTTTGTTTCTCTGAAAGAGCTCTACGAAAATCCCCTCATTCGTTCCGTGGGGATGCCCTTTGGCAACTTTGAACTTTAATTCAACCTGTGAAATTGGTTTCTAAAGTCCTTTGGCTCATAGTTCGCTCCCTGTCCTTTGTGTGTGTGTGGAGTGGAATGGAAATTCGGAAAGAGAAAACGTCATAAATAATGATATTATTATTAGTATTGTTATAATATATGTAAAGGCCAGGGAAAGAAGCGGTAGAATTGAATTGGGGCCATGGCTTCTTCTAAAGATAGGCTTTTCAGTTAAAGATGGTTCTCATCTCTCTCTATGTGGATCAAAGCAGCACATGTGACTCACTCAGGTACCCATGTGGTTGAGTTTGTGGATACCCGGAATAATGGACCCTGAAACTGTTTTCTCAAAGTTTCTTCTGTTCCTCTCTATACGATAGATTTGCTAGATGTAGTGAGCTTTTCTTAGGGTTCCACAAAATGTCCGGATCAATTTCCATGTGACAATGCTTATTTTACCCATCTAAGCGTAATGGGGACGCCTTTCTAGAAAAGAAATTATAGAAAAAGTAGGAGAAAATGGCATGGCATATTTAGGTGGTGTACGAGTGCATGACCTTTTTACTTGCTCGGTTGGAATATCTTAAGAATTTCTCTTGCTACTAGTGATGCAACCGTTTTGCGGGTTAGTGGTCCCCCTGCTAGGTGTTTGTTAGTTTTGTTTCTCTGAAAGAGCTCTACGAAAATCCCCTCATTCGTTCCGTGGGGATGCCCTTTGGCAACTTTGAACTTTAATTCAACCTGTGAAATTGGTTTCTAAAGTCCTTTGGCTCATAGTTCGCTCCCTGTCCTTTGTGTGTGTGTGGAGTGGAATGGAAATTCGGAAAGAGAAAACGTCATAAATAATGATATTATTATTAGTATTGTTATAATATATGTAAAGGCCAGGGAAAGAAGCGGTAGAATTGAATTGGGGCCATGGCTTCTTCTAAAGATAGGCTTTTCAGTTAAAGATGGTTCTCATCTCTCTCTATGTGGATCAAAGCAGCACATGTGACTCACTCAGGTACCCATGTGGTTGAGTTTGTGGATACCCGGAATAATGGACCCTGAAACTGTTTTCTCAAAGTTTCTTCTGTTCCTCTCTATACGATAGATTTGCTAGATGTAGTGAGCTTTTCTTAGGGTTCCACAAAATGTCCGGATCAATTTCCATGTGACAATGCTTATTTTACCCATCTAAGCGTAATGGGGACGCCTTTCTAGAACATAATAATTAATAGTTTAGTACGGTATGTCAACTTCAACCTTGTCATTAATTATAGGATGAAGTATAGTAATCAGAATTAGCATTCAGCATAGTCCTCCTGGGAATATGGCGAGGATGAGATAGCCATTCCCATAATTTACTATTAGCCTAATTATCTGATAACCAGAGTTAATTAAGAAGATTATGCTCCTCATTTCTAGTCTCAACGGTTTTGTTAGTGTTTTGCATGACCTAGATATGTAAGACTTGTTGACAGAAATTTGGTCCTCAATTCATTAAGTGAGCTCATTTTTAAGATTTTAGTTAAATTTATTCAATTCTAACATAATTCCAGAGCTTAGTGTATTTGATAGTGGTCATAGCTCTTTCTACATATTGTGAAATGAACTCTGCCTTTTTAGGACCCCTTTTAGTCCGTCTTTTGATTTTTTTTTTAATTTTAGTAATCGACTATACTATTGTATACCAAAATCAGTCACTAATATAATTATAATATAAATACATATTAAAAATAAATTAAATCACTAATATAATTAAAATATAAATGCAACCACATATATTTATATATAAATACATCCATGACTGATTTTAATAACTGATTTGGTGGACGAATAACATTTTACTTAATAATTGATATTTGGTGGATAGAATACAATCAATACATGCAGAGATAAACTTTTGCGTTTTGTTTTAAATTCACGAGGGCGAGACCATTTATGAGACAATTTCTCCTATGGATTGGCGAAATTATGAAAATGTAAATTTTAATATAAATATACTACGATAATTATGATAATTATGTAAAATTTATTAAAATTAAAGTCATATTTTTTTATATTTTGATAATATTTTTTTAAGTAATATTTTTAAAAAAATATTGTTTAATAATAAAAAAATGTTACTTTAACTTTAGCAATATTGTTTGAAATACCATAGTCATCGTAGTTATGATGCACAGATACTGACACAGATACAGAACAGGATATGACACGTGAATTTTAAAATCTTACATGACACTGGGACACGCATACATATAAAATATAAAGTATTTTTTAGATAAATTATAATGATATGTTGATATTTTATTGATATTAAAATATAAATTAATGTTTTTAATTATTTTTAATGTCTTATTTTAATTATATCAAGTATTTAAAATAACGACTACTCTGTCAATGTTTTGAGTTTTGAGGGATGGGAAAAATCCGCTTGTCAAATAAATTAATTGAAAAATCGGAAAATTACTTTAATATTTTGTTTGGATGGAAGATGGAAAATGAGAAGAAAGAAAATGAAAAGAAAGAAAATAGAAGAAAATAAAATAAAAAAAAGTTGATTTTCTTTTATGTTGTTTGGATGAAGAGAAAATAAATGGAAAGAAAATAGAAGAAAATTTTTCTTGTATTTAGATAAAAAAATAAAAAAAATAAATCATAACCAAATGAAATTACATTAATACCCTTTTTTATATTATATATAAATTATAATATATCAATGTATCTAAATTATTTTTTCTAATAAAAAAATTATCCAAATTATATTTCA
>NC_029792.2:37442238-37453465 GCF_000816755.2 Arachis ipaensis
AATATATACAAGAGAAATGTAAATGTTTTATAAAAAATATTATATAATACCTGATGGTCCTGACCTTTTCTAAATTTTTTTTCCATAATTTAGTCCAGATTATAATGCATGTATATCCGGATGAAAACTAAATAAAGGAGAGCGGAACTCTATTTTTTCCACCCTTCTTTTTGGCCGTCGTATGCGAAACTTTCTGACTTTGATTATTGTGCAAAAAACTGTCCTGCACTGGTGCTGCGACAGATGCTTGGATTAAATATATTAATTAACAATTCTCACCATGTTTCTCCTAAAAGTCAATCACATATCTTTCCCAAGGAAGCAGCCGCAGCCGCAGCCCCTCTTAATTTTGCCAGCTCACTCTTGTTCTGTTATTCATTTATATGTTGACGTCATTCTTACTTATTATTGGTGAGAGGGACTGAGGGAGCATGGTTGTAAAATTTTCCCAAGAAAACCGCTTTTTCATGCTTGGTGGATAAATCTCCACAAAACCTGTATCGAAATAGGACAGTAGTGGGATTTTATTTTTCATCGTGTGACATTCCTTTTCTTCGGCTAAGTATGCTTGTTAAATGGTTTATACTGTCTTTACCAAAAATGGAATGCTTTATCCCGTACGATGTATTTCATTTATAGTTCAGGCCTGGACACATGCTTTCTATAATTGTGGATATAGATAGCCGTATGCCCGTATATTGTTGACCCCGTTTGAAACTTGAAAGTGAGACATGCTGTCCACTGTTGCATGGGGATTTATCATGAGATATTTTCGACTGGGTAAGCTGGATTACTACACTGGTACCGTCAACACTGTCTTAATATCGATAATCCCCCTCACACCAAAAAGGCAAAAACAAAAGAAACATGAACACCCATAAACACACACCTCGTAGGTTTTCTTTAGTTCGAGTGGAATGTTGTGGAGGGATGGCACTCTCTTCAAAACTAATGTCATCCTAGGGCTGGCAACGAGTTTTTATGGGAACAGAAATATGTACTCCAGAAATACTCTCTGTCCCTATCTCCTATCACGACGGGTAATAGAAATTTCATATTCGTTGGATATTTCAATATCTACAAATATGTACGGGCTTAAAAAAAATAACAAATAAAAAAATTATAAATTATAATACAAAACCAATAACTCATAATTATGTATATTATTTTAATTTGGCATCAAACAGTATTGTAACAAATTCACAACAAACTCAATGTTATAATAAAGTCAGTAATATAACAAAGTTAGCATGATAACAAATTCAGTATTATAACAAATATTTACAATTTTACAATAAACTCAGTATTATAACCTAATATCTCAATTTCAAAGTAATAAAATTTAAACTCTAAACCTAAGTTTAATTTCACATTAACAAAATTCAAACTCTAAATTTAATTTCATAACAATTTTATAGATGAATTAAAAATCAAAATATATATTAAAATCAATTTCATCCATTAACAAAAATATCCAACTTATTGCAAGGTCGCTACGAAAAAGAGTTGTCGTTGTTAGTAGAGGTGGCGCAGAGTCGTCGTGGAGAGAGGCATCGTTGAGCAAAGTCTTGCTGGAGCACAGTTGTGGTCGAGGTTGTGGATTTGAGGCTTCGTCGTGGAGCAAAAGTGCCGTTGCCATCGTGGAGCATAGGCGTTAGTTGCTGGAGCAGAATTGAAGTCGACATTGCAGATACGAGGCTCGTCGCGGAACGGAAGTGGAGGCAATGACGAAGCTGCAGTGAGTGACGCAGCAATAAAAAAAATTGAGCCGCGGCAACAACAACGACGCAAGGGCCTACCAAAGAGGACCTGGTGAGGTAGTGAAAAGGAGGAAGGAGAGACTAGTGAGATTTTGAGAGAGTGTGTGAAGTAACTGAATAAGAGAGGCTGATGAGATCTAATTTGAGAGAATGGAAATATTTTGACATAATATATATATATATATAATTATTTTTGTAATTTCATATTTACGGACATTAAACCGATACATACGCAACGAGTACTTATAATATATATATGAAATTATTTTTATAATTTCATATTCACGATTATTTTTATAATTTCATATTCACGAACATTAAACCGATACATACGCAACGAGTACTTATAATATATATATGAAACTATTTTTATAATTTCATATTCACGAACATTAAACCGATACATATGCAACGAGTACTTCTGTCTTTGTTTTCATTCCGTTTATTATACGGATATCCGGTACTTGTCACCTGCAACAAAATGCTTACCAGACTGATCTTCAACGGGTAAATTTTAGATATCCACTCCCGCTGGAGAAATGGCCATCCCAAACATTGGGAAGAAGAAAAGCTTAAATGTGGTAAATTCCATCTTTTCATCGTCAATTAATTTTGTATTCCATGTTTAGTATATTTGTCTGAAAAAAACACCACTTTTAACATAGGTTCTTAAAGATCACATGGTAAGTTAAACCTTAATATATTTATCGGTCATGCTGTGTACATGTCTTTAGGGATGGGGCCCGTGAACATTGTGACACTGGCACCGACCCTAGTTAGCTGCATGTATGACAAATTTATGGTTTTGATGAAACTCCCTGGTTATTGTGTATCTTTCATGGGTCCCAGCTTTGAAAAGTTGAATCTCACGTATCTGTCTGGGTCCAGCAATAATGTAAAAGAAAAAATATTTTAATTTTAATTTTTTTAATTATTTTATAAATAAAATCATTTTAAGTTTTTATATTTTTAAAAATATATTTTTTAATTTTTACTCATTTAGAAATTTAAAATATAACAAAAAATAAATTAAGACTCTCCATTACGCATGGAAAAAATTCCCTCGCAATTTATAAGGAGTGGAAAACAAATAACAAGGATGCAAAAGCCTTTTTATGTTAATTAGTACTAATTTTGTCGCTTTTACGTGGACTTCATTCATTTAGTCACATGCTTTATGCTTCATTATCATGGTTTTCGTATTTTTTGCCTTTATAAATCTTTTCTCTCACTAATTTTTTGGGAGTCATTTAGATAAAGATGTCAAAAATATATTTTTTTAAATAATTTTAAAAAATTAAAATTTAATACATATAATCAATTAAATTATATTATTTTTATTAGTTGATAGGAACATCCTCCGATATTTATTAGTTTTTTTCTTCTTGTTATTCTTTTTTCCTTTTCCTTTTTGTTCGCTTGTTTGTTTTTTTACTATTGCTGCGAGAAAGGTTTGGTGGCTTGAGGAAAATAAATATGACTTTCATATGTGTGGAGCTTGTTTGTTGCTAAAAGACATCCAATTAAATATTGTCAAGTAATTAAAAAATATTTAATATAATCACTTAATATTTCAAAAGTCATATAATTATAAGCACATGATTGAGTGATTGACTAAGTGGCTTTTATGCTATATTATGAATTTTATAAGTTGGTGATGTAATATATTGTCTCAACTCGGTGTGTGGAGACATTTACAAATTATAAAAAAACAAAGCTTGAATATTAAGAAAACATGTAAAATAATAAAGTAAAAAGTTAACATTTTTAAAAAAGTTCTCTCTATATTAAGCTTTTTCAAAAAATATTAAAAGAAAAAAAAAAAGAAAACAATTATTCTTCTATAAATAATCCAAACAGCCACGACACCATCCACCTCCACCTCCACCAAAAGATCTTTATACCATTCTTCTTTTACTCTATTTGTTATATGTTTTTTTTTTCTTTTGTAAATTATGATTTAAAAGAGAATGTAAGTAACCAAGTTGGGTTGGTCTAGTGGTTAGCTCACTAGTCCGCTTAAGCAAGTGTCGGGGGTTCGAATCCTGCCTTGTGTATGCAGCAACCCATTGGCCAGCGGCAAACCCTTAAATGGAGCTCAGTACCGCGACGGATTAGTCCTTGACTTGTCGGGTTGGGAGATACCGTGGGAAACAAAAAAAAAAGAGTGACATCAAATCTTCAATTTTATTATTAAGAAATAATTTTACTAAAGCAAAAACTAGAGTATCAATTTTTCCTCTTATTTTTAATAAATAAATAGCCCAATCGAAAACGTGAAATTCATTTTTTTTTTGTTTTAGAACAAATAAAAAAAGTAATATTAATTTTCTGATATCCTACCGTCGCATCTCCATCTCCCCTGAAACCTGCAAAGTGCCATCGCTAGCTTCGCCCCTGTTCCCAATGAGCGAAAAGGCTGTCCGTTGCCCCCATTGTGCTGCGCACAGCTGCACCGCCCTACTGCTTCCATGCGACGCACATTTCTGCCGAGGAAGAAGGCCGCTTGTCATACATTCGCACCGTAACGACGCAATGCGTCTCTACTTCGTCCTCGTCTTCATTCACCTAAATGACCCAAATAAATATCCACATCTTAGTGAAAAAAGCATTCACATACATAGTAAAATAAACATCTCGCGGAGCATGTGCAGGTAGAATCAAATAAATCAAGTAAAATACCAATGATATACCCAAATAAATCTCCACTTTAAAATGAAAAAAAACCATTTCATACATAGTAAAATGAACATCCGACTTAGTTGATAAGAAACAAGTAACGAGACAATAGCTGCGGGGCACCAAGGTCACGATACAGCCAAGGACGGATCCAGAAATATTATTCTGGAGGGGTCAATAACATGTATAATATTAAAAAATTATACAAAAAAATTATATAATGTAAAATGTATTACAAAAATATATCGATAGAGAACATATTTTAAAGTACAAAAAATATCTATGTACTTTTTATTAACGAAGTGGTCGATTTTTCGTATCATAAAATTTATTGATAATATAATCTGTATCAAATTTTTCAGCAATTTTCTTTTCAATATAATTAAAAGACAATTAGCAAGAAATTAACTTTTCATTTTGTTTATGAGTTATTCTTCACAATATTCATCGCTAAAAAAGATCTCTCTGTTGTAATAGTTGAAAGAGAGAGAATTAATACCAAATGAATCAAGAAAGACGCTCACAAGAAAAAAAACCCACTTTATGGGATTTGAAAAATTTTATTTAATTAAAAAATATTAGTCAGATTTTTTTAATATTGTTACTTACTTTTTTAGATATTAAAAATCATTAATATTTAGGTTAGGCTGGACTTTTATTTATATTAAACTAAATACTAAATAAATTTAAAAAAAAATTAAATCATACTTAATAACTTATTACTATTAATATTTATTTAAAAAAATTGGGAGGGTCGAGGCCTCCACTCGCCCCCCTGTATGTCCGTCCCTGCCGCCTGACTAAGACCTGCAAGATAACCATAGCTTGCTTCAAATGAGAAGAGAGTGAGGGTTTCATTGACACTATTCACCTCAAACTTCCCAAGCTCATAACTTGAGCTACGGAGCTCTGATCACTGCACCGTTTGCGGCCATGCAATCACCACGAAGAGCTCTACAATACCCACTCAAGAAATAGATAAGGAAATCTCAATTTCCCTCTCAGCCTTTCTTTCCAAAAATTCGAAAATCTAAGCTTTGATTTTGAGTAGATTTTGTGTTTTTAATTGTTTAGGTGGTGTCTAAGGTCAGGCTATTGATGGTTTGTACTCCAAACACTATCGAAAAAGGTAAGGTTGCCTTATCCCTTGTGAATTGTGCATATAGAAACCCTAGGTATTGATTTTATGAATTAATTGTGTATAGCTTGATAAATTGTGATATTTGGGAGCATTTGGAGTTGAATTGGTGGCTTGGTTTGAGCTTGGAGTGACCAATTGGTGATTTTGTGCACATTGGAAATTGGCCAAGGTATGGTTTTGGTTTTTTTTATGTAATATATAATATTTTTGGACACTTAGGCTAGTGACCGATATGATAGGTTGGGTTGAATTGATTGTTGGATTTGATAATGTGTGATGATGTTAATGCTTGTGATGGTTTTGATGTGTTGAGATGAGGATTATGATGAGGTTTGATAAATGAATCTTACGAGTAGTGAGATTTGGTGCAAGTTGTTAATATTGAATATTGATGTGTAAATTATGCAATTGTTGGGTCAAAGAGGTGGAATTGGTTGATATAGGTGTTGAAATTATTGAAATGTGATGGAAAGGTAAAGTATAAAATTTGGTAGTATTTTATGGTGAGATGGAATAGGCTTTTAATTGTTTTGGTTGTGAACTTTAAGGTGTTGGGAACTTAGTAAACTATGGTGAAAACCAGCTTTTGGGTGAACTTTGATAGATCATATCTTTTGCTATGGTTTTTGAGATTGAATGAATTTTATATCAAATTAAAGATAATTTAAAGAGCCTTAAAATGGAAATGCTCGTTCTTCCGGAATAATACTTCATAGTGACTACTTTAACGATGAGTGATTCATTCAATGGCAAGGCTATAAGTGATTAAGCCATGGGTCATGGTCATTAATCTCCGTGGTCCAAACCAAATACCAGGACGTTGATCATTCAATCTGGACGAGGTGAAGCTCACATAATTCAATATCTGTTGATCCTACTCAAAACGCCACAGACAATGTCAGATCTTTCGGATCGGAGAATGATGCTCTATGGTTCTTGTTCTGGAGCCACAAGAACCTCAATTACCCTAACTAACGAGATTTCATGAGACACATATCCCAATTAGTTCAAGTAACTTGTTGGAACCTGTGATGTACTCTCAAACTGTAGCTCAATACTATCCGGGTCAGGACTCATAAAGAACTCATGTAGAATAAGGGGTCATACTGTCGTTTTACCCCAGATTCATAAAGATGAAGAATAAAAATACACCATAAAATATAATCAAACATATATTAAAGTACAAAAGTAATTATATTAATCCATGGGAATGAGCAGAGCTCCTATCCTTAACCTATCAGGTTTAGCTGCTCATAATTTACAAAAAAGATAGTTCTGAGAAGCTGAAGATCAAAAGTTTTTAACAAAGGTGATCTTCCTTCTATTTATACTAATAACTAGACCTAAAAATAAATTAATAATAATTAGAAATTACAAAAATGAAATAATCTAAGCTAAAGGTGCGAAAATCCACTTCAAGGCTCACTTGGTGAGTGGTTGGGTTGAGCTTGGTGTCCAACTTGGAGGAGTGGGCATTGAACGCCCACTAGAGGGTGTCCACGCAGCTTTGATGCTCCCCTGGTGGCATTGAATGCCAGTCTTGGGCATTCAACGCTGACTTAGGTCCTTTTGGGGCGTTGAACGCCAGAAAGGGGGTAAGTTGGGCGTTCAACACCCATTTTGGGCAGTTCTTTCCAAAGCAAAGTATAATCTATTATATATTTCTGGAAAGCTTAGAAGTTAGCTTTCCAATACTATTGAGAGTGCGTCAATTTGATTTCTGTAGCTCCAAAAATGCTCGTTTGAATGCATGGAGGTCAGGATTTGATAGCATCTGTTGTCCTTTCTTGGCCTCTGAATCAGACTTTGCCAAAACTTGCCATTTTCACCCAAAAATCACCAAAAATCATAGAAAAACCACAAAAACTCAAAATAGCATCCAAAATGTAATTTTTGCACTAAAACCTACTAAAACATAATAAAACTTAACGAAATGTACTAAAAACACTGAGAAAATAGTGCCAAAAAGTGTATAAAATATCCGCTCATAAGAACACCAAACTTAAATTATTGCTTGTCCTCAAGAAACCAAAAACAAAGTAGGACTAAAGAGAATAGAAAGATACAATACATCTCAGGGTTTTCCATGAAACTCAGTTCCAAATACTGAATGGGGCTATTAGCTCTTTGCTTCTGAACAATTTTGGCATCTCACTTTCCTTTGAAGCTCAAAAGTATTGGCATCCCTTGGAACTAGAATCCGGATGATATTATTGATTTTCTTCTTTTAGCTCTTCTTGATTCTTGAATACAATTTTTTCTTTTGGGTTTGAGCCTAGCCGTGACTCTAAGCGTTTTGTTTTCCCGTATTACCACCGAATACATAAACGCCACAGGCACTTGACTGGGAGAACTCTTTGGATTCAAATTTAGCTTTGCTTAAATTCCCAGACAGTGGAGCTGAGAGTTATTAAGCATACTCTTTAGCTTTTGGATCACGACTTTAACTGCTCAGTCTCAAGCTCTTTGCTTGACACTATCACACCACAAGCATTTAGTTAGGGATATCAACTCAATTGAGCTTTTTAGGCCAATTTTTGACCCTCCTAACCATTGATACTCAAAGCCTTGGATCTTTGCTCTTTTCTTTTTCTTTTAAGCTTTTTATTTTTCTTTTTTTATTTTTCTTTTTCTTTTAGTTGCTTTTTCTTGCTTCAAGAACCAATATTTTGTTGATTTTTCAGAGAACCAATAATACTTCTCTAAATTCACTATTCTTCAAGAGCCAACACACTTAACATCAATATCAATTATGCATTGTTAATACATACATTCAGAAGATAAATGCAAGGCCACCACATCAAAATAATTGGAATAACTTAGGATAAACTTGAAACTTATATATCTCACTATTCCTTTTCATTTAAATTTTCTTTTAAGCATGGTGAGAGATACATTGGATATCTTATAACTAAAGCAAAATAAGAAAATCAAAATAGAACAGAACAAAAGACTAGATATGATCATGTACTAGATTATAAAACAGGCAGTGAATTAAAGTACAATGAAAACAAAAACAAATAAGGATGTAAAGCGACTCAACAACCTCAGTGATGGTGGCTGTTGCTCTCTCTGGAGAACCCAATGGAGCGTTTAATCTCCTCTATGTCACGGCCCTGTCTCTGCTGTTCCTCTCTCATTATCCTCTAATCTTCCCTTATCTCATGGAGGATAATAGCTTGATCTTGGTGCTCAATCCTTAGCTGATCCACAGAAGAGGTCAGCTCTCCTAAAGATGCATTCAGTTGATCCCAATAGTTCTGGGGAGGGAAGTGCATTCCCTAAGGCATTTCTGGGATCTTATTTGCAGGTGGTTGAACTGGCTCTTGCTGTGGTCCGTGCGCCTGCTTTCTCACATGCTCAATCTTCCTCTTTGTGATGGGCTTGTCCATCTCTATGAGGGTATCTCCAGCTATGCCAATTTCAGCTGAATTGCATAAGCGATATATGAGGTGTGGGAATTCTAACCTTGCTTGGACGGAGGTCTTTTCAACTACCTTGTACAATTCTTGAGGTATCACCTCATGTACTTCCACCTCATTTCCAAGCATAATGCAATGAATCATTATTTCTTGGTCAATGGTAACCTCTGATCGATTACTAGTGAGGATGATGGAGCGTTGGATAAACTCCAACCATCCTCGGGCCACAGGCTTGAGGTCAAGCCTACCCAGTTGGTAGCATTTGCCTTGTGCGTCCCTCCTCCATTGTGCTCCTTCCACACAGATGTCCGCAAGGACTTGATCCAGTCTTTGGTTAAAGTTGACCCTTCTAGTGTAGGAGTTTGGGTTTCCTAGCATTTGAGGCAATTGGAGTGCCACTCTCACACTTTCCGGGCTAATGTCCAATAGTTGCTCTCCCACCATGGTGTGCCAGTTCTTAAGCTGTGGGTTCACACTCGTGTCATGATTTTTGGTGACCCAAACATTGGTAAAAAATTCTTGCACCATTAGTGTTCCGACCTCTGAAACAAGATTGGTTAGAATTTTCCAATCCCTTCTCCAGATTTCTTGTTGGATTTCCAGATACTCCCAATTTTTGAGCTTGAAGGGGACCTCGGAAATCACCTTTTTGTGCCTTACCACATCATAGAAGTGATCGTGGTACACCTTGGTGAGAAATCTCCATGATTCCCAAGGTTCGAAAGTGGAAGCGGGAGCCTTTCCCTTTCTCTTTCTTGAAGCTTTGCCAGCCTTTGGTGCCATAGAAGAGGGTAGAAGTCAAAAAGCAAAGCTTTTGCAACACCAAACTTAAGATGGTTGCTCATCCTCGAGCAACTATGAATAAAAAGAAAGGAAAATAGAAGAAGAATAAGGAAAAATATAAAGGAAAGGGAGATGAAGGCTTCGTCCAAGTGGGGGAAGGAAGGAGGGAGAAGAGTGTGTAAAGTGTATAGGGTAAGAAGGAGAGAGTGTTTAGGTGTGAGGATAATGGGATGAATGAAGGAGTATTTATAGGAATGGGAGGGTTAGGGTTCGATTATGGGAGGGGGAAATTGGGTGAGAAACGTTTGAATTTGAAGTTGGTGGGGTTGGTGGGAATTGAATGATGGATTTATGATGGGTTTTGGGAAGAGGGAAAGGTGATTGTGTATGGGGAAGAGGAAAAGTAGGGTATACGTTTCAAGGTTTGAAAAATTAAGAGAGAGAAGGGAAGGTGGGTGTTCCGAGGGTTACCTGAAACTGTAGGTCGATCTCGGATGAGATCTTCTTTGCTAGTCGGAGATGACGTGTCCGGCTGGTGGATAGTGGCTAGAGCTGTCGCGCCTAACTTGTTGGACTAACAATGCTGCTGATCCTTTGTCACCGGAGGGTGGTGGTACCTGCAAGGGACTCCGATGCTTAAGTTAGCAAGGGTATTAAGCAGGTTTTTAGTAGAATCAGAGTATGAGTTATACCTGGGTGCTCTAGTGTATTTATAATAGTGTGGAGTGACCTTTCTAGATAGGATAAGTAATGAGAGGACTTTTTGCGGATAAATCCTTGTTGCAAGTATAGTTTCTAAACCTTCAAAAGTCCTTTCATACAAACGTTTTGGTTGTCACAAGTTACAAACCCCTTTGAAATTGATAACCGAGTATTCAAACCTCGAGTCGTCATCTCAAGGAATTGCAGGGAGGTATGTTCTTATTATTGGTTATGAGTTTGTAAATTGGGGTTCTAGAGTTTGGGCAATGCGCACAGGAATATTTTCAAGCAATAAAAATAAATAAATAACTGTAAAATAAACTCTTGGCAAGGTATGAGAACCGGAAGTCCTATCCTGGTTATCCTTATCAATTGTGATGAGAATTGGATTTTCCTCCCACTTTGTTAACCTCTAACTATGAAGGTAAGTTAAGTGGATGAATTAATTCTGATTCCTCAAGTCCTAGTCTTTCCTTAGGAAAAGTTAGAGTTAGTGGAACTCGAATTAATTCTTGAAGAATTCTAATTTTCAATCAACAATGAGTTTGATAACTCAAGAGTCTCCAATTATTTAACCAAAGCCAAAAGGGAAGAAAGTCTACTTAAATGAAAATAACTTGGATAAACACAGAGCATTAATATATTAAAGAGAGCAATCATAAGTCTGAAATATCTCAAATTATATGAAATTCAAAGAAAATCATATGTAACATGGAAGAGTTCATGAATTAAATTGGGAA
>NC_029792.2:37454130-37461861 GCF_000816755.2 Arachis ipaensis
CTATAAAGATGAAGAGGAATGGTAGGATGTATGAAATGCAATCCTATCTATATGAATGCAACTACATGCAAAATGATTCTACCTACTTAGTTAAAAGTAAACAAATCCTTCAAGAAGAAATATGAACTGGATTTCACTAATTCAAATCATGAAAATGAAATACAAATAGACTTGCAAGAAGAAAATAGCTCACGAAAGCAGGGAACAAGGAATTGAGCATCGAACGCTCACTGGTAGTGTATACACTCTAATCACTCAACTGTTTTAGGTTCGATTCTCTCAATTCTCCACTAACCTTGCTTTCTAAGGCTTGCTCTTCATCTAACAATCAACAAAAATTTAATGCACAGATACACATATCAAGAGGTCTTTTAAGGGTTGTAATGGGGTTAGGGTCAAGGTAGGATTGTATTTGGCCAAGTGGACTAAAATCTGAATCCTTAATTAACTTAAACTCTTTCCACCTAACTTAAGACAATTCATGTAATCAAAATACCACATCTAACTATCCATTAACCATGTTTTTCATGTATCCTGATTTGAGTACAACTCATATGCATTGCTACCAACATTTACTTTGGGGCATTTTGTCCCCTTTTACTTATTTGCTCTTTTTTTTTCTTTTCTTTTTCTCTTTTTCATCTTTTTTTTATACATATATATTTTTTTTCTTTTTTTTTTCTCAATGCATATGATTAAATTATTGGATGCATGAATCATGTCCTAAACATTTTTTTTCACATTTTCAGAAAATTCTAACATACTCAATTCTCAAACCAAATGTTTTCAATCCCAATTTCCCCACACTTAGTTTATGAGCACTCTCACTAGTCTAAGCTAACTAAGGATTCAAATTAAGGACATTATTGTTTTCCGTTTAGAGTTAATGATGTGCTAAAGTAAGGAACAAAGGGGTATAATAGGCTCAACATTAGTTTGCAAAGAATAATGAAAAGGTAAGGCCATATGGGTATGTAAGCTCAGTGAAACAAAGGCCTCAATCATGTAAGTGTATGCATACATCAAATTATGGGAATATAGAATTAAGCAAGACAAAGATCACAAGTTTAGAGAGAAAAACACACATCAAAAATAAAATATTGGTTGAAAAATGCAACCAATTCAAATAGGCTCAAAATCTCACAGGTTTTGTGTGTTTGAGCTCTAAACCATGTTCCAGTATAATATCTCTTCAAACAAGTGTAACATTAAATTTTATTCAAATTAGTGAAATACTCTTAAAAGGTTTCTTGAAAAAGAAAATATTATTTCAACCAAGTGGTAAAATATGCAAAAAAATCAAATAAATATGCAATCAAACATGCAAATGCAACAACTAACAAGGAAAATAAAATATTGGTGTTTGAGATAGAAGAGTAACTAACCCATGGAGATCGGTATCGACCTTCCCACACGTAAAGATTGTACCGTCCTCGGTGCATGCTGAGATTTTCAAGTGGACGGGGGTTGTGGTTCCTCAGCTGGGGCTCTTTTTGTTCCTTTTCTTGCCGGTAGTTTGGGAGTAGCTTTCTCTTTACCCTTCTTGGTGGCCATCCTAAAAAGGGAAAAAGAAAGTGACTTTTAAAGCTAAGGGTTAGAGCAAGGAAGAGAGCGGGAAAGGTGGTAATCAATGCAGAATAAAGAAGAATGACGTTAACTCACGCTCATGAGTACATGTGAAAAGTCATCAATGGAAAATAGCTAGTGCATATGATAACAATTGAATGCAAGGTGTTTATTGGCATGCAGGCAAAGGCATGAGTAGCATAGATCAAGCATTCAATGTCCAAGTTAGATTACCAAGTCTTTCAAACTAGCAGCATGTTTGTAATGACAATTATATTGAATGAATATGATATTAAAAAGGGTTTTGTGAAAAGCAGGCATTCAGAGTAGTAGGATAAAAGATACTGAAAAGCAGTGCACAATGCCATACGGGCATTTTTACAAACACATAGCATGCATGGTAAATAATCTAATGAAAATAATAAATTGAACATGCAAGAAACCCTTTAAAAATAAATATATATAATTGTCAAATAATTCCTCTAATAATCCACAAGTAAAATATAGAAATAATGACCCAAATAAATTTCTAACACCAATGAAAATAATGCAATGAATAAAAGTATGCAAATAAATTAAAATAAAATAAAAAGAAAAATAAGAAGAATGAGAAGGGAAAAAAGATAAGAAAGAAAGAAGAAAAGATAGAAGAAATTAGGATTAGAAAAGAAAAATAAGATAATTGGCACTAATCTGGATAGGTTGTGCGACGCTGGCAACGCGGTCGCGTGGGTGACGCGGTCTGTAACAACCCCAGTTTTCGAGTACGCGAGATCTTTTCTGAAAGTACGAATTTCTCCGGAAGATCAGTAAGGGGAAAACCTTTGATATATCATCAAGTATCTCAATCCTCATTGTCATTATGTCATCTTTAAGTTAGAACCTTTTCCGAGACAAGCTCGATAATGCGGTCGCGAAGAACCTAGTTTTTGAACCGTATCGGTTAGGAGTTTTGATTCGGTTTTTCGTAAATAGTCTCAGTTTGACAAACTGGACCCGATTTATGAGAGAAGAGAGATAATAGGATGATATTATTATTATATTAGTATTAGAAGCTTCTTGAATGATATTATAAGGTTACCTGATCAGTTTTAGTTAAAAACAGAAAACCGGTTTAACCGGGTTCACAATTTACTGGTGCAGCTTAGCACCAGCATTCTTTGATGACTTTAGCAATGCTAAGGCCTCATTATTCGTGTTTTATTCTCATAATAAATATGTTACTAGTGTCATTTATGCTAGTAGCTCAGAAAATAATTTTTAGAGATGTTTTTGCAAGTGTTCCGATACATCTAGTTTTAGTAGTTATATAAAAATAATAAAATAATGCGGAAAAGGCAGTTTTTTGTAAAAGCTTTAGAAAGACAACTTTAAGCACAGAATCTCATAATTACCTTCATAAAACACTTAGGGAGTGGTAAAAACATATTAGTGAGGCAAAGATAAATAAAAGATAAAAAGTTGAAGAAAAGATAAAAATCGAAGAAAAAATCTGTAAAGTTTTAATGACAGAAAAACAGACAAAGACTAGTGAACGAACTAGGGCAACATAGTTAGTCCTTGAATTGCGAATAGGGTTAGGTATTATATGAAAAGTTAAATTGTTTCAGTATAGACTTAATGAACCTATACTTGGGGCAGGCTAACTAATCATACCGAAATTTACATAAGCTTTAAATACATACGTTAAACAGAGAAAGCAGAATAAAGTAAAGAAGCGCAGAGAAAAGAACAAACAGAGCAGAATAAAGAGACAAAGCGAAGAGAGTAATATGATAAAGAGAAGAGGACCTATTGAAAGGTCATTTGTTGCATTAAGGCAACCTCAGAGATATCTATATGTTCATCTGCTACATTGTGGCAGTCAGATAGATAATGGTGCAACCACTGAGAAACGCTTTCCTGCGGTACAGATCTATATTTTATTTCTGTAAGGCAGAGGGGTTATTTCCTGCTATAGAGTACCGTGATCACCTGTTCCATTTCTGTAGTGGCAGAGGGGTTATTTCCTGTATATAGAAGGTGTTTCGGCATACATTCCTGCAGTGGCAGATGTGTTATTTCCTGTGTGCAGTGGACCCTGTGGTGGCAGAAGGGTTATTTCCTGTACGCAGGGGTATAGCCAACAGGAAAGCCATATCCGGCTGCTAATGTTGGGTTACGTCGGGAGCGGGTAGAAACCGACAAATGAGCTCATTACCTGCACTAGGACTAGACATGCATCATTCTTGTCTGCGCATTATTCTCTGTTGCATTCCTACTTGTGTTTGATCTATTTCTTTATGTTTGTTTGCTCGAGTGTTATGTCTGTGCTTTATTTTCTTATTCTTCTGCTTGTGTTCTGTTCTTTGTTTTTCTATCTATTTTTAACTTCTGTTTACTACATTACTGTATTCTATTATCCATCTGTAAATCGAAAACGAATAAATGAACGTAACTAACAACCCAGACCCTACTAAGAACTCCCCAGTTCTTACCCCTTCTCTCCCTTCCTCCCCCTCAGATGGAGACGTGCGTGATCTTCTATGAGTTCGAGGACCCTTATGTCTACGAGGATCCAGTACATCACAGTTACTTCATAATGGGATTGGAGCCTCGTATTAGACGATATGCGTTACCTAATCGAGCTTTTCAACATCCTCTGTCTAGCCCGCATTTTGACCCTGATGCTCCTTACGACTTTTCCTTATCCTGGTTACATCCTGACGCACCTGGACATCCTTTTCCTGATGATCCTGAGCACCCTATACCAGCTCAACCTTTGAATGAGGCGGTACCTGAGCCTATCATTCCTGATGAGCCTGAGTTAGCTGGTGACTACGTACCTATGATACCACCAGAGTGAGACTTTCCCCCTGAGCTGATCCCTGACTTTCCACAGCCTGATGAGCCGGCACTACCGGACGGTGGGGTAGCTCCTATATACGCGAACGGACCTGTGCTCGCGAATGGTTTTGTACATAGTGACAGCAGTGTTTCTAGTGGACCTGAGGGTATAGCTATAGCTGCGGATGATGAGGAGGAGGAGGATCCCGAGATAGAGATAGAGCAGGATGAGGAGATGGACGAGCCTCATGGCGATTCTCCGAATGGCCACGTGTAAATATAATTTGACTGCGGAAGGGGCATTCTTTTGATGACACTCTAGTCTGACATTATCTGATAGTTAGTCTCTCACTTGTGTTAGTACACCCGAGAGCTAGGAGCTATATAGTGGTTAGGCTAGCCTGGGCGCCAGCTTAGTGGCTTTTTGTATGGGCCAGGCCCTGGGAGTGTCGTGTAAATATTAGCTACGTAGGATGACGAGGATGTAAACTGACTTGATCTTGTGTAAACGCTACATGTTTTGTTATAATGTACATGATGTATATTATCAGCTGTACTTCTATGTTTCTTTATGCCGCTTTTCTATTACTCCCAATGTATGCTTGTTTATTTTACCTGAACATCCGCAACAAAAAAAAAATAGTTACTCGTAAAATTGGCATCGCTCTAACAAGGAACAGGCTCATATATTAAATAAATAATAATAATTAGGAAGGATAAGTTAGTAACATTTAGCTTCTTGTATGACCATGGCATACTGGAAGTTGGGTCGTTACAATTTGGTATCAGAGCAGTTCGTTCCCAATAGAGCCTGGGGAGTGGACTGACTATGCTTCATTGCATACTCTGTTGTGTGTCTCATGCTTATAGGATATCTATGTGATATGTGTTGCATGATTGTCTTTGTGTTTTTATTCTGGGAGTGTTCACACTTGACTTGAAGTGTTAAGACTGATCACCTTAATAATGATTGTTTGGTGTGAACAGGACCACGATGGGTTCACGGAGACAAGGCATACAGGAAGGAATTCCTAATGTTAACTACGAGAGGGAACAGGAGACGTTTATGACTACCATGAACGCTGTGACTGAGGCAGTGCGTGAGGCTGCAGTAGCAGCGGCTAAGGCTGTTGATCGTTTTGGAGTGAGAAACGAGAATGAGAATGAGCATGGGGAAGATAGTGAAAATGATGAGAATAACTTGGGGAATTTCGAAAGACCTATGACCCTTGCGACTTTTCTGAAGGTTAAACCACCTAAGTTTAAAGGTACACTCGTTGCGACGGATGCTGACAACTGGTTTTGAGCTATTGAACGATCACTGCGAGCGCAGCATGTTCCGGAAGGCCAACACGTGGAGTTTGCTACTTATATGCTGGAAGGAGAAGCTGAGCATTGGTGGCAGGGGATACAGCGACTGTTGCAACAAGATGAAGGCGATATTCCTTGGAATACTTTTAAGGATGAATTTTATAAGAAGTATTTTCCGAGGGCAGCTCGTGACGCTAAGGAGATGGAACTTATGCAGCTGAAACAGGGTAACACAACTGTTGTAGAATATGCCCGTAAGTTTGATGACTTGTGCCGTTTCTTCAAGATCTGCCAAGGGAATCCTACTGACTTTGAAGAATGGAAGTGTTTGAAGTTCGAAGGGGGCCTTCGTGAGGATCTGATGAGTTCAGTAGTTCCATTGGAGATACGAAATTTTGCTGAGCTGGTTAATAAGTGTAAGTTAGTGGAAGAATGTGCTAAGAAGGTAATTGCCTCTAAAGCAAGTCGTCAAGGATTTCCACCAAGGAACTACAATAGTTATAATTGGCAACCACGAAGGACAAACTTCAAGACACCTGGTGTGCCATAGCGAAGGAACCCACAAGCTGGTAACGTTCCTGCTCGCCCTACGGGTGGAAACGGAGGTAGACCAAGGCAGGATAATGGTAAACGACCTCAACAGGCACATGTGAATACTGCATGTAGGCAGTGTGGAAAGGATCATGGTACCAGGCCTTGCCAAATCAGAACATTTACTTGTTACAATTGTGGGGAACCAGGACACTTGGCGAGGAGTTGCCCAAAAGGACTTTCTCAAAATCCAATACGAACCCAGCAACAAGGTCGAGTGTTTGCCATGACTGCTGATGATGCTATGCAATCAGACGCCCTGATCCAAGGTCAGTGTATTGTCAAAGATCGATTTCTAACTGTACTGTATGACTCGGGTGCATCGCATTCCTTTATCTCTTTAACTGTTACTCGTGAGTTGGGACTAGATTTCTCTGAGTTGAACTTTGATCTAATTGTCCATACACCTGCGTCCCAAAATGCTTTGACTAGTTTAGTGTGCCTGCAAGTACCATTTACTATTAGGAACAGAACTTTTATACATGATCTAATCTGTTTGCCTCTATGTGGTTTAGAAGTTATTCTAGGGTTAGATTGGTTATCTAAGTATCATGTTTTCCTTGATTGCTATGAAAGAACTGCTGTTATTCCGTCTGATAGTTTAGATATTAAACCATTTCTGTCTCATACTTTATATCTGAATTCTGTAAGAGTTGCATTAGACGGGAGTGATTGTGAGGGGTACGTTCTGTTAGCGGCTAGCGCGAGTGACAGTGAACTAAGCTTAGAACAAATTCGAGTGGTGAAGGAATTTCCTGATGTTTTCCCGGACGACATACCTGAGTTTCCTCCTCAGTGAGAGATAGAATTCAGCATTGAACTTGTACCTGGAACCGGACCGATTTTCATAGCACCGTACCGGATGTCACCACTGGAACTTTCAGAGTTGAAGAAGCAATTGGATGAGCTACTTGGAAAAAAATTTATTCGTCCCAGCGCATCACCTTGGGGAGCCCCGGTGTTACTAGTAAAGAAGAAGGATGGTAGAATGCGACTTTGTGTAGATTACCGACAGCTAAATAAAGTCACTATCAAGAACAAGTACCCACTTCCACGAATAGATGATTTAATGGATCAGTTAAAAGGTGCAACTGTGTTTTTGAAGATTGATTTGCGATCGGGCTATCACCAGATTCGAGTGAAAGAGTCAGATATACCGAAGACTGCATTTAGAACTCGATATGGTCACTATGAGTATACGGTTATGTCGTTTGGACTAACTAATGCTCCTACGATTTTCATGGATTACATGAATCGTATTTTCCATCCGTACCTTGATCAGTTTGTAGTAGTCTTCATAGACGATATTCTCGTCTATTCGAAGACAGAAAGAGAGCATGAAAGGCATCTAAGGACTGTATTGCAGATACTAAGGACTCGGAAGTTATATGCTAAACTATCAAAGTGCGAGTTCTGGACAGAGAAGGTGGCATTTTT
>NC_029792.2:37461934-37465517 GCF_000816755.2 Arachis ipaensis
TCTCATAAAGGACTTGGATGTGTGCTGATGCAAGACAAAAATGTGGTGGCTTATGCTTCCCGGCAGCTGAGACCTCATGAACGAAATTATCCGACGCATGACTTAGAGTTGGCTGCAGTAGTGTTTGCTCTGAAGATCTGGAGACACTATTTGTATGGCGCTCAACTAGAAGTTTTCACTGACCACAAAAGTTTGAAGTATATCTTTGACCAGAAGGATCTTAATATGCGACAGCGAAGGTGGATGGAGTTCCTGAAGGACTATGATTTTAAGTTAAGTTATCACCCAGGAAAAGCGAACGTGGTGGCAGACGCTTTGAGCAGGAAGAATTTGAATATCTCTTGGATGATGATAAAGGAAAAAAAGTTACTCGTGGAATTTGAGGACCTTAAGTTGGCTATGACTGAGACATCAAGTGGAGTCCGTTTGGTCCAATTGCATATAACACCAGATTTTAAGATTAGGATTCAGCAAGCACAAGCACATGATTCAGAAATGATGACGATGCTGAGATGGATGAAAGTAGAGGAACCAGAAGCTGTAAGACTAGATCATAGCAGCCTCTGGAGATACAAGAACAGAATTTGTGTGCCTAGCTCTGGAGATTTGCGGCAAAGGATTCTTGCAGAAGCTCATCAAAGTAGATTTTCTATGCATCCTGGAGTAACAAAGATGTATCAGGATTTGAAACAAATGTTCTGGTGGCCGAGCTTGAAAAAAGAGGTAGCTGATTATGTCTCAAAATGTTTAACCTGCCAAAAGGTGAAGGTGGAACACCAGAAACCATCAGGAACCCTGCAACCCTTAGAAATACCACAATGGAAATGGGAGCAGATCACTATGGATTTTGTCACGGGATTGCCAAGGACCTCAACAGGACACGATGCCATTTGGGTAATTGTGGACAGGTTGACAAAATCAGCGCACTTCCTTCCGATTCGAGTTGACTATACATTAGAAAGGCTAGCACGGATATATATTCAAGAAATCGTACGATTGCACGGAATACCTTCGTCAATTGTTTTAGATCGAGATCCGAGGTTTACTTCCAGATTCTGGGGAGCTTTCCAGAAAGCATTGGGAACAGAATTGCATATGAGTACATCATACCATCCTCAGACAGACGGACAATCAGAGCGGACAATCCAGACATTGGAAGACATGCTAAGATCTTGTGTGATGGATAACCAGGGCAGTTGGGATAGGTATTTGCCATTGGTCGAGTTCGTCTACAACAACAGTTACCAACAAAGTATCGGGATGGCACCATATGAAGCTCTCTACGGAAGGAGATGTCAGACACCATTGTGTTGGAATGACGACGGAGAAGCTAGTGTCTTAGGTCCAGACTTAGTGCAAGAAACTACTGAGAAGATAAAGGGAATCCGCCAGAAGATCCAGACAGCACAGAGCCGTCAAAAGAGCTATGCCGATAATAGACGTAGACCCTTAGAGTTTAGTGAGGGAGACCATGTCTTTCTTAAAGTAACCCCGACTACTGGAATAGGTAGAGCCCTTAAGACTAAAAAACTTAACCCTCGATACATAGGACCTTTCCAAATACTTAAAAGAGTCGGTCTAGTAGCTTATCAAGTAGCCCTTCCTCCATATCTGTCAAACCTTCATGATGTTTTTCATATCTCGCAACTTAAGAAATATATTCCCGACGAGAGTCATATTTTACAACCAGAGACAGTACAGTTACGAAACGATTTGACATATCAAGCATCACCAGTTCGGATCGTAGAAAGAAGTGATAAGCAGCTAAGAGGCAAAATCGTTCGCTTGGTCAAAGTAGCTTGGGGACAAAGAGGAGAAGAAGAACACACTTGGAAACTGGAAGATAAGATGAAAGTTGATTACCTGCATCTATTCTCAGGTAACTGAAATTTTGAGGGCAAAATTTTCTTTTAGGAGGGTAGAATGTAACAACCCCGGTTTTCGAGTACGCGAGATCTTTTCTGAAAGTATGAATTTCTCCGGAAGATCAGTAAGGGGAAAACCTTTGATATATCATCAAGTATCTCAATCCTCATCGTCAATATGTCATCTTTAAGTTAGAACCTTTTCCGAGACAAGCTCGATAACGCGGTCGCGAAGAACCTAGTTTTTGAACCGTATCGGTTAGGAGTTTTGATTCGGTTTTTCGTAAATAGTCTCAGTTTGACAAATCGGACCCGATTTATGAGAGAAGAGAGATAATAGGATGATATTATCATTATATTAGTATTAGAAGCTTATTGAATGATATTATAAGGTTACCTGATCAGTTTTAGTTAAAAATAAAAAACCGGTTTAACCGGGTTCACAATTTACTGGTGCAGTTTAGCACCAGCATTCTTTGATGACTTTAGCAATGCTAAGGCCTCATTATTCATGTTTTATTCTCATAATAAATATGTTACTAGTGTCATTTATGCTAGTAGCTCAGAAAATAATTTTTAGAGATGTTTTTGCAAGTGTTCCGATACATCTAGTTTTAGTAGTTATACACCTGAGATATTTTAATATTATTTTAATCCACCTCCAAGCCAACCAATCACAACTCACCCTACACCCCCAAAACCCCCAAGTCTGGCTCATTTTCACTTTGTGGCCAAAAATAGGTAGAGAGAAAAAGAGAGAAAAGTTCTTAGTTCCAAATCTTCAAAACTTGATTTCTACTGAACTAAAACTCAAATCAAAATTCCAGTCCGACCAAAATGATCCTCTCTTCTTTCTCTACATGATCATATGACTTATCAAGGCTGGGATCAAGGTGAGTTGGCTGCACCATCTCTCTTTTGATTCGGTTTCAAGGAAACATGTTTAAATATGTGTTTTCTTGATGTGATTTAGGAGGAAAAAGTGCTTAAGGACCACCTGAAAGTTTGATTGAATTAGGAGCAGCAAAATTAGGTAGGGTGTCACAAAATTAATCTTGATTATTTGTATTTGAGTTGTGTGAATGTTGTATTATTTGGCTGTGCTAAAAATTGGTTGCATATATGATTGATTATTGGTGAAAATTTGGTGAAATTTTGATGAAATTTGATGAAATTCAAGCTTTAAAGTTCATGTTCTTGGGCAGCTGGAAAAACGAAACCCTAAGCTTAAATTGAGGTTCAATTTATGTTGAAATCATGTAGAAAAGATTGGGTTTTAGTGGCTGTAATTTTATTTTGAATTATGGTAAAAATCGGTTGCTGAAAAGACTGAAAAATGGGTAAAAACAGAGAAAGAATCTGAAGAATTTATGAAGAACATGAAGAACACTTTGAGTGTGATGAAGAACAATGAAGAACAGACCTTAGATCTTAAAAAGGGCAAGGAAGTAAAATTTTTGGGGTTTAAGGGGTTGTTTGGTAATTTCTGAAAGTTAGGGTGGGAAAAGTAGAAATATTAAAAGTTACGGGTGGTAAAAAGTGAATTTTTTAAAGGTTAAAAGTTAAAAAGGGATAATTTTCGAAAAATTAATGATAAAATAATAAATAATAATAAAATGTTAAATAATAATATTTAATTAAAAATAATATTTTAATAAAAATAATAAAATAATGCGGAAAAGGCAGTTTTCTGTAAAAGCTTTAGAAAGACAACTTTA
>NC_029792.2:37466806-37478796 GCF_000816755.2 Arachis ipaensis
GGTAAAAACATATTAGTGAGGCAAAGATAAATAAAAGATAAAAAGTTGAAGAAAAGATAAAAATCGAAGAAAAAGTATGTAAAGCTTTAATGACAGAAAAATAGACAGAGACTAGTGAACGAACTAGGGCAACATAGTTAGTCCTTGAATTGCGAATAGGGTTAGGTATTATATGAAAAGTTAAACTGTTTCAGTATAGACTTAATGAACCTATACTTGGGGCAAGCTAACTAATCATACCGAAATTTACATAAGCTTTAAATACATACGTTAAACAGAGAAAGCAGAATAAAGTAAAGAAGCGCAGAGAAAAGAACAAACAGAGCAGAATAAAGAGACAAAGCGAAGAGAGTAATATGATAAAGAGCAGAGGACCTATTGAGAGGTCATTTGTTGCATTAAGGCAACCTCAGAGATATCTATATGTTCATTTGCTGCATTGTGGCAGTCAGATAGATAATGGTGCAACCACTGAGAAACGCTTTCCTGCGGTACAGATCCATATTTTATTTCTGTAAGGCAGAGGGGTTATTTCCTGCTACAGAGTATCGTGACCACCTGTTCCATTTCTGTAGTGGCAGAGGGGTTATTTCCTGTATATAGAAGGTGTTTCGGCATACATCCCTGCAGTGGCAGATGTGTTATTTCTTGCGTGCAGTGGACCCTGTGGTGGCAGAAGGGTTATTTCCTGTACGCAGGGGTATAGCCAATAGGACAGCCATATCCGGCTGGTAATGCTGGGTTACGTCGGGAGCGGGTAGAAACCGACAAATGAGCTCATTACCTGCACTAGGACTAGACATGCATCATTCTTGTCTGCGCATTATTCTCTGTTGCATTCCTACTTGTGTTTGATCTATTTCTTTATGTTTGTTTGCTCGAGTGTTATGTCTGTGCTTTATTTTCTTATTCTTCTGCTTGTGTTCTGTTCTTTGTTTTTCTATCTATTTTTAACTTCTGTTTACTACATTACTGTATTCTATTATCCATCTGCAAATTGAAAACGAATAAATAAACGTAACTAACAACCCCGACCCTACTAAGAACTCCCCAGTTCTTACCCCTTCTCTCCCTTCCTCCCCCTCAGATGGAGACGGGCGTGATCTTCTATGAGTTCGAGGACCCTTATGTCTACGAGGATCCGGTACATCACAGTTACTTCATAATGGGATTGGAGCTTTGTATTAGACGATATGTGTTACCTAATCAAGCTTTTCAACATCCTCTGTCTAGCCCGCATTTTGACCCTGATGCTCTTTACGACTTTCCCTTATCCTGGTTACATCCTGACGCACCTGGACATGCTTTTCCTGATGATCCTGAGCACCCTATACCAGCTCAACCTTTGAATGAGGCGGTACCTGAGCCTATCATTCCTGATGAGCCTGAGTTAGCTGGTTACTACGTACTTGTGATACCACCAGAGTGGGACTTTCCCCCTGAGCCGATCCCTGACTTTCCACAGCCTGATGAGCTAGCACTACCGGACGGTGGGGTAGCTCCTATATACGCGAATGGACCTGTGCTCGCGAATGGTTTTGTACATAGTGACAGTAGTGTTTCTGGTGGACCTGAGGGTATAGCTGTAGCTGCGGATGATGAGGAGGAGGAGGATCCCGAGATAGAGATAGAGCAGGATGAGGAGATGGACGAGCCTCACGGTGATTCTCCGAACAGCCACGTGTAGATATAATTTGACTGCGAAAGGGGCATTCTTTTGATGACACTCTAGTCTGAAATTATCTGATAGTTAGTCTCTCACTTGTGTTAGTACACCCGAGAGCTAGGAGCTATATAGTGGTTAGGCTAGCCTGGGCGCCAGCTTAGTGGCTTTTTATATGGGCCAGGCCCTGGGAGTGTCGTGTAAATATTAGCTACGTAGGATGACGAGGATGTAAACTGACTTGATCTTGTGTAAACGCTACATGTTTTGTTATAGTGTACATGATGTATATTATCAGCTGTACTTCTATGTTTCTTTATGCCGCTTTTCTATTACTCCCAATGTATGCTTGTTTATTTTACCTGAACATCCGCAACAAAAGAAATAGTTACTCGTAAAATTGGCATCGCTCTAACAAGGAACAGGCTCATATATTAAATAAATAATAATAATTAGGAAGGATAAGTTAGTAACACTTAGCTTCTTGTATGACCATGGCATACTGGAAGTTGGGTCGTTACATGGTCGCGTGGTGCGCGATAAGGTTGGGTGACGCGGACGCATGGGAAACGCGATCGCGTGACTTGATTTGTACTAGTGGCGCGAGTGCAGCCTCGCGGTCGCACAACTCTCTGTTCAAAACGTAGTATTGCCAAAATCCAGGGTGACGCGGTCGCGTGGTCCACGCGATCGCGCGGGTGGTCTTTTTCTTAAAATGACGTGGCCGCGTGAGGCACGCAGTCGCGTGGTAGGGCTTGGGCTTCCAGCACGAGTCCAGCCCAATTCCAGCTCAACTTTCGGCCATACACCTTGTTACGTTGAAATCCAGGGCCACGCGGTCGCGTGGGTGACGCGGATGCGTGGGGAAGCCATTTTGCAAATGACACGGCCGCATCAGCGACGCGGTCGCATGGGACGATTTGTGCCCTTGGCACGCCTCCAGCCCTGCTCCTGCATAACTCTCTGTTCAATTTCTTTTCCTCCTAATGCACTGGTGACGCGGACGCGTCAGCGACGCTGCCGCGTCACGTGAGTGCTTTTTTTTTTAGTTTGAAAAATGCAGAATGCAGTGTTAATATGAATGTGATACAAAACTCCAGGTTCATTATAAAATAAAATAAAACTCAAAAACAAATAAAACTAACTAAAAATGAAAAAGGAACGATCATACCATGGTGGGTTGTCTCCCACCTAGCACTTTTAGTTAAAGTCCTTAAGTTGGACATTTGATGAGCTTCCTGTTATGGTGGCTTGTGTTTGAACTCATCCAGGAATCTCCACCAATGTTTGTAACTCCAATAGCCTCCGGGATCCCAAACTAGGCACGTAAAGCCTTTGAGAAACTTCAAACAGATTCTTAGGCTCCCGGGGTGTTGGATGTCAGAACAGATTCCAGGATCCCAAATCTTGCTTTTACACCCGTCTTCAAGTTGATTATCATGATTTCATTCGGATGGTTCAGCTTTAGAATTCTCACTGAAGCGTCCAAACAACTTCCTAGACCCATTCAATTGAGCTTTACACCAACCCTTGCGTTTAAACTTAAAGCTTCCAACCATAATGAACCTTGCAGGATAATTCTTACCACTGGCCATCTTCCTCTTACTCTTAATGCTACAAAGAGCTCTAAGTTGACCATCCGTCTCTAGTAGCCCATATTCAAGTGGGATTAGAAAGCTAAGGGATATGAATTTTACCCACTTGAATGTTGTGAAGGATGATGGCAACTTAGGGGGAGGTGTTTTTAATGAAATTGCAAGCTCCACTCCCTTGTGCTCTTCTCTGATAATTACCACCTCTTTGCAAGCCTCTTCAATTTCAACCTTTTCCTCTTGGTAGCTTTCTTCCAATTCAATCTCCTCTTCATTGCTTTCCAAGGGCATGGGAGGTTGTGCTTCTTCTTCTTGAATCTCCATCTCTTGATCAACCTCTTCCAAGTCTTCAACTGTGATATGCCTTGGGGGTTGTACACTCTCCTCAACATCAACATCAACATCAAACACCGTGGAAGGAGGCTCTGTGACCGGACTTTCCAATGGAGGTACAACATCTCTTAAGTTTGCAACCACTTCTTCCTTTTTAATAATTGCTGCTTTGTCCAGTTGTTTAAGTATAAAATCATACTCGTCCTCGATGTTTTTCTTTCCATGACAACTCCCTTTAACTACTCCTGCATCTTCAAGGGTCTCTCCTACCTTTACCCGTAGGGCCTCCTCTAGCTCTTTATGAAGTATGGATTCACGAAGATGATTCCTTCTTTCTTGTTCCATATCAATAGCATAATTGGGATCATCTTGCTCTTGGATTGATGGATGTGGGTGCTCTTCCATGGAGGGTGGTGATGGGATGAAAAGATCATTATGCGGTTGAAAAAGAAGTGCACTAGAGCTTGAGGGTTGGATTATAGAGGTAGAGGGTTGGTTCATGCGGGATATAAGATTTTGGAGTGTAGAGGTGAGACCAATGATGTTAAAGATGAGTGTATTGTTATCTAATGGAGGTTGGAATGGTTCTATGTATGGTTCATTTGGTTCATAGGGTGGTTGGTATGGTGGATGTGGGTTGGGGTCATATGGTGGTGTTTGGTGGTGAGGGGCTCGTGAGTATGGTGGTCCAAAGTCATATTGAGGAGAGGGTTTATAGGCACATGGTGGTGGTTGTTGATAGTCCATTGGAGGTGGTTGTTGCCATGAGGGTTGATCAAATCCCTGTGGCTCCTCCCATCTTTGATTGTTCCAACCTTGATGCCTGTTCTCATTGTAATTTCTTCTTCCTGCAACATAATTGTAACCAGACTCATAGCCAAAGGGGTGAGAGTTCATAGTAGCAAATAAAAAATAAAAACAAATTTAAATTAAAAGGTTATTTAAATTTTGAAAATTAAATTTTGAAATTTTGAATTTAAAATTTTTGAATTTTGAATTTTTGAAATTTGAAATTTGATTTTTGAAATAAGATAAGATAAAATAAAAATTTTAAAATAAAAACCAATAATGATGCATGGAAAACTTGTCTCTCAACAAATTTTCCTTCGGAAAGTGTATCGAATTGTCGTCAAGTAATAACTCACAAAAGAGTGAGGTCAAATCCCACAGAGATTAATGGATTAAGCAATCAATGGTTAATTAATTATCCTAGTTAGACGAATCATATTGGAGTAATAAGCAACAAGGAATTGTAAATTGATAGAAAAGTAAAGAAAGCAATAAAGTGCAGAAAAGTAAAATGGCAAGAAAAGTAAATGTAAGAACTAAAAATAAAATGAACATTGGGATCAAGAGATATTGCAATCCTCCGGATCAAGTTCATTCTCATCTCTTCCTCAATCAATGCATTCATTGATCTCCTTGGCAATCTTAAGTGATCGAATTACAATTCCTTGAAGTGTGGCGTTAGTGCTAAAGTTATTGTGGCTAACGTTGCACTTGCTGCCCAGTTGGTGTTTTTGGGGCTTAAAATATGCTTCTTGTTTGTGCTCCAATTTCATGCCCACTATAGAATATTATATATCGTTGGAAAGCTCTGAATGTCAGCTTTCTAACGCAACTGAAATCATCTCAATTGAACCTCTGTAGCTCAAGTTATGCTCCTTTGAAGTGGACATGGTCGCTGGCATAGTTGCTAGCGTTAATGAAAAACTTGAGTGCCAATAACGCTAGCGATCAGGGCTTCATTATTGCCAGTTTCTGAAGCTCAAACTTAGTGTCCACCCCATACTATTATATATTGTTGGAAAGCCCTGGGTTTCTAATTTCCAATGCCTTTAACGTGGGAGTTAACGTGGCTCATTGTGGCTTGTGTTGGCTCCTTCCAATGTTAGTGACAATGTTGGGTGTCACTAACGTTGGCGATCACCTCCCTTCTTCACGTTAGCTTCCACGTTAACTAGGTTAACGTGGGAGTTAACGTGGGTTATCGGGGCTTGTGTGGGTTCCTTCCAACGTTAGTGACAATGTTTGGTGTCACTAACGTTGTCGACCACCTTGTTTCTTCACGTTAGCTTCCACGTTAACTAGGTTAACGTGGGAGTTAACGTGGCTTATTGTGACTTGGCCAATGTTAGTGATAAAGTTGAATGTCACTAACGTTGGCTTCCCCTTTACTTCTTAACGTTAGAGGCCACGTTAACTAAGTTAACGTGGCAACTAACGTGGCCACTTATGAGCTTGGTCCAATGTTAGTGATAATGTTAAGTGTCACTAACGTTGGCTCCATTTCCTTTCTTCAAAGTTAATGCCACTAACTTCTCACTAACGTTGGGGCTTTCCTTCCTTCCACGTTAGTGCCCACGTTAGTGTAACTAACGTAGCCACTAACGTGGCTTATTCTCTTCTTCTTTTGGCCTGAAATCAATCAAACAAAGTGCATCAAAGTCTTGCTCTTAATCATGGGATCATGCATCATCCAATTTATCATATAATTCATGCAAAATTCTCATGAAATCATGTAAAGTGCACAATGTATGCTTGAATCAAGATGTAAGTGAATATCTACCCAAAACTAGCTTATTTTCCAAGAAAATGTTTGAAACTACCTTAAAAACAGTAAAGAAAAGGTCAGTGAAACTGGCCAAAATGCCCTGGCATCACAACACTAAACTTAAAGGTTGCTTGTCCCTAAGCAAGTACTGGAACAAAAGAATGATGAATGGAATGCCAAGAGAAATGAGTCATTCTTGTGGAAGTCATGTCCCTGGTTTTATGGTGGTTTCATGCATAGCAACTTAGGTTCATTCCTGGCTTTCAGACCTTTATCATGTCCTAAATCACTCACTTTGATTGCATCCCATGAGACTTTTATTCATTGATCCTTTTATTGTCATTTCAGGATTTATTTGTGTTCTTAAGCTAAGTGCTCTGTAAGGGGGCAACTTGTTAGAATAAGCTTTCACCCAACACTCCCGAACCAGTTGGTTCAAGGTGCTGAGTGTTGAAGCACCCCTAAGGACTTACTTGCTCAAGTCTCTCCCCCATACATACACACCACAAGCATATGGTTTATTTATTTTCTTTTCTTGAGACCTTGGTGTCCAGCACCTCTTTGGGTTACTAAATGCTCTGTAGTGAGGATTACTCTTTTCCTCCTATTCTTCCCCTTCCCACACCAGACATAGAATGATTGCTTATACTCAAGCAACAATTAAAACAGTGGTGACGGGGTTTATGATGGATCATGAATGTCTTAAAATAAGGTGTGACTATACATGTGTTTTATCAAGCAAGATTATGGATCACAACAAAAGCACAAGAAGTAAAACAGAGACAATGTGATTGCATTAATAAGTGGTATTGGCATGGTACTTTGCTTGAAAGTTAAGTGGTAACACCAAACTTAGTGTGTCACTGTCAATTTAGACTGTTGCAAGTATCCAGTGAAGATTGGAAATCAAATTGTTGCATGGCAACACCAAACTTAGAGTGCAATCATATGCCAAATTATTGAAAGTAAACTAAGCAAAGCAAGAAAATGTTACCTACGGATGGGTTGCCTCCCAACAAGCGCTCTTTTAATGTCATTAGCTTGACATGTTGTTCACGACTTTCTTCCTCTTCTTCCAGTTTGTTAAGAGGAATGACCCCAAGAGGAAAGAGGAGCCAGTTAATGCCCCTTGTTTTGAGTGCCTCTCCCTAGCAAGCCTTCTTCTGTTGTTAGCTTGAGTAAACTTGCTTGTTAGGGTAGGGGTGGGATGGCTTTTGGTTGACCTTTTCTTCTTCATGAATATTGTCCTTCTTTTCTTAGTCACCATCCTTTTGTTAGTGTTCATGTTAATTGCCTTTACCACCTTGATTTCAGGATTTGGGTATTGTATGATGGGTGAAGCATCCTCTTCATCAAAAACTTCTTGAATTGGTGGTTCAATGAACTCACCGTCTATGCAACTCTTTGTTTCCTTGGAGTGTGGACTCCCTTGATTGACTTCCTCCCTTTTTCTTGACCTTTGAATGAACTCCTCTATTTTTGGAGAGAGTGGAGTGGTTTCTCTTTGTGATCTCAGCTCTCCAATGAATTGTTCTTCAGAATAGAGTTGTGCATTCTCCCTCAATTTTTCTTCATGGTCCCTTTTTGCTATTTTCTCCTCTTCGATTGTTTTTATTATTTCTTCAAGGAGGAGTTCTATCCTAGTGAGTCTCTCCTCTACTCTACTTCTTCTGAGTTCTTTAATGATGAGTTCCACCCTAGCAAGTTTATCTAAAGGAGGTTGGGTAGGTTGTAATGGTTGGGCGGGGTTGGCTTGTGAATGGAATTGGTTGTTTTGTGCTTGTGTATTCTGAAAGTGGTATGACTCTTGTGGGTAGTGAATTGAGTTTTGTGGATGGTGAAATGAATTGTATGGATTTGGGATAGACTTTTGTGCTGAGGCATACTCAAATGATGAAGAATTTAGGCATGTAAAACTTGGAGGTGAGATTGTATAATTGAGAGGTGATGGCTCTTGATGACTTGGGTATGAATGAGTGAAATCTCTTTGATTTTGATCTTCCCAGCCACAACTTGAGTAGTGATCAATTTCACCAAAATATGGACCATTTTGTGGCTCTGGAAAGTACCCCATTTCATGTTCTTGATACTCCCACCCACCATGAGCATAGTAAAGTGAATCATTATGTGGTGGTGGAGAGTTTTCCATGAAATATGATTGACTAAAATATGATGGATGCTCCTTTCTTTCCTGCAGAAAGCTTTGTCTCAAACAATAATCACCAAAAGAAATTGGAATCTCCATTGTCACAGATGAGGAAATTCCCAGTGAGGCAATATCACAAACAGTTAGTTAGCAAAAGAAAATAAAGAAACAAAAGAAAATAAAAACAAAAGGAAAGTGTCAAATCTAGTAAATCAATCAACCGGTAGTTTGTTAATCACAATTAATCCTCGGCAACGGCGCCATAAACATGATGCACGGAAAACTTATCTCTCAACAAATTTCCCTTCGGCAAGTGTACCGAATTGTCGTCAAGTAATAACTCACAAAAGAGTGAGGTCGAATCCCACAGAGATTAACGGATTAAGCAATCAATGGTTAATTGATTATCCTAGTTAGACGAATCATATTGGAGTAATAAGAAACAAGGAATTGTAAATTGACAGAAAAGTAAAGAAAGCAATAAAGTGCAGAAAAGTAAAATGGCAAGAAAAGTAAATGTAAGAACTAAAAATAAAATGAACATTGGGATCAAGAGATATTGCAATCCTCCGGATCAAGTTCATTCTCATCTCTTCCTCAATCAATGCATTCATTGATCTCTTTGGCAATCTTAAGTGATCGAATTACAATTCCTTGTAATTCGATCTCTCAAATCTTGATCAATAGCCAATTTCTTGGTCAATTGCTCATGAGAAGAGATGAAGTATGGTCACTGATTATACCACATGCATTTCCCAAATCAAGTGTTGGAGGATTATAGTCACATATCCATCCACACCCAATTTGGTCCAGCATGAGAAAGCATTTCTAGCATGATCTCTTCGTTCCTCTTTCAAGGTTCAGAAGAGATCCAACTATGAATAGTTTTTTTTCTAAGATAACTACCCAATTGGATGAAGATCGAAAGCTCTCTCCCCAAATCAAGAGGAAAGAAAGAAGAAGAAGAATAAGAACTACACTTAATCCATTGAATCACAATAGAGCTCTCTAACCGAATGAAAAGAGTTAGTTGATCATTGCTCTACCAAAATAGAAAAGAAAGAAAGTGCAAGATGCTTCTTGTGGCCTTGATTGGTTGACACTTGTGGGCTTGCTTGCTTGAGCTTTGAAGTGGACTTGAGAGAGAAGTGAGTCAAGTTGAGGTCCAGGTGCTAAAGTTGGTGCTAAAGTTAGCCACACTAACACTACAAGTGTGGCGTTAGTGCTAAAGTTATTGTGGCTAACGTTGCACTTGCTGCCCAGTTGGTGTTTTTAGGGCTTAAAAGATGCCTCTTGTTTGTACTCGAATTTCATGCCCACTATAGAATATTATATATCGTTGGAAAGCTCTGAATGTCAGCTTTCTAACGCAACTGAAATCATCTCAATTAGACCTCTGTAGCTCAAGTTATGCTCATTTGAAGTGGACATGGTCGCTGGCATAGTTGCTAGCGTTAATGAAAAACTTGAGTGCTAATAACGCTAGCGATCAGGGCTTCATTATTGCCAGTTTCTGAAGCTCAAACTTAGTGTCCACCCCATACTATTATATATTTTTGGAAAGCCCTGGGTTTCTAATTTCCAATGCTTTTGGAAGCGCATCATTTGGAGCTCTACAACTCGAGTTATACTTCTTGGAAGGTGAAGAGGTCAGTTGGCCTTAATACAGGTTGATACCATGTTCATCATTGCACTTTCGGGGCAGGTTTTCTCCCTCAAATTTAGTGTCAACCATGTAGTGCCATATATGCTTGGAAAGCTCTAGAATCCTACTTTCCAATGCCACTGGAATCACCTCATTTGGAGCTTTGTGGCTCAAGTTATGCGTGTTTGAAGAAGGCATGGTCAGGCTGCCAGGTGGGACACGTTAACTACCACGTTAACTAAGTTAACATGGAAGTTAACGTGGCTCATAGTGGCTTGTGTGGGCTCATTCCAACGTTAGTGACAATGTTGGGTGTCACTAACTTTGGCGATCACCTCCCTTCTTCACGTTAGCTTCCACGTTAACTAGGTTAACGTGGGAGTTAACGTGGGTTATCGGGGCTTGTGTGGGTTCCTTCCAACATGGTACTTTGCATGAAAGTTGAGTGGCAACACCAAACTTAGTGTGCCACTGTCAATCTAGAATGTTGCAAGTACCCAGTGAAGATTGAAATTCAAATTGTTGCATGGCAACACCAAACTTAGAGTGCAATCATATGCCAAATTATTGAAAGTAAACTAAGCAAAGCAAGAAAATGTTACCTACGGTTGGGTTGCCTCCCAACAAGCGCTCTTTTAATGTCGTTAGCTTGACATGTTGTTCACGACTTTCTTCCTCTTCTTCCAGTTTGTTAAGAGGAATGACCTCAAGAGGAAAAAGGAGCCAGTTAATGCCCCTTGTTTTGAGTGCCTCTCCCTAGCAAGCCTTCTTCTATTGTTAGCTTGAGTAAACTTGCTTGTTGGGGTAAGGGTGGGATGGCTTTTGGTTGACCTTTTCTTCTTCATGAATATTGTCCTTCTTTTCTTAGTCACCATCCTTTTGTTAGTGTTCATGTTAATTGCCTTTACCACCTTGATTTCAGGATTTGGGTATTGTATGATGGGTGAAGCATCCTCTTCATCAAAAACTTCTTGAATTGGTGGTTCAATGAACTCACCGTCTATGCAACTCTCTGTTTCCTTGGAGTGTGGACTCCCTTGATTGACTTCCTCCCTTTTTCTTGACCTTTGAATGAACTCCTCTATTTCTGGAGAGAGTGGAGTGGTTTCTCTTTGTGATCTCAGCTCTCCAATGAATTGTTCTTCAGAATAGAGTTGTGCATTCTCCCTCAATTTTTCTTCATGGTCCCTTTTTGCTATTTTCTCCTCTTCGATTGTTTTTATTATTTCTTCAAGGAGGAGTTCTATCCTAGTGAGTCTCTCCTCTACTCTACTTCTTCTGAGTTCTTTAATGATGAGTTCCACCCTAGCAAGTTTATCTAAAGGAGGTTGGGTAGGTTGTAATGGTTGGGCGGGGTTGGCTTGTGAATGGAATTGGTTGTTTTGTGGTTGTGTATTCTGAAAGTGGTATGACTCTTGTGGGTAGTGAATTGAGTTTTGTGGATGGTGAAATGAATTGTATGGATTTGGGATAGACTTTTGTGCTGAGGCATACTCAAATGATGAAGAATTCAGGCATGTAAAACTTGGAGGTGAGATTGTATAATTGAGAGGTGATGGCTCTTGATGACTTGGGTATGAATGAGTGAAATCTCTTTGATTTTGATCTTCCCAGCCACAACTTGAGTAGTGATCAATTTCACCAAAATATGGACCATTTTGTGGCTCTGGAAAGTACCCCATTTCATGTTCTTGATACTCCCACCCACCATGAGCATAGTAAAGTGAATCATTATGTGGTGGTGGAGAGTTTTCCATGAAATATGATTGACTAAAATATAATGGATGCTCCTTTCTTTCCTGCAGAAAGCTTTGTCTCAAACAATAATCACCAAAAGAAATTGGAATCTCCATTGTCACAGATGAGGAAATTCCCAGTGAGGCAATATCACAAACAGTTAGTTAGCAAAAGAAAATAAACAAACAAAAGAAAATAAAAACAAAAGGAAAGTGTCAAATCTAGTAAATCAATCAACCGGTAGTTTGTTAATCACAATTAATCCTCGGCAACGGCGCCATAAACTTGATGCACGGAAAACTTGTCTCTCAACAAATTTC
>NC_029792.2:37478918-37483276 GCF_000816755.2 Arachis ipaensis
TTAAAAGCATTAAAAGCAAATTACAATAAAATGAAAATTCCTATTCTAGATGCTTCTTGTGGCCTTGATTGGTTGACACTTGTGGGCTTGCTTGCTTGAGCTTTGAAGTGGAACTTGAGAGAGAAGTGAGTCAAGTTGAGGTCCAGGTGCTAAAGTTGGTGCTAAAGTTAGCCACACTAATGCTACAAGTGTGGCGTTAGTGCTAAAGTTATTGTGGCTAACGTTGCACTTGCTGCCCAGTTGGTGTTTTTGGGGCTTAAAAGATGCCTCTTATTTGTGCTCCAATTTCATGTCCACTATAGAGTATTATATATCGTTGGAAAGCTCTTAATGTCAGCTTTCTAACGCAACTAGAATCATCTCAATTGGACCTCTGTAGCTCAAGTTATGCTTCTTTGAAGTGGACATGGTCGCTGGCATAGTTGCTAGCGTTAATGAAAAACTTGAGTGCCAATAACGCTAGCGATCAGGGCTTCATTATTGCCAGTTTCTGAAGCTCAAACTTAGTGTCCACCCCATACTATTATATATTGTTGGAAAGCCCTGGGTGTCTACTTTCCAATGCCTTTGGAAGCGCATCATTTGGAGCTCTACAACTCGAGTTATACTTCTTGGAAGGTGAAGAGGTCAGTTGGCCTTAATACAGGTTGATACCATGTTTATCATTGCACTTTTGGGTCAGGTTTTCTCCCACAAATTTAGTTTCAACCATGTAGTGATATATATGCTTGGAAGGCTCTGGAATCCTACTTTCCAATGCCACTGGATTTAGCTCATTTGGAACTTTGTGGCTCAAGTTATGCGTGTTTGAAGTAGGCATGGTCAGGCTGCCAGGTGGGAATTTTGCCCACGTTAACTACTATTTAACTAAGTTAACGTGGGAGTTATCGTGCCTCATAGTGGCTTGTGTGGGCTCATTCCAACGTTAGTGACAATGTTGGGTGTCACTAACGTTGGCGATCACCTCCCTTCTTCATGTTAGCTTCCACGTTAACTAGGTTAACGTGGGAGTTAACGTGGCTTATTGGGGCTTGTGTGGGTTCCTTCCAACGTTAGTGACAATGTTTGGTGTCATTAATGTTGTCGACCACCTTGTTTCTTCACGTTAGCTTCCACGTTAACTAGGTTAACGTTGGAGTTAATGTGGCTTATTGTGACTTGGCCAACGTTAGTGATAAAGTTGAATGTCACTAACGTTGGCTTCCCCTTTACTTCTTAACGTTAGAGGCCACATTAACTAAGTTAACGAGGCAACTAACGTGGCCACTTATGAGCTTGGTCCAACGTTAGTGATAATGTTAAGTGTCACTAACGTTGGCTCCATTTCCTTTCTTCAAAGTTAATGCCACAAACTTCTCACTAACGTTGGGGCTTTCCTTCCTTCCACGTTAGTGCCCACGTTAGTGTAACTAACGTAGCCACTAATGTGGCTTCTTCTCTTCTTCTTTTGGCCTGAAATCAATCAAACAAAGTGCATCAAAGTCTTGCTCTTAATCATGGGATCATGCATCATCCAATTTATCATATAATTCATGCAAAATTCTCATGAAATCATGTAAAGTGCACAATGTATGCTTGAATCAAGATGTAAGTGAATATCTACCCAAAACTAGCTTATTTTCCAAGAAAATGCATGAAACTACCTTAAAAACAGTAAAGAAAAGGTCAGTGAAACTGGCCAAAATGCCCTGGCATCAAATAACCTCTTAACTTAAGAAAAAGTAAAAATAAAAACAAAAATAAAAACAAATAAACAAGCAAAAATAAAATATTTACAATAACCAATAATAAGGCACACGTTTGCAATTCCTCGGCAATGGCGCCATTTTTGATGAGAGGACTTTTGCGTGGTCTAGAAATTTACGGATAAATCCTCGTTGCAAGTATAGTTTCTAAACCTTCAAAAGTCCTTTCATACAAACTTTTTGGTTGTCACAAGTAATAAACCCCTAAATAAATTGATAACCGAAGTATTTAAACCTCGAGTCATCTTCTCAAGGAACTGCAGGGAAGTATGTTCTTAATATTTAATCCTCTTCTTTATGGATTACTTTTATAACTTTTTGGTTTCGGGCCGACTTCTTCATGTCGGTCCCTTCTAAGTTATTTCTAGTAATCCTCTTTTTTGGACCTCTGTCAGGTCTCTTTTAGAGATTACTTTTATAACTTTTTGGTTTCGGGCCGACTTGTTCACGTCGGTCCCTTCTAAGTTATTTCTAGTAATCCTCTTTTTTGGACCTCTGTCAGGTCTCTTTTAGGGATTACATAAACTTGATGCGCATAAACTTATTATGCTACGATTTAGGAAATTGCACAATCGGCAAAATTCCTTCCGGCAAGTGCACCGGTTATCGTCAAGTAAAAACTCACAATAGAGTGAGGTCGAATCCCACAAGGATTGGTTGAATGAGCAATTCGGATTAGAAGTGTGTCTAGTTGAGCGGAATCAAGAATTAGATGAGAGTTGCGGAATGTAAAATTGGCGGGAAACGTAAATGGCAAGAAATTGAAATTGCGGAATCTTAAATTGCATGAATTAAAGAGCGAGAAGCTAAATTGCTGAAATTAAAAGGGAATAGGGGTGATTGCATGAATTGAATTGCAGAATGTAAAGAGAAAGTGGAAATCGGAGATGGGGAATTCATTGGGTTTTAGGAGATATTGAGATCTCCGAATCAAAACATTTTTATCTCTTCCTCAACCAATGCGTTCATTGAATTTTTGCTTGGCAATCTTATATGATTGGATCCCAATCCCTTGGTTCACCAATTCTCTCTAAAAACAAACAAATTTCCAATCCCTTGGCTTAAATGTTCATAAGAAGAGATGATGCTCGATCACTGATTATACCACACAGTTTCATGAACCACAATTTGGTAGGATTACATGTCACAATATCCATCCAAACCCCAATCCAATTCACTGTGAGAAAGCTTCTCTAGCATGAATCCTCCATTCCTTTCCCAAGGTTCCGAAGGATTCCAATTATGGGTAGTTTCTTTCCCAAGACAACTACCCAATGGAATTAGATCGAGAAGCTTTCTAACAAAATTCAAGAGAAAAGATTGAAGAAGAAGATAAAACTATTATTGATTCATTGAATTACAATAGAGCTCCCTAACCCAATGAAAGGGGTTTAGTGAGTCATAGCTCTGAATTCAATTACAAAAGTATGAAAACTTCCAAAATGAAAAGGTAAAATAAAGTGCCTCTAACTTAAATTCTATCCTATTTATACACTTTCTTCATTGAGCTTCTGTTGTGTTTTTTTTGGGCTTTGAGGCCTCTCCCTGCTTTCTTTTTGCTTTGGGTTTATGATCCATAATCTTGATGAGGCTGCTGATCCAAATTCTGTAACATTCATTGAGCCAACTTAGTGATAATCAAGTAATGACACATGACTCAACAAATTGAAATTCCAGACTCATCAATCCTTCAGGCCCAATCCCATAAACCATGATATTCAATTGGGTTTCATACCAGAGTAAGTTTAAGTTAATGTTTGTGCTCAAATGCTAACTTAAACTGCAATATTTTTGGCCCAGAAACCTTTTCCAAGAGTGGCGTTTAAGTTGCAGTTTAAGCTTAAACTGCAGCTTAAACGCCAGACACTTCCAGTGATGCCTTTTGTGGAAGCACGTTTAAGCTTCAGTTTAAGGTTAAACTGAAGCTTAAACGTGGAAATGGAAGAAGGCAGCCCTGGAGGGTAACGTAGTCGAACACGTTTAAGCTTCAGTTTAAGGTTAAACTGAAGCTTAAACGTGGAAATAGGAAAAGCAGCCCTGGAGGTCGAACACGTTTAAGCTCCAGTTTAAGGTTAAACTGGAGCTTAAACGTGGAAATAGAGAAAGCCATCCTGGAGGTCGAACACGTTTAAGCTCCAGTTTAAGGTTAAACTGGAGCTTAAACGTGGAAGCGGAGAAAGCAACCCCTGGAGGTCGAACACGTTTAAGCTCCAGTTTAGGGTTAAACTAGAGCTTAAACGTGGAAATGGAGAAAGCAACCCTGGAGGAGAAAACTTGGTCGAACACGTTTAAGCTCCAGTTTAAGGTTAAACTGGAGCTTAAACGTGGAAATGGCTCCCTGGTGCATTTCCCATTTCTGGCGTTTAACTTCCAGTTTAAGGTTAAACTGGAGGTTAAACGCCACTTTCACCCTTTCCTCAGCTTTTATGATTTTGGCTGTTTAAGTTCCAGTTTAAGCTTAAACTGGAACTTAAACTCCACATGTGATATTCAAGCTTCCTTTATTGATTTTGTTGCTTCCTTGCCTAGCCTCTTCTTTCCTGAAATCATCCAAACAACTGCATCAAAGTCTTGCAAATTTTCATGAGAATCTTCCATTCATAGCATTCAAGT